>NW_008337446.1:214673-220859 GCF_000622305.1 Nannospalax galili
TAAAGAAAGATGAAATCATGAAATTTGCAGGTAAATGGACGGAACTAGAAACTGTTATACTAAGTGAAGTAACACAGACTCAGAAAAAAAATCAAAATGATGTATGTTCTTCCTCATATGTGGATCCTAGCACCAAATCCTGATAATGAGTATGTATCCAGACACAACTACAGAAACCAGGATAATGAAAAGGAACCAGGGAGGTAAGGAAAGACTATGAAAGAGAACAGTAGGAAACAAATGTTAGTAAGGGAGATATGGATAAAAATTGGGTTAGTTTAAGGGAGGGGGGAGGGAGGGTTACACAAGGAACCTAGGGGATGAAGGGGAAAGAAGGAGCTCAAGAGAGGTGGGACCATAGGGGAAGGGTATTATTAAGGGAGAAATGGGGAAAATGGGGGCATCTTAAATGGGGAAACAATAATGGAAGGGTTAAACAGTGCAAGAAATAAATAATGTCTAGTTTATAAAACCAGAGGGAACCATATTAGTCCAATAACCTACTGACAAATTATACATACAACTAGATCAAGGAATATAGCGTATGTCTAGGCAAGGTTTATCTGAGAACATTTGGTCTTTGCCCAAGATTTATCTACATGTCACATGGTAATTAAAAGTACCAGACTGGTGGAACTAACCTTCTTGGATGTTTAACAGCCATACTTTGAGGACTATACTAATTTGGTCAGAGGGACATAAAGGACAGTTTTTGCTCCTTGTCCTCCTAGGTCAACTAAGTTTCCGGGGACTATGAGCATCTCTCAAAATGTCCTGTAACTGTGGTGAGTCACCTGTCTTCTTGAGCAAGGAGGCTGTGGAGACCCCACCAGATGGACTTGAACCAGTGTCCAGTCTATAAAGAGGAGGATGAACACAGAGAAAACATTTCCTCCATGCTTGTAAGTGAAGCCAGCCATGGTTGAGCAGGACCTTTGTCTTATCTTCACATAGGTGGAACTGGTAAAAGAAAGGAGCCAGGGCCTCCTCCCAAGCCCATGTGACCCCTGAGGAACAGATCCTTAAACCTTAGGAGTAAAAATAAATTGATTTATCTGGGCCAATTGTAGTGTCTTAAATACCCAAAAGGAAAGTATAACCAAAGATTAAAGGGATCAATATAATTCTTTAAGAGTCCATATGTGTAGCTAAAAGCTATATAACAAGAAACAATACCAAGCAGGAGATACATTCCTTTGAGTTATTGGCCGTGGTAGCCCAAGAGACTCCCAGACAATAAGCCAGCATAGAACTGGGAAAATGAACAGCAGACCCCAATCTTATCTAAAGGAATATTGATGACTGAGTGCTGCTAGATGAGGAACAGCTCATCTTCCTAAAACAAGATCTCTAGATAAGCTGACTAGATTCAGCAGATGGACAAGCACTGGGGAATGGCAGGAGGCACTGACAACACAGTGGACAGTAACAGGGATGACAGAGTATATGGGCTCCAGTCGCCGGGGGCGGGGGGGCTTTGGGAAGGTGCCATTAGGGAAGTGTGTATACAGTTGAATAAGGTTGTTTCAGATGTTCTGTATGTCATACACACACACACACACACACACAAATCAACAAATAAAAAATGAGTTATATTTGAGGAGGAAGCATAAAAATTTACTTCATGTTAATTAGTAGAGGTGATAAACATTACCATTGAAATCTACCTGATGACTTCATATCCAAACTTAGGTGCCAAGGAACTGAGTGTAACTGACTGTGACTAGTAATAATCAGATACATAGAGATTAGAGACACATGTGCAAACATCTAAATGTTAGTAGAATTAAAAATGAGTCTTTCTGTAGGAGACAGTTTTAAAATGAAATGGAGATCTTTTTTAAAGGTTAAAAACTCATTCATTTTTATGTCTTACAGTGTTTATACTGAGTTTAATATTGTATGTGTATTAATTCAACTGTGAACCTAAAAATTTACAGCCACTTTTGAAAGAGATGTATCTTTGCTCTGGAAATTGTGATTGAATATGTTAAAGCTGTAAAGGAATGCTTCTTCTAATCATGTGGTTATTAAGTAAATTAAAAGAAACTCTGACTAAAAGCAAGTTGGTGAGGAAAGGCTTTATTTCAGCTTACATTACAGTCCTTCCTTGAGGGAAGCGAGGGCAGGAGCTCAAGCAGGGCAGGAACCTGGAGGCAGGAGCTGAAGCACAGACCATGCAGGAAGGCTGCTTACTGGCTTGCTCCTTTGGCCTGTGCCCACAGTGCTTTTTTTTTTTTTTTTTAAAGTATTTTATTCATTATTTTTATTTTATGTGTATGAGTGTAATGCCTGCATGTAGATAGGTACATCTGTGTTGTGCAATGCCTGAGGAGGTCAGAAGAGGGTGTTGGATCTCCTGGAACTGGAGTTGTAGACGGTTGTTAGCAACCATGTGGTTGCTGGGACTCGAACCTGGGTCCTCTGCAAGAGCAGTCAGTGCTCTTAACCACTGAAGTAGCTCTCCAGCCCCCACACTGCTTTCTTATACAAACCAGGACCACTTGCCCAAGTGTGGCACCACTCGTAGTGGGTTGGACCCTCCCACATCACTCAAAAAATCAAGCAAATACCTCACAGACCTGGCCACAGGTTAGTTCAATAGAAATTCTCCAACTGAGTTTCCTGCTTCCGAGGTGTGTCAGTTGATAACTGAAGCTGTCCGGCACAACTGACCTCTTGCCAACTTGGCATGAAAATACATCTCTATTTCCTTTTCTTTTATCCAAGATCTCATCTTATCTCATCTTAATATTACAATATAAAACAATACAATTTAAAAAGTTCCCCAGTCATTAAAAATTCAAACACTTTAAAAGTTCAGTCTCTCTAAAATGTCTCTTAACTGTGGGCTCCTGTAAAATCCAAAGCAAGTTACACGCTGTCTTATTTCAAGAGGGACGAACTGGGCACACTTAAGTAAAACCAAAGTCCAGCAATGTAGTTCAGTATCCAACATCTGGGATCCACTTTCCATCTTCTGGGCTCTAAAGGGCTTGGGCAGCTCCACTTCTCTGGCTCTGCCATACACAGTACACAGCTGGTCTCAGTAGACTCAGGCAGGCTCCATTCTACACCTACCACTGTCCTTGGCGGTCATCCATAGTCTTGGCATCTCCACTATATCCCAGGGTCTTCACTGCAACTGAGGCTGCACCTTTACCAATGGCCTCTCTTGGCCTCTCATGGTGCCAAGCTTCAGGTTCTCTCCATGACCTCTTTAATTCTGCAGCTTTCATGCCCAAACCAGAACCATATGGGAGACTCCTACACATTACCGAGCTCTGCTTCCAGGTTGAGATGCAGCCTTGGCCCCCAGCCCTGGACAATAGGTTCTCTGTGCGAACTTGAAGAAGTACGTCCCAGAAGATTTCACCTCAATGATGCCAGACTCTTGTTACTCACGGCTGATTCTTCAGGCCCAGCTGACCAGAAACCACAGAGTCTCAATTCAAAATGTCACACAAACAGCCCTGGTAGTCTTTGCTTCCTTTGAAACTTCACAAACCAGACCTCCAGCATCTGCATTTCTCCAAGTTCTCACAGAACAACTCACTAAGCTTAAGGCACTAAATGGCGTTTCCAGTCCAAAGTTTCAAACCCTTCCACAACCCTCCAAAACAACATGGCCACGTTTGTCACAGCCATACCTCACTTCTGGTACCAATTTCTGTTGAGTTTGCTTCTCTACTGTGGTGATAAAATGCTCTGACCAAAAGCAACTTGGGGAGAAGTACAGCTTATAGTGCAGTCCTTGTTGAGGAAAGCCAGGGCAGGAGCTCAAGCAGAGCAGGAACCTGGAGGCAGGAACTGAAGCACAGACCATGGAGGAACCCTGCCTACTGGCTTGCTCCTCTGGCCTGTGCTCAGCCTGCTTTTTGATACAACCCAGGACCATCTGCTTATGGGTTGCACCATCCATAGTGGTTTGGACCCTCCCACATTGCTCAACAATCAAGAAAATGCCTCACAAACATGGCCACAGGCCAATTCAATAGAGTAAATATCCCAACTGAAGTGCCGTATTCCCATCTGTGTCAAGTTGCCAATTGAAGCCATTCACCACTTAAGATGATGAAAGTGTTACTTTTTCTTTTTTTTCTGGTATGGGGGATTAAACCCAGGGCCTCTGGCAGTCTAAGATGGCTCTACCAGTGAGCTATAGCTCCAGCTCTTTTTGTTCACTTTTAGGTTGAGAAAGGGTCTCACTAAGTTACCTAGGCTGGCCTTGAACTTAACAATCCTCCTGTTTTAGGTCTCCAGAGGAGCTGGGATTACAGGCCTGTACCAACAGGCCTGACAAGAATCACTGTTTTATATGAACTAGGATAAAATTGACAAAAACCCTAAACCAAATCAAAGCAAGTTCAAGGATTCTCCTCATCACTTGACTGTGTGTGTGTGTGTGTGTGTGTGTGTGTGTGTGTGTCTGTGTCTGTGTCTCTGTGTCTGTGTCTGTGTATATGTGTGTGTAGAAAAGGAAGATTTGTGTTGATGTTGCTCCCAATTTCCTAATACTAATTCTCTCTCTGTGTTTTTGGTGCTTCTGGGAACTGAACCCAGGGCCTTGCACATGCTAAACATGTTTTACTACTGAACTATACTTCTAGCCCCTTCTATTAATTCTTCTACCTACAATAATCACAAACCAACTTGGTTTCATGGACAACTTTGCAGAACAATGCCTGATTTCCTTCCCCTTGATATAAAACCATTCATGGTATCTCCCATCAAAAGCTGTTACAGCCAGGTGTGGTGGCACCCACCTTTAATCCCAGCACTCGGGAGGCAGAGGCAGGCAGACCTCTGTGAGTTCAAGGCTAGCCTGGTCTACATAGTGAGTTCCAGGTCAGCTGGGGCTACAGGGAGACCCTGTCTCAAAATGACCAAAAAAACAAAAACAAAAACAAAAACTGTTACAGAGCAACTGGTCATGGTGCAAAGAGAACCCAAATTTGAAAACAAGTATCTCTCAGCATGACTGGTCATGCTGCCTCCCTAAGCTCATATTTTCTTTTGTCACTAGAGGGCAACAGTGCTCCACTATGCAAAGTAGGAGATCTCGGCCTGGACAGTGAAATCGTTAATTAAATTTATCTTTTTAACTTTCAGGTTGCTTATACCATTATAGACCTAGTAGGTCTATTATTTTTCTCCCAGATTGTTACCAGAAATAAGGAATTTCCTCTAGAATTGCTTTCTACATAAGATTTTTTTTTGACATGTTAACAGGCCCAATGTTATCTGTAATAACTAGTCTCACATGTGTGGGTGTCTGTATTTGTGTGCGTACTTGTAAGTGCAGGTACCCTTGGAGGCCAGAGGCATTGGATCCTCTGGAACTGTTAGAGGTAGTTGTGAGCTGCCTGGTGAAGGTTGCTGGGAACCAACCTCAGATCTTCAGGAAAGCATTATTAGCTCTTAACCATTGAGCCATCTCTCCAGCCCCCATGCTGGTTTTTTTTTTTTTTTTTTTAGGTTTGTATATTTTCAGTTCAGAATTTTAACTATTTTATTTCTTATTTTTTCCAGTACTTTTAAAATTGAATTTTTGTGTATTTCATACAGAACATCTCAATCTTAATATCCTCTTCCTCACTGGCACTCTCCTATAGTCCCCCCACTGGAATTCATACATCCTGTCATTTGTCTTAAGGCCTATTGTGTTATGTTAATGTCCCCAGATGTTCTTCCATGTCAGTTCATTTACTGAGGTCTTGTCAGCCTATCTAGAGTCTTTTGCTTTAGGAAGATCAGCTCTTCCTCACCCAGCAGTAATCAGTTGCCAATATTTCTTTAGCTAAGATTGGGGTCAGCTGTCCATTTACCCAGTTCTATGGGGTTTTGTCCAAATGCTGGAGAGGATGTGGAGAAAGGGGACCACTCATCCACTTCTGATGGGATTGGGGTACCACTTTCTGATGGGATTACAAACTCGTGCAACCCCTATGGAAAGCAGTGTAGAGAACTCTTTTTTTTTTTCCATTACGTCAGCATTGACATATTCAATAACAATATCCAGAGCTAAGATGCATCATGCATCTAATTGGCCATAAATTTTTAGGTTTACAGTTGAATTAATACAGTTATACAATATTGTACTCAGTATAAACCCTTTAAGACATAAAATTGAATGAGGTTTTAACCTTTAAAAAAGATCTCCATTTCATTTTAAAATATGCTGTT
>NW_008337446.1:221910-223828 GCF_000622305.1 Nannospalax galili
GCTGTTGAATTAATACAGTTATACAATATTGAACTCAGTATAAGCCCTGTAAGACATAAAATTGAATGAGTGTTTAACCTTTAAAAAAGATCTCCATTTCATTTTAAAATATGCTGTTTCTTACAGAAAGACTCATTGTTTTTGCTAATAACACTGAGATGTTGGCGCATGCATCTCTAATCTGTATGTATCTGATTATTACTAGTCATAATTGGTTGCACTCGGGTCCTTCGTGCCTGTGTATGTCTATAAAGTCATTGGGTAGATTTCAATGGGAATGTTTATCACCTCTACTAATTAACATGATATAAATTTGTATGCTTCCTTCTCAAATATAATACATTCAACTATACACCCACTTCCCAGATGGCACCCTCCCATAGCCTCCCTCCCCCCACTAGAGCCAGCCCTTATATGCTGATACCCCTGCTACTGTCCGCTGTGTTGTCAGCACCCCAAGCTGTTCCCCACTACTTATCCATCTGGTGAATCTAGTCAGCCTATCTAGAGATCTTGTTTTAGGAAGGTCAGCTGTTCTTCATCTAGCAGCAATCAGTTGTCAATATGCTTAGTAGGATCATTGATCAGTTTTTTCCCTTGGAAGCTTGCATAGTATCCTCTGATACTGTGGGAACTAGTCCTCAGGGAAGAGGATTCCAGTTTAGTTCTAGCTCGATTGTTCCAAGTCCTGGGTCAGAATGTCCTGTCTTCAACAATAGGGTCTTACCTTCAAGTTCTGGGAGGCAATCAAGGGCTGTAGCAATATACTCTTGGACTATCTTAACCAATAACTCAAAAGGAGATTTCTCCTGCTTTTTGTGCTTTTTGTTAAAAAACTTCATCTGTACACATGCACACATATATATGTATTTTGTATATGTAGTTTTCAAAAGACTTTATGAATGAATGCATTTACCTCTGGTTTTCCATACCTCCTAAGCATTATTTATCTTTCTTCTCTCCTCCTGAAAAACTATCCCTCCTCCTTCCCCTGTTAAAGTGTCCCATTTTCTCCATTTCCCCCTTGATTACAACTGTCTCCTGTTGTGGAAAATCTTGTGACTGATTTTGCCTTTTGCCTTACATACCTATCATGCTGGAATGCAGTGCTTCCTGTTTCTTATCAGAGAGAAAACTATGTAAGTCACATGGTTTCCAGGAATCCAAAACTTAGAGAAACTGAAACTTATCATGCTAATAGGGCATCTGGCCCTCTAGATTGTAATAGGATACTAGTCTACCATGCTAGAGAAACTGAAACTTATCATGCTAATAGGGCATCTGGCCAGCTAGATTGTAATAGGATACTAGTCTAATAAAGGATCCCATATAATAAGGGCTCCCATGCTAATAAGGGATCCCATATGCTGTGTTATGATTGGACTATTACCCTTATATAAGCCTGTACTTTCCTGCAATAAAGCAGCTCTGTGTCACTGAACTTGGTCTCCTGTGTCTGAATGCGGCGATTCTGATGCAGACTCCTCATCAGCCCTGGGGTCTGGACCAGATGACTGATTGGAGGAACTGAGAGAGCAGGAGAGCAGCCATAGCCAGAGGAGAGCAACCACAGCTGGCGACCACAGCGATGTATAAGTGTTTCTGCAATAGGATGAGTTCTTTGGGTATATGCCAATGAGTGGTATAACTGTGGTACTTTTAATTACTGTGTGCCATGTAGATAAATCTTGGGCAAAGACCAATTGTTCTCAGATAAACCTTGCCAGGACATATAGTTCTTGATCTACTATGTATAATTTGTCAGGATGTTGTTGGACTAAATATGGTTCCCTCTGATTTTTAAAACTATCTAGGCATTATTTATCTCTCACATTGTCTCATCCCTCCATCATGGTTTCCCCAATTATGGTGCCCCCATTTTCCCCCTTTCTCCCTTAATAATACTCTTCTCCTATGG
>NW_008337446.1:224049-225425 GCF_000622305.1 Nannospalax galili
AGGAGAAGATATGTTGGTTTTTTTTTTTTTCCTGAGTCTGTGTTACTTCATTTAGTATAAGAGTTTCTAGTTTCAACCATTTACCTGCAAATTTCATGATTTCATCTTTCTTTACTGCTGAGTAAAACTCCATCATATAAACGAACCACATTTTCATTATCCACTCATCAATTGAGGGACACTTAGGTTGCTTCCCTCTCTTAGCTATTGTGAAAAGAGAAGCAACAAACCTGGATGGACAAGTGTCTCTGCAATAGAATGAGCTCCTTGGGTGTATGCTAAGGAGTGGTATAACTGGGTCAAATGGTAAGTTCATTTGCAGTTTTGTAAGAGTTCTCCACACTGCTTTCCATAGGGGTTGAACAAGTTTGCAGCCCCACCAGCAGTGGATGAATGTTCCCCTTTCCCCACAACCTCTCCAACATTTGGTATCATTTGTTCTCTTGATCTTAGCCAGTCTGGGGTAAGATGAAATCTTAAAGTGGTTTTAATTTGCATTTCCATAATTATTAGTGATGTAGAACATCTTTTAAGATGCCTCATACCATCTTTACTTCTTTTGAGAACTCTCTGTTCAGGTCCTTAGCCTATCTTTTAATTGGGTTACTTTCTGTCTTGAGTCTCTGTTTTTTTAGTTCATTATATATTCTGGATGTTAAACCTCTGTCAGATATGTCACTGGTGAGGATTTTCTCCCATTCTGTGGGTTTTCTGTTCACTTCCTTCGTTGCCTTCTTTGATGTACAGAAGCTTTTTAGTTTAATGGGTCCCATTTGTTGATTCTTGACCTTTTTCCTGAGTAATTGATGTCCGGTTTAGAAAATCTTTTCCTACACCTATATCTTGTAGGTTTTGGCCAATATTTTCTTCTAACAGCTTCAGAGTTTCAGGCTTTATTTACATTGAGGTCTTTGATCCATTTGGAATTGACTTTTGTGCAAGGTGAAAGATAGGGGTATAGTTTCATTCTTCTACAGGTGGAGATCCAGTTTTGCCAGCACCAACTGCTGAACATGCTGCCTTTCCTCCAGTGAATGTTCTTGGCCCCTTTGTCAAATATCAGGTGGCTGAAATTTAATGTATTCATATTTGGGTCTTCAATTTTGTTCCATTGATCTATGGGTCTATTTTTTGTGCCAGTACCATGTTGTTTGTATGACTGTAGCTCTGTAATACAGTTTAATATCTGGTATAGCAATCCCCCCAGCATTGCTCTTAGTGCTCAGAATTGCTTTGGCTATCTGAGGTGTTTGGTGCTTCCATATGAATCTTAGGATGGTTTTGTCAAATTCTGTGAAAAATGTCATGGGGATTTTGATTGGCATTGCATTGAATCTATATATGACTCTTGGTAGGATGGTCATTTTCACAATATT
>NW_008337446.1:226304-227165 GCF_000622305.1 Nannospalax galili
ATGAGAGTGATGCTGGCTTCATAGAAGGAATTTGGAAGTTTTCCCTCCATTTTTATCTATTTGAATAAATTAAGTAGCATTGGATGTAGATCTTCTTTAAATGTCTGGTAGAATTCCACTGTAAATCCATCTGGTCCTGGGCTTTTTTCAGTCGGGAAGTTTTGTATTACTGTTTCAATTTCTTTTGTGTTATGGGTGTGTTTAAGCTGTTAATGTCTTCTTGGTTTATTTTGGTGGTTCCCATGCCTTTAGATATCCATCCATGTGTTTTAGGTCTTCAAATTTAGTAGTATATATGTTTTTAAAGTTATAATATTCTGTATCTTTCAGGTGTCTGTTTTGATGTTTCCCGTTTCATCTGATTTTGTTGATTTGGAGGTGCTCTTTCTTTCTTTTGGTTAACTGGGCTAGCGGTCTGTCAATCTTGATTCTTTGTATTGTTTTCTTTGTTTTGGAATTGTTGATTCTTTGTATTGTTTTCTTTGTTTCAATTTCATTGATTTCTGCCCTGATTTTTGGTTGTTGCTTTTCAAGTGTCTTGAGTTGCAATGTTAAGTCATTTGTCATTTATTTTTCTGATTTTTTTAATGTAGGAACTTAGAGCTATGAACTTCCCTCTATAGACAAGTTTCTGCATGTCCCAGAGGTTTTGCTGTGTTGTATTGTCCTTTTCATTTAGTTCCAAGAATAATTTTATTTCTTTCTTAATTTCTCCTTTGACCAATTCATCATTCAGGACTGTGTTGTTTAATCTCTATGTGTTCGTGTATTTACTATGGTTTCTTCTGGTGTTGATTTTAAGCTTTATTGCATTGTGTTCTGATAGAATGCATGGAGTTATTTCAAACCTTTTGTATTTGT
>NW_008337446.1:227289-227942 GCF_000622305.1 Nannospalax galili
GTGGTATTGTTTTCTTTGTTTTGATTTCATTAATTTCTGCCCTGATTTTTTTTGTTTCTTCTTGTCTGCTTCATTTATTAAGTTGGGTGCACCAGAGTTTGGTGAATATATGTTCATGATTGTAGTATCTTCTTCATTTATTGTTCCTTTGATCAGAATGAAGTGGCCCTCTTTATTTCTCCTGATTAGTTTTAGTTTGAAGTCTATTTTTTCAGATATTAGAATTGCAATGCCTGCTTTTTTCTTAGTCCCATGTGCTTGGTATATTTTTTTTCCATCCTTTCACCTTAAGATAGTGCCTGTCCTTGAAAGTGACATGAGTTTCTTGCAGAAACAAAAAGATGGGTTTTGTTTCTTGATCCATTCACCTAAACTGTGTCTTTTGACTGGGGAGTTCAGTCCATTAATATTTAAAGTTATTAATGAAAGATGAGTATTGGATCCTGTCATTTTTATTCTTGTTCACATTCTTGATATAGCTGTACTTTTCCACAGTTATACCTTCATAGAATTCCTTTCTTCAACCCCTTGGGTATAGTCATTCCTTTATTCAGCTCTTTGTATTGCTTCAAGAACTCTCTGAAGGGCTGGTTTTGTGGACAAGAATTCCTTCAGCCTATTTATGTCATGGAAGATTTTTCTTTCCCCTTCAA
>NW_008337446.1:228872-232171 GCF_000622305.1 Nannospalax galili
GTGGTTTACTTTTTGGGCATGAAAAGCTGGTTCCTCTAAGCTTCTGGTTCTCTTTTGATTTTATATTGGAGTGACCAGATTGCTTTTGTCTTCAGGAGTCACCACAGAGGCCCAAGTCAGATGAGGATCAGATGCTCTCAGGCTTCCTCCTAAGTTCTGGATCCCTCCATGAATTTGGGGGTTGGACTGGCCTGGGTGTATGGCCCAGGAAAGATGCTGGTCTTGGGCAGCTGGTGGCTGTGCCACCAGAGATGCAAAGGGAGATGGAGCAGGAGGAGTCCCCAAGGACTCCTGGGGACTGCACTGAGGATCTGGGTTGGTCTGGATGCAAAGGCTCAGGAAGCCGAGAGGTCATTCTGGATCCCTCCATGAATTTGGGGGTTGGACTGGCCTGGGTGTATGGCCCAGGAAAGATGCTGGTCTTGGGCAGCTGGTGGCTGTGCCACCAGAGATGCAAAGGGAGATGGAGCAGGAGGAGTCCCCAAGGACTCCTGGGGACTGCACTGAGGATCTGGGTTGGTCTGGATGCAAAGGCTCAGGAAGCCGAGAGGTCAGCCCTGGTGTCTAGGAAAGAGGCTCTCTGGTTTTGTAGCCCAGGGAATCAGAGGGAGGTGAGGGTGGGACCTGGCCAAGAGGGCTCCTGGGACCAGGAGAAGGAACTGGGTCAGCCTGGATGCTATGGATCAGCATGCAGTGGTGGTTCCCCTGGTGTCTGGAGTGCCAAGACAAGCAATGGGACAGTACCCAGGCTACGAGGAGAGATGGGCGGGGTAGGTGGGAGGGTGAATGGGGCTGGGGAGTCAAGGCACAGAGGGTACATTGGCCTTACCCAGGAGAGAGGCTGAAGGGCTGCTCAGTTCTAGGGAAGCAGAGTGAGGTGAGGGCGGTACTAGGCCCAGAGGGCTCCTGGGGTTCTCTAGAATGAACTGGGTCCATCTGGATGCAAGGGATCAGGATGCAGTGGTGGTTCCAGGCCAAGAGGTCAGCCAGCCCTAGCATCCAGGAAAGAGACTGGCTGCGGTGCAGCCCAGGGAAGCAGAGGGAGGTGAGGGCAGGACCAGGCCCAGAGGGGCCCCTGGAGAGGGGCTGGTGGGCTGTGCAGCCCAGGGGAGCAGAGGGAGGTGAGGGTGGGACCATGCCCAGAGGGCTCCTGGGGACCTCAAGAAGGAACTGGGTTGGTCTGGATGCAAAGAATCAGGAAGCACTGGTGGTTCTCCCTTTGTCTGGGGTGCCAAGGCAAGGAATGGGTCTGCACCCAGGCTAGGAGGAGAGATGGGCACGGGAGATGGAAGGGTGAATGAGGCTGGGGGAACCAAGGTGCAGAGGGTGCGATGGACTTACCCAGGAGAGAGGCTGGTGGGCTGAGCAGGCCCAGGGAAGCAGAGGGCCAAAGTATATATATTCTTATATTTACAGACAAATATCGTAGTCACCACTCATCAAAGAAGCTTCCTTTGCATTAGAGACTATTACAGAGAACCTCAAGTGGTCACACACATTGTCTGTGAATTGCCCAAGTCTAAGTGGCACATCTGCAATGCAACTTTTACACCCATGGCTCACGGAACATAGAACAAGGGGTAAAGAAGACAATAATGAATCCCTCAATTCTCATTAATGGAGCTCCCTCATGCAACAGAGGGCCAAGAACACAAAAGGTCACCAATGGCCAAAGTGTAGAGATTAAGAGTCAGCAGAACCTGGTCCTTGGACAAGACTCCTGTATTAACCTACACCCACCCAAGGCTCAGGGACCATTGTGGAAGAGGGGGCAGCAGGATTGTAAGAGCTAGGGAGGAGGTGCATGACCATATGGAAAGAGTCCAGCAACCTCCTGGGACTCTGCTCATATGTACCCATAGCAACAGTGTCAGCATGCATAGTACCCATGCAAACTCAAACATGCTGGATTTTAATTGTGGTTAA
The DNA here is from genome assembly GCF_000622305.1 of Nannospalax galili. Classification (NCBI taxonomy): domain Eukaryota; kingdom Metazoa; phylum Chordata; class Mammalia; order Rodentia; family Spalacidae; genus Nannospalax; species Nannospalax galili. Next base: position 230,799 of record NW_008337446.1, read on the forward strand.
AGGCTGGGCTGGGTCAAATGATAGATCTCAGACTTTCTTATCAGTTTGTTCAAGTGTATGGCACATGGGGCAGAGGAAGGGTTGAGGCTTAGAAAGCTGTCACTAATCAAACCTCAAAAATTTATGGCAGACATCTGGTTGCATAGGCATTATGATGGCTAGTTCAGGATTTCTTAATCTGGTGTTTGCAGAGCAATTCATTATGATTTATCAATGCACTTTATAGAACTGAAAGGATGTACTGAGGAAGACCGCAAAGATGGCTTCTAGGGTGCCTTCTACATTCTAGTCTCTGTGATTCTCACATTCCCATCCCAACATCCTTCTAGAAATCTTAATGTGAAACACGATATATTGTTTTATCTGCAGCTCTTTCTCCTGTTTCACTTTGTAATCTGGGCAAAGGGGAAAGAATTATTTCAAAGAAGCCACAGAACCTTCTTTTTCTTTTTTCTTTTATTTATTATTATTTTTTTATTTTATGTGTATGTGTGTATTTCCTGCATGTAGGTAAGTGCAACTGTGTCATGTAATGCTCACGGAGGTCAGAAGAGGCTGTCGGATCTCCTGGGACTGGAATTACAGACAGTTGTTAGCTGTCATGTGGGTGCTCGGATTCAAACCCTGGTCTTCTGCAAGAACAACCAGTGTTCTTAACTACCGAGCCATCTCTCCAGCCCCCAAAACCTTCTTTTTCTTAGGGAGAAAAAAATATGAGGGTGTGTGTGTGCATGTGCGTGCGTGTGTGCATGCATGTGTGTGTGCATGTGCTTGTGTGTGTGTGTGTGTGTGTGTGTTGGGGGGTGATTCTTTGCAAATTAAAATCATGGCCCATTGGGACAAATGTTAGAATCTTAAATGGTCAGATTTCCTCAAATTAATGAACACGATTCACACATGTACACAACACCTGCCTTGCATGCAGTCGACTCATCGTTCGTACTTACATGCAGCTTTATCCCTTATCAAGTCTTTATTCATTTTTTCACTTCTTATCAATGGACCTTCTGCAGGGAATACAGCATGGTAGTGATACCCTGTACAAACAGACCAGTCTGTCTCACCTTTGCCAGTTGGTGACATTGAGAAACTTTTTTAACCTCTTTGTACTTCAGCTTTTACATATAAAATGAGAGTGTTAAATGTGAGAGCTAAATGAATAAGAAAATATGAATGCCTGTTTCTTGGTACACAGAAATCTCAATAACTATTCTATTTATTTTTAATTATTTTTTAAATAAATAATTTATTGAGAAAGAACTCAATTCCACTGGGCATGGTGGCGCACACCTTTAATCCCAGCACTTGGGTGGCAGAAGCACGTGGATCTTTGTGAGTTCGAGGCCAGCCTGGTCTACATAGTGAGTTTCAGG
>NW_008337446.1:232243-241364 GCF_000622305.1 Nannospalax galili
CATTTCTCTTTCCCAAACCTCTGAGGGCCTATGCATTAAGTTGAAGTATATGCAATCACTATATTTATAGGTCAAAAATCATCAGAAGCCAGGCATGGTGGCAAGTGCTTGTAATCTTTGTACTCTGGATGCAGAGGCAGGAGGATTGTAAATTCAGGCTAGCCTGAGTTACATAAAAGACCCTGGTTCACCCCAGCTAGATCATCAGATTAGGGTTCTATAAGGTTTAATCTGAGGCTTTTTCTCACAGAATGATTTCTATTTTGAAGTTAAGAGGAAACGTTAGAAGGTTGAGATTTTCTTTGACGTTCTCTCTATTGGTGTATATTCATTGCTCATAGTGTTGGGTTTTTAAAGACAATTTCTTTCAAGTGTTCACATATTTTGACCATGTTCTCCTCCTTTTCCTTCCCCTTTCCTCTCCCTCCCATCAGTTTCCTTCCTTTCCCTGGTCTCCAGAAAAGTACAACCCTGTTAATAGACACAGACAAGGACTCCGCCTCTGGGAGAGAGAGAAAAGCCCTGGGTGTTGAATTTGTTCTCAGTAGCCGGCCAGTTCTTCATTGTTACTGGGGTTTAACTACTCAATTTTAACTTTGCCTAATTGAGATAAAGTTTTACAGAAAGTCATGGAAAAGTTATATATTTCAGTTTATGAATGGCCTGTGCATCTGTAACGGAAGTATCCAATTTCGGAAGTGATCATTAAGAACAGGAATGGGCCAACTTGTTAGTTATAGCACCAGGCTGTTAGTCACCAAGATCATTACTGAGCTAGCTAGAAAGGTGGCCCGCTGAGTGATCAGGAGAAAGGATGGAGAGAGGATTTGCATACTTCCAGATCTGATCTTGTTAGTACTGGATAGCTGATTAATAACAGTGGAGAAAAGAAAGGTCCTGCCAGGTGGCCCACAGGGAGCACTACCTAATTAAAAAAGCCTTCCTTCCAAAAAGAGCTGCCGTTGCAGGGCTGACATGTAACCTTGTGACACTGGAGCTGGAGTTTAGCCCGATTCCTGCCATTTTCTCCCATAATGACCATCTGATTCACTGATGAGAAAAGTGGTTCTTCTGAGGTGAGCCCTCATATGCCAGAGCCGCTCAAACCCCAACTGATTCCCTTTAAATTCACCCTTTGTTTAGAAATTGTCCATCTCCTGCTCAGTTTTATGATTAAGGTAAATTAGAAATAGTGACAAACAAGTAAGGGAGATTCTTGAGCTACATGGCTTGTCAAGGTGTAGTTATAGTCTACAGCACTTTATAAGGTCTTGGAGACTTTGCCTCCTAGAGCTTCTTGGCTGGGCAGACTTTCCTTCATGCTAACATGCCCCAACATTAAAGGGAGATTAACTATTGACACAAGGACAACAGGGAGCAGTGGTGGTGGTAAGGGTGGGGGTAGGGGTTCCTGGCAGAATTTTTGATGACAAATGGGTAATAACTTCTGTAATAAAGGTAAACAGAAGGGCAGTCAGAGCTTTGTCTTGAATAGAGAAGAAAAAGGAGTTGAAAGTACTTCCAAGGGAGCAGATGCTATGGTTAGAACATGGACTTGAAGCTTTGTGTGTGTGTGTGTGTGTGTGTGTGTGTGTGTGTGTGTGTGTGTGTGTCGTTTCATAACCAAAGCAGAAGTGTCACTGTATTGCATCTGGGAAGCTGGTGAAGTCAAAGAACCATGTCCTGGTGTGGGAGGAGACCAAAAATGATGGAAAGGGCAGAGGTTATGGTAGGAGATGGAGGTTTTGGAATTAGTACTCCCCCTTTCCTTCTTTCTTTTCTGAGAGGTTTAATTGAAGAGGTGATATCTTAGTGAGAGTGGATGGAAAAGTTCAGGTGAGGTGAGATTTAAGTTGGCTTTGGAAAGGTTTGTATATGCGAAGAAACTCAAAGTTATGTGGAGCTATTGTTTTGGTGAAATTGTGCAGACACTGTGTGTGTCACTTGCTTTCCTTTGCAACACATATCCTTTCTCAGTCACTGTGGATGTTACTTTAAAGATACACTAAATTGTTCTGTCAGGCAGGTGCTCAGTGGGGTGTGCATGTGTGCACACGTGCTGTGTGAATAGATTTCAATATTATAATTCAATCACTTTGCCCTTAAGAAACTGAGTCATACTAGGCAAATCTGAATGAGAATGACAGGTAAATTACAGAATCCATACTGGTTGAGGTTCAAAAAGGCAAGACAGTTCCTGTGGGCTGACTTGTGCATCCTTCGCAGTAGGAGTCTAATTCATCTTTCTTCTCTCATTGTGTCCCTTGAGCTATGTATTTTCATGCTGCATCTGCATCTGTCTTGAATATTTTTAGTTCATCTGCTTATATTTTTCACTATTCATTGAGAATTTACTGTCTCCTAAGGCCTATGGTCTGTTCTGTACTTTCAATTTAATCTTTACTTTAGCATTATGGGCATTATGCCCATTTTTCTTTACATAGGAAATTGAACTCAGAAATTTATTTATTTATTACCCTCATTCACATAGCTGGGGGAACTGGGTATCAAATCGAGCCTGAGGACTGTCTATAGTTCTAGTGACATAATCCTGTGGCACACACACATACACACAAGTCCCTGCACATGTGAGCTTATTCATGTACAGTTAAAAAATTGAAGTAAAATTCATATGAGATAAACGCACATGCTAAGCTATTTTAGAGTGATATTCCAATGTATTTTAATTATATTTATTTATTGCATGTATATATGTGTCACATGTATGCCATGGCACACATGTGAAGGTCAGAGGACAACTCGTGGAAGTTGTTTTTCTCCCTCCACCATGTTTGTCCTGGGAATTGAACTTAGGCCACCAAGACTTGGCAGCAAGTGCTTTTATCTGCTGAACTATCTTGATGGCTCTCTAATGACTTTGTAGTATGTATGTTCGCCAGATTGTGTAAACATCAATGCTATCTAATTCTAGTATATTTTCAGCATCTCCCAAACAAAACCCCATACTCACTGAACAGTCACTTACCATATCATGACTCAGCAGCCTCTGATGACCACAAATGGGCTTTCTATTTTTGGATTTTCTTATTTGGCACATTTTATATAAATGCAGTTGCATGATAGGTGGCCTATCGTGGCTTCTTTCATTGGTTTTTTTTAAGTATCAATGAGCACATACCATTTTTAGGGTGTATGTTTGTACTGGGTATTGAACTCCAGGTCTTTGCACATAGTAGGCAAATATTCTTCTACTGAATTATATCCCCAGCCCAGTATCTGCACATTTTAATAAATAACTAATGGCCTTTGTATAGGTATATCATGTTAGTTTATCCATTCATCAGCTAATGAATATTTAGGTTGTTTTAACATACTGAAGTCATGAATAATACTGCAGTCAACATTGCTGCATTATATATATATATATATATAATTTTTTTTTGAGACAGGGTCTCCTGGAGCCCCAGCTGGCCTGGAACTTGCTATGAAGAGTAGACCAGGCCGGCCTCACTCAACGTCACAAAGATCTGTCTATTTCTGCCTCCTAAGTGCTTGGATTAAAAGCAGGGGCCACCACACCATTAATAGTCTTTATTTGAATAAATATTTTCAGTTTGTTGAAGTATATACCTGGTAGTGGAATGGCTGAGTGGCAGTTCTACACTTAACCTTATAAAGAGCTGCCAAGGTATTTTGCACTGTGCTGCACTATTGTATAGTCTCACCAGAAACTGTACAATAAAGGCTTTGGTTTCTCTACCTCCTTGTCAAGTCGTATTTCCCATTTTTATTGCAATCATTCTATTGGGTGTAGAGTGGTATATTTGTGCTTTTCATTCCCATCCCTTATGCCACATGCTTCTCAACATTTGTATACATTTTTGAGAATGTCTATTCAAGTTCTTGTCTTCTTTTTTTGTTGTAGGATTCTTTCTATATCTTAAATATGGTAGCCTTATAAAGTATGTGATTTGCAAATGTTTTCTCCCATTATGTAGTTGTCTTTTCACATCTTTTAAAAATATTTTATTTGCCGGGTGTGGTGGCACATGCTTTTAATCCCAGCACTCGGGAGGCAGAGGCAGGCAGATTTCTGTGAGTTCAAGGCCAGCCTGGTCTACATAGTGAGTTCCAGGACAGCTGGGGCTACAGGGTAACCCTGTCTCAAAAAGACAAAAAAATTTTTTTATTTATGTATTTTTATTTTATGTGTATGAGTGTGCCTGCATGTATGTATGTAAGTGCACCCATGTCATGCAATGCTCATGAAGGCCAGAAGGAGGGCATGTGATTCCCCTGGAGTTACAAATGGTTGTTAGCTACCATGTGGGTGCTGGAAACTGAACCTGGGTCCTCTGCAAGAGTAGTCAGTGCTCTTAACCACTGAGCCATCTTTCCAGCCCTTATACCTATGTTCCTCTAAGATTTACAACTTAGTTCTTCATTTAGGTCTTGATCAGTTTTATATTAATTTTTGTATATGGTGCGAGGGAAGAGTTTAGTTTCATTCTTTTGCATGTGAATATTGAGTTATATACAATTTGTAGACGAGACCATTCTTTTCCTATTTAACCATCTTGTCTTATTGAAAACCAATTGACTACAGGTGTAAGGGTTTATTTCTGAATGCTTATATTTCATTGATCTATGTTTACTTCGTGTGCATGTGTGCGTGTGTGTTATGTGTATGTATATGTATGAGTGAGCATGGAGGCCAGAGGAGGGTAGGAAGGTATTGAATATGCCTTCACCATATTCTTTGAGGCAGGGTCTCTCCCTGAACCTGGGGCCTGCATTTTCAGCTAGGCTGGCAGCCAGCAAGCCCCAGAAATCCTCCTGTCTCTGCCCACCACCCCTGTAGTGGGGTTACAGGTATGTATGAGACAATGCCAAGCTTGTTGTATGGATGCTGGCATCTGAATTCAGGTCTTCATGGTTGTGCAGAAGGCACTCTTAACCACTGAGCCATCTCTCCAGCCCTGATCTGTGTGTCTATCTTATGCAGTATCACACTGTTTTGATTACTGTAGTTTTGTAATAAGTGTTGAAATTTGGAAGTGTATGTTACCGACTTTCTTATTTTTTTTCACCATTTTAGACTATTCTGGCTCCTTCATGATACCATATGAATTTTACAGTCAGATCTTCCATTACAAAAGGCAGTTAATTTTATTTATTTTTATTTTATATGTGTGAGCGCTTTGCCTGCATGTGTGTTAAGTGTACCCATGTTGTGCAGTGCTCACAGAGGCCAGGAGAGGGGGTCTGATTCCCTGGAACTGGAGTTACAGATAGTCGATAGTTGCCATGTGGGTGCTGGGAACTGAACCTGGGTCCTCTTTAAGAGCAGTTAGTGCTTTTAACCCCCGAGTCATCTCTCCAGCCCCTACATTGAATCTGTAGATTGATTTAGGGGAGCACTATTAAGTTTCTGGTTTATGATAATGGGACATTATTTAGGACTTCTTTAAAAATTTCAGCAGTGTTTTATCATTTTTTTGATGTATACATCTTTGTTTTCTTTAGATAAATTTATTCTCAGGTCCTTTATTATTTTGGGTGCTGTTGTAAATGGAACTCTTCTCAATTTCCTTTTCAGATTGTTCATTGTTAGTGTATAGAAATTCAACTGATCTTTGTATGTTGATCTTATATCTTGAAACTTTATTGAATTCACTTGTTGGGTCTATCAGGTTCTCTCTCTCTCTCTCTCTCTCTCTCTCTCTCTCTCTTTCTCTCGCTCTCACTCTCTCTTGCTCATCTACAAAGGGTGATAGCTTTACTTCTTTCCAGCCTTGATGATATGTTTTCTTGCTTAATTTCTCAGGCTAGAACTACCAGCATAATTCTGAGAAGAGGTGGGGAGAATGGACACCCTTGCCCGTTCTTGGTCTCGGGAAAATTTTCTACTTAACCGTTAAGTGTGAGGTGAGCTGTGGGGTTTATATGTGTGCCCTATATCAGTTTGAGGATGCCGTCTTCTGGTGCCACTTTGTTGACTTTTTTCCCCTGATGGAAAAGAGTTGGATTTTGTCAAATGCTTTTATTTGGCATCAATTGAGATAATCCTGGTCTTTCCTCTTTTGTTCTAGTAACAGAGTGGATTACATTGAATACTTTTCATATGATGCATCATTGCTTTCCTGGGATAAACACAACTCGGTCATGGTGTAACCCTTTAATGTTTTGTTGCAGCATTGGATTTGGCAATATTGTGTTGAACACTTCCGCACTAATCTATTAACCTTCACAAGAGATGTTGATCTGCACTTTAGTTTTGTTTTCTTGTAGTTTTTTTTAGACAGGATTTTATGTTGTAGCTAAGGCTGGTCTTGAACTCCTCCTCCTGCCTCTGCTTCCAGTGTGGCAGGATTACAGGTGTGTGCCGACACACCTGGCCTCTTACAGTGTCTTCATTTGACTTTGATATCAAGGTGTTACTAGAATCGCGTAAAGAGTTAAAATATGTTCTCTCCTTTTCTAGGTTTTGGAAGTTGGAGGATTACTATTAATTCGGTTTTAAATGATTGCCAATGTTCAACAGTGAAGCCATGTGTTCTGAAATTTTCTTTGTTAGAAGTTTAAAATTACTAATTCAATCTCTTTACCTGTTATGGATTTATTCATGTTTTTTGTTTCTTTGTGACTCATTTTCAGCAGTTTATTTGTTGCTAAGAATCTCATTGAGTCATTGAATTTAATGACATATCATTTGCAGTTTTCTTTTTTAGTCATTTTATTTCTATAAATTCAGTAGTAATGCCCCACTTTCATTCCTGCTTTTAATAATATGCGTCTTATCTCTTTTTTCTTTGTCAGTCTATTTAAATGTTTGTCAATTTGTCATTTCAGAAAAGTACATTTGGGGTTGGAGAAATGACTCAGTAGTTATGAGCATTGGCTGTGACTTTGGCAAACAGACAGATCAGAAACTAGAGACTCTACATGGCTTCCAAAGGGGCTTCATCTATAGACATTCATAGGAAACTTCACTTGTGAGAGTTGAGGGATGTATTAGTATTCTCTCTTCTCTTTGTTCTTCTATGTTCCATGAGCCTTAGACACTGTAGATGTGTCATTTAGGACTGGGCATCTCTTAGACATATATTCTCTGTGTGTGACCAGTTGTGGAACTCTGTAATAGCCTCCATCTGTTGCAAAAAGAAGTGTCTTTGATGAGTGGTATATAGTATACTTGTCTGTAAATATAGGGATCCATATTTAACACAAAGTAAGAAATTTCATTTGTTTAGAGATATGACAGAGACAGGGTTTTCTCTTAAGATCTGTGACCTCTCCATCCATGTGTATTTGGCTATATTTACTATGCCACCCCTGAGTTCCCTTCCATTGAGAGGGTTTTAGGTCCAATTAGATAAAAGTGACACTACTGCACTAATAGAGAGTTTGCTGTGCCAGTTATTGTGGGTATTAGGCTATACAGCTTGGGTGGACCATTGATTGATTTTCTCCTTTAGCAGCTTGTATAGCATCTTCTAGAACTATGAGAGCTAGTCTTCAGGGAGAAGTCTTCCTGGTCAGTTCCAGCTCCATTGTTCCAAGTCCTGTGTCCAAAATATGTCCTGTCTTCAGCAATAGGGTCTTATCTTCAGGTTCTTGGAAGCAATTAAGGGCTATTGCAATAGTCTGTGTTATTCTGGGAGTCTTTTGGGCTACCCTGACCAACAATTCAAAGGGAGATTTCTCCTGTCTGGTGTTGTGTTCCTTGTTATATAGCTTTTGGGTATACACATGCACTCTTGTTCAGTTATTGTATATGTATTTTTAGGTTTTTTTTGAGTTAATACATTTCCCTCTGGCTTTTTATACTACATTGTTAGGGAAAGAGGAATTTACTGCTTGGTTGAATTTACTGCTTGTAACTGATTAACTCAACTGGAGACACAGGCATTCGAAGATAGGGGAAAGTGCTGCAGCCCCCAGAGCCTGACCTGTCTGATCTGTGTTGTGTCACATAGGCATGTCTGCTTACACAAGATAACAGGGAAGGGTTGTGCCAGGCAGATACCACCCACCCTTCCCCGATTGAGACACCTGAAGGGAGTTGTAACATTTTTCTTGTTTTGAAGTTATTGGTTTGTGAAATGCTTGCTTTGAAACTATTGGTTGTATAAAAGTGGGCTTTTGTGTAACGGTAGTGGGAGCCTATATAATCTTTCGATGACCTGGGGAGGCAGGAGGGATGCAGTTAAGGTCTCAAGGAAACAGGGACCGAGTGGGGGAAGCTCAGGAATGGCAGAGTTTCTTTTCTCTGGACAGGGCAGTGTAATTCAAGGGTCGCCCCCTCGTGTCTGTAAAATCCAGAATAAAGCGAGAGTCGCCATCTCGTGTCTGGTCTCGGGTTAGTAATCCTGAGTGAGGAGGTCCAGGTTTGAGTCCTGGCACCTAGGTGAAAATCCAGGTAACTAGCCCTGGCCCTAGGGTCCGAGTGTCTCAGCCCTAGGAAGGAAGCCTGCCATCAAATCTGGCGCCTGAGGACGAAAAAATTGAGCTCGTCACTCTGAGGCAGTCCGAGTGGATGCCATTTGGGAGAATCACGAGAAGTCTCGGGGATCCTGAAAGTGAGAGTGGTGAGTGCAGAGCGCATCTGAATGAAAGGAGGACCGGTCCGCACGAGTGTGATTCAGTGTGGTGCGCGTGCTTGATGGTTGTGCTAATTGTCTTACTAGGTGGGGGTCTGGTTTTGTATTTTTCTCTACACTCTCTATTTTAAACCTTCCCTTCCTCCTTTTCTTTCCTTCTGTTCTCGCTCTAAGTCTTCACGTGTGACCATTGAAGGTGAAAGAGCAATTGAGGTTTTCTGATCAGGGCTACTCCCTGATGTAAGCCAAAGGCTCTTAGCCCTCTTGGTGGACCCCAACTGCCCGCACAGGTGGAGACAAGACCCCTTATCTGTATCTCCCTCTCCATCCCTCTCTCTAGCCGCTGAGAAAGCCCCATGGGCACGAGTTGGGCAAATAAGAGCCATCAGGGCGCCCACCGCTGAAAGACTCCCATGAAAGGATAAGGGGGTCCCAGGCGTGAATCCCAGATAAATTCACATACCCTGCAGAAGAAAAACTGGGCAACAACAGGCACCCGTCCACAAGCATACCCACTGGCCATCATTGTTTAGAGTGGCATCTTCACTTCTCCCTTT
>NW_008337446.1:241626-245119 GCF_000622305.1 Nannospalax galili
ATCAACTCCCCTATATCTTTTTGTGGGAGAATCTGGCAGAGGATCCCCCGTCCTGGTTAAGGCCCCTCTTGGTGAGAAAGCCCCATGCTTGCCCACCAAAAGTCTCCATCATGGTCACCCAGGAAGGATTGAAGTCTTCCAGTCACAGAGGCAGGGATCCTAGTGCTCCGCCAGTTCTTCCCAAGAGCTCCTCCCTCTACCCGCCTTTGCCCGTTGAGCAGCCGCCACCTTATGCGGCTCCACGAGGAGGAGAAGCCAAGGCGGCCTATGGAGGGGGGAATGGAGCTGGGGGTCCCCATGGGAATCCAGTGGTTGCCCCCTCCCCAGACTCCTCTACAGGAGAGGATAGATGACCTGGGGAGGTGGGAGGGATGCAGTTAAGGTCTCAAGGAAACAGGGACCGAGTGGGGGAAGCTCCATTCTCCACCACAGGAGGATCCATGCCAGTTCTGCCGGTCTGAACGGTCGGCGGCCCAGAGGGAGTTCAGCAGTATCAATACTGGCCATTTTCCTCTAGCGATCTCTACAATTGGAGGACCCAAAATCCTCCCTTTTCTGAAGACCCTAAGTGTCTAACAGGTTTGGTAGAATCCATTATGTACACCCATTGTCCCACGTGGGATGACTGCCAGCAGCTGCTTCGCACCCTCTTCACAACAGAAGAGCAAGAACACATCCTGAATGAAGCCAGGAAGAACCACCACAGGAGGAGCTGTGCCAGTTCAGCCGATCCAAACGGTCGGCGGTCCAGATGGAGTTCAGCAGTATCAATACTGGCCATTTTCCTCTAGCGATCTCTACAATTGGAGGACCCAAAATCCTCCCTTTTCTGAAGACCCTAAGTGTCTAATAGGTTTGGTAGAATCCATTATGTACACCCATTGTCCCACGTGGGATGACTGCCAGCAGCTACTTCGCACCCTCTTCACAACAGAGGAGCGAAAACACATCCTGAATGAAGCCAGGAAGAACGTCCTTGGAGAAAATGGGCGGCCCACTACCCTTCAGCCTGCCATCGATGAGGCATTCCCCCTTACATGCCCAAATTGGGATTTTGGGATGGCAGAACGTAGGGAGCGTCTCCGGGTCTACCACCAGACACTGATGATTGGCCTCCAGGTGGCTGAAAGATGGCCCACTAACCTGGCTAGGTGAAAACAATTGTTCAGGGAGAAACCGAAAGCTCAGCCGTGTATCTGGAAAGGCTATTTGATGCCTATAGGCAATACACCCCTATAAACCCAGAGGCAGAGGAACACAGGTCAGCTGTAGTCCTCTCTTTTATTAACCAGGCAGCCTCCGATATCAGGAGAAAACTCCATAAGCAGGATGATCTGGGGGAGATTTCTATTAGGGAGATGCTGCAACAGGCAACAGGCAGAGAAGGTCATTAATGCTAGGGAGTCTCCAGAGGACAGGGAGGAGAGGCTAAGGAAGGAGGAACGGGAGATGCAGGATAAAAATAGGCAAGAGGACAGAGAATTTCAAAGAAAAGAGAACAAGAAGCAGAGGGAGGAGATGGCCAGAATATTCTTGGCCGGAGTGAAAGGGAGCCCTAGCCGCCTCGGAGAGCAGGACCCCGCCCATCTAAACTAGGGCGGGAACAGTGTGCCCTGTGCAAAAGATATGGGCACTGGAAGAGAGAGTGCCCACAAAGAAGAGAAAGACAAGGAGGAAGGAGCCCTATCAGGACCCTCCACCTGGGAGAAGGAAACTGACAGGGACGGGGCTCAGCACCCCTCCCCAAGTCTTGGGTAACTCTGTGCATGGAGGGGACTCCCACTGGGTTCATGGTAGATAATGGGGCACAATATTCAGTTCTCAATCAAGCTCACAGCCCTCTAAATCCAGGACACACAAGCATAGTCCAAGGAGCTACAGGAACTAAGAGGTGCGCCTGGACCACCAACAGGAAAGTGGACTTGGGAAGGCATCAGGTTTCCCACTCCTTCCTGGTTGTGCCCGAGAGTCCCACACCTTTGTTGGGTAGAGACTTACTCACCAAGATAGGGGCACGTATCCATTTTGAGCCTAAAGGGATAAAAGTCATGGACTCAGAAGGACAGCCCCTGCAGCCAGTACATGTGTTGTCTTTATCTCTGGCTGATGAATATCGCTTATTCCCAGCGGCTCTAGAAAAGGGGGGCCAGGGAGACATGAGCTCCTGGTTGCAGGAGTTCCCTTCCACCTGGGCCAAAACCGGAGGAGTCAGCCTCACTAAGCACCTGCCCCCAGTTGTGGTCCAACTCAAATCCACGGCCCTGCCCATTCGGGTCCGACAGTACCCGATGCCAGAAGAGGCTAGGAAGGGAATAGCACCTCACATCCATAGACTGCAAGAAGTAAAAATCCTTAAACCCTGCCAGTCAGCATGGAATACACCCCTGCTTCCAGTAAAAAAGCCTGGCAGTGGAGATTACCGGCCAGTGCAGGACTTGCGGAAGGTTAATGAGAGGGTGGAGGACATTCACCCTACAATGCCTAATCCTTACACTCTCCTCAGTCACCTGCCACCGTCCCATGTGTGGTATACTGCCCTAGATCTGAAGGATGCTTTCTTTAGTGTTCCCCTCTCTGAAGTCAGTCAGCCCTTGTTTGCCTTTGAGTGGCAAGAGCCAGGAGGAGGAAGAACAGGGCAGCTTACCTGGACTAGATTGCCACAGGGCTTCAAAAACTCTCCCACCCTGTTTAATGAAGCCCTAAGCCAGGATCTTGAGCCCTTCCGCAGGAGCCATCCCCGTGTGACGCTGCTACAGTATGTGGATGACCTGTTGCTGGCTGCAGAAACCTGTGAGGAATGCGAAGAAGCCACGGGGAGCCTGCTGGCAGACCTAGGCGGGTTGGGATATTGAGCCAGTGCTAAGAAAGCCCACATCTGTCAGAGGTCAGTAGTCTACCTGGGGTACAGGATATCAGATGGAGCCAGGTGGCTGACGCAAGCCATGAAGCAAACTATCCTGACTATTCCCACACCCTCCTCACCCCGGGGAGTGAGGGAATTTCTTGGCTCAGCCGGGTTCTGCAGGCTTTGGATCCCGGGGTATGCAGAAATAGCCCACCCACTATATGAGGCTACTAAGGAAGGGCCGGGATGGAAATGGAGTCAGGAACAACAAGAGGCTTTTGACAGACTAAAAGAAGCCCTCCTCCAGGCCCCTGCCCTATCTCTGCCAGACCCAGAAAAATCCTTCATCTTGTTTATAGATGAAAAGAAGGGAGTGGCCAAAGGAGTCCTGGCCCAGCAACTAGGCCCGTGGAAGAGACCAGTGGCTTACTTGTCCAAGCGGCTGGACCCAGTGGCCTCAGGATGGCCATCTTGCCTGCGCATCTTGGCAGCCACCGCCCTACTGGTAAAGGAAGCTGACAAGCTGACCTTTGGACAGGACTTAAGAGTGACAGCACTGCATACTGTGGAGGGAATTCTCAGGCACCCTCCAGGGAAATGGATGACAAATGCCAGGCTCACCCACTACCAAGGGCTCCTGCTGGACTC
>NW_008337446.1:245194-245585 GCF_000622305.1 Nannospalax galili
GGGAGTGAGAGAGTTTCTTGGCTCAGCTGGGTTTTGCAGGCTCTGGATCCCAGGGTATGCAGAAATAGCCCATCCACTGTATGAGGCCATCAAAGAAGGGCCGGGCTGGAAGTGGAGTCAGGAACAACAAGAGGCATTTGACAAGTTAAAGGAAGCTCTCCTCCAAGCCCCCGCCCTGTCTCTGCCAAACCCAGAAAAGCCCTTCATTTTGTTCATAGATGAAAAGAAGGGAGTGGTCAAAGGAGTCCTGGCCCAGCAACTAGGCCCGTGGAAGAGAGTGGTGGCTTATTTGTCCAAGCGGCTGGACCCAGTGGCCTCAGGATAGCCATCTTGCCTGTGCATCTTGGCAGGCATCGCCCTACTGGTAAAGGAAGCTGATAAGCTGACCTTT
>NW_008337446.1:246894-257548 GCF_000622305.1 Nannospalax galili
GGGGAAGAGAAGTCAGCCCCCGACTATTTAAATGTGTTGCAATCCCTTGCCAAAGTACAGCAGGAAATTTGGCCCCTAATCAAAGCATACTATGAAGGGGAAAGAACCCCGATTGTGGAACATGGCATAGCCCCAGGGGATATGGTCTGGGTAAAAAGACACAAAGTAAAAACTCTTGAACCCAGATGGAAGGGACCTTATGTTGTATTGTCTACCACCCCCACTGCCCTAAAGGTTGATGGCATTGCTCCCTGGGTCCACCACACCCACATTCGGAAGGCCTTGACTCTTGAGGACCCGGAATCCTGTGTGAAGAAGTGGGAGGTGCGGCCAAATCCTGCTAATCCCTTGAAGCTACAGCTGAGCCGGACATGAAAGGATTCCTGCTGATAAGCTCACTGTTATGGGCTCTCCAGAGAACAGTAGTGTCAGCGGGAGCTCGGAACATCAACCCCCACCAACCAGTACTCCAGACATGGATCCTGCGAAGCGGCGACGCCTATGAGGAATGGAACCGCACTTCCCATATGGCCCCGTTGTGGACATGGTGGCCAGATCTGTATTTTGACTTAGAACTTGTACTGGGGCAATTTTATCACCTCCCCCAGAGAAACCACCAGGAACAGTATTATATGAAAAAACGGGCTTTGGTTGACTCATCATCCACAGTCAACCGCCAAGCTTTGCGGGCAAACGGGTTCTTTGCTTGACCAGGTTTTCAGACAGGTTGGTGGAGGCGCAATTGTGGGGGTGCTGATAGACTCTACTGTGCTGAATGGAATTGTGTGGAAGTTAATGATGGGCAGTGGAGATGGGAGGTTTCCCCTGACCTGATTGATATGAGGTTTACTTCTCCATACAACCAATGGACAGTATCTCCACTGGCCAGCCAGGTTAAAATCACCTTTACCTCAAAGGGAAAAAATGGTAAAAGGTGGATAGATGGGCTGACATGGGGTCTGATGCCCTACCAGACGCCATCGAGGGGGGTCCTGTTCCAGATCTACCTCCAGGTCGAGGCAGTGGTTAGGTTGCTGGTAGGACCTAACCCGGTATTAAATACCCCTTGTCTGAGGCCCCAACCTTCCCTGCCTGGGTCTCCTAGGCCCACCTTCAAGCCATCAGGCACCACAAGGACATCAGCAGCCCCAGCCATGGAAAGGCTTGGGACAGCTGCAAAACCACAGACTTCCAGCAACCCTATGTGGGAGATGGTGCTAGCTGTAGTAGAAACCCTTAATCATACCACTCCCTCTCTTACTGACCCATGTTGGCTGTGCTACCCAGGATCCCCACCCTTTTATGAGGCTATCAGGATAAATAGTTCCTATACTGTCAATAACTCTCATCCCACCTATTGGGATGGGAGACCATGGGGACTTACTCTTGCCCAGGTCTCGGCCTCTGGCATGTGTGTAGGCACAGTTCCAACATCCCAAAGCCAGTTATGCTCCTCATGCAATAACACCCCATGGGAGTAGGGGAAGTGGATTATACCCACCTCGGGCTGGTGGCTCTGTTCAAAAATGGGCCTCACCCCAGCCCTATCCACCTCTGTATTTAATGCTAATAATGAATTTTGTGTACTTGTGGCCATTCTGCCCCATCTTTCATACCACTCTCATGAATCTCTCCTCTCCTATTGGGAGGAAAAACAGAGTCCACTCTGAAAGAAGAGGGAACCCATTACTGCCTTAACCATTGGAACTCTCTTCTCCGTTGGGATAGCTGGAGCAGGGACAGGAATCGCAGCCCTAGTAACACGAGAGCAAGGCCTCACGGCACTAAGGCTAGCAATTGACAGGGACTTGGAACAGCTCAGGCAGACGATGTCGGACCTGGAGCAATCTCTCACTTCCTTATCAGAGGTGGTTCTACAAAACAGAAGGGGCTTGGATCTCCTATTTTTAAAGGATGGCGGGCTATGTGCAGCTTTAAAAGAAAAATGCTGTTTCTATGTAGACAAGGTGGGGCAGTCAGGGAATCTTTGACCAAGTTAAAAAAAGACCTGGAGAGGAGGCGCAGGGACAGGAATTGCAGCCCTAGTAACACGAGAGCAAGGGCTCACGGCACTAAGGTTAGCAATAGACAGGGACTTGGAACAGCTCTGGCAGATAATATCAGACCTGGAGCAATCTCTCACTTCCTTATCAGAGGTGGTGCTACAAAACAGAAGGTGCTTGCTTGGATCTTCTATTTTTAAAGGAGGGTGGGCTATGCGCAGCTTTCAAAAGAAGAATGCTGTTTCTATGTAGACAAGACAGGGGCAGTCAGGGAATCTTTGACCAAGTTAAAAAAAGACCTGGAGAGGAGGCACAAGGAGTATAAAAGTAATGAAAGCTGGTTCGAGTCTTGGTTTTTGCATAGACCATGGTTTACAACTCTCCTCTCAGCTGTCGCAGGACCTCTAATTATCCTACTGCTATTTGTCACAATTGGTCCGTGCATAATAAATAGGCTATTAAGGTTTGTTCAGAAAAAGATCGATACTGTCCATCTCTTGGTCCTTTGCCAGAAATACCAAGCCTTAGATACTGCTGAGGAAGATTCCTCAGACTGATCTAGGAAAAGGGGAGAAATGTTAGGGAAAGAGGAATTTACTGCTTGTCTGAATTTACTGCTTGAATTTACTTGTTTGAATTTACTGCTTGTAACTGATTAACTCAACTGGAGACACAGGCATCCGGAGATAGGGACAAGTGCTGCAGCCCCTGGAACCTGACCTGTCTGATCTGTGTCGTGTCACGTAGGCATGTCTGCTTACAGAATATAACAGGGAAGGGTTGCACCAGGCACATACCACCCACCCTTCCCCGATTGAGACACCTGAAGGGAGTTGTAACATTTTTCTTGTTTTGAAGTTATTGGTTTGTGAAATGCTTGCTTTGAAACTATTGGTTGTATAAGCACGGGCTTTTGTGTAACGGTTGTGGGAGCCTGTATAATCTTTACCTGAAGTTGCCTCGGGGTCGATTGCTCCAACCAGACCTGCGTGTCTTGGAAGGATGGTTGGCCCCAGCTAGCTGGCCTAATAAAACTCTGCTTGATTTTTGCATCTTCATACTCGTGCATTTGTTCTCCTGAAGAGACCCACTGAGTCACGGACCCTAACAACATAAGCTTTTGTTTTTTAAAAATCCTCTCTCCTCTTTCTCTCTGTTTCTCCCTATATTGTATTTTCATTTTTATTCATCTCAAAGTATTTTCTTTTTGTTTTTTAAAAATTTTTATTGAATGTTTGTGTATTTCACACATAAAATCATCTTTATTCCCCCTTCCCCTTTAGCACCTCCCATAGCTAGTGCCCCCACCCCATTGGATTTCATGCATTCTGTCATTTGTATTAAGGCCTATTATGTAAAGTTAGTATCCCAAGATGTACCTCAGTGCAAGCTCATCCACTGGGGTTTAGTCAGCCTATCTAGAGTCTCTTCCCTTCAGGAAGATCAGCTCTTCTTCACCCAGTAGTAATCAGCTGCCAATAATTCTTCGACTAAGATTGGGGCTGGCTGTTCATTTCCACAGTTCTGTGCTGTGTTTTTGTCTGCCTGAGTTTCCATGGGTCTTGTGCATGCTGACACCATTGCTGTAAGTTTGTTTGAGAAGGGTCCCAGGCACCTGTAGGACCATTTGTGTATAATCATGCACCTCCTCCCTGGCTCTTACATTCTTTCCACCCCCTCTTCTGCAATGGTCCCTGAGCTTCCTATATTGGGTCCTGCCCAAGGACCCACACTATGTCAACTTTACTCTCCATTTTGGCCATTTGTGGCCTTTTGTATTCCTGGCCTTCTGTTGCATAAGGGAACTTCATTGATGAGAATTGAAAGATGCATTAGTGTTCTCTTCATCTCTTGTTCTATGTTCCATGAGTCTTAGGTGTAGAGGTTGCATCATAGATGTGCCACTTAGGCTTGGGCAATTCACAGAGAATCTCTGTGTGTGACCAGTGGTGTAACTCTGTAATAATCTCTGTCTGTTGAAAAAGAAGCTACTATGTCAAAGCATTTTCTAATTTCTTTTGTTGGTTTTCTTTGGAATCTTGGTTGTTCAGCAGTGTTTAATTTTCATATATTTGCCAATTTTCCAGATAGTCTTCTTTTATTGATTTCTACTTTCATTCCATGTGGGGCATATGTGTGTGTGTGTGTGTGTGTGTGTGTGTGTGTGTGTATAAAATTTATCTATTAAAATGCATTTAGATTTTTTTGTGGTGTAAATATGTTCTGTCATGGTGATGTTTCATGGGTATTTATGGGTTCTGGGTTTGAGAAAAATGTCTATTATGGGTAGAATGTTCTAGAGAGAGTCCTATGGAGTCTCTTGGGTCTAATTGGTTTATATTGCTGTTGAGGTCTTCCATTTCATTCCTGATTTTCTATTTTTTTTATTTTTTAAAATTTACTTATTTATCATTTTTATTTATGTTTATGAGTGATTTGCCTGCATGTAGGTAGGTGCACCCGTACCATGCAATGCCCACAAAAGTAAGAAGGGGGTGTTGGATCCCCTGGAACTGGAGTTAGAGATGGTTGTTAGCTGCAGTGTAGGTCCTGGGACTTGAACCTGGGTCCTCTGCAAGAGTAACCAGTGCTCTTAACCACTGAGCCATCTCTCTATCCCCTCTATTGAAAGTGGAATATTGACACAATAGTTATTGTTGAATCATTTCTCAAACCTATAAATGCTGCCAGGTTTTCTTCATATATTTAGGGTCTCTCCTTTTCAGATAAATCTGTGTTGCTAATTGTTCTGTCATTTTGACTGACAGTTTTGTCATTATATAATAGTGACCTGTGTTTCTTCAGCACCTAGTCAGAGAGTTTATAGCTCCCTTTTAGCTTTCCTTCCTGTTTATTCTGTTCTTGATACTTTTGAGGCTGTTGAGTGTCCCAGGAGCATGTGGGAGACTTCCAAAGCCTTTTTCTTCAAAACCTTTAGTTCTACAGCCTTTCCTTTTCTCTTAAGACTTGCAGTTTATGTAGTACTGGTTCTGGCTTCATCTTTTGCCCCAGGTGGTGTCAGCTAATATAGTTGTCTGCAAATATTTTTAAGGAATGTCGCCCTCCCCCCATTCATCTCAGGTAGCAATCTCAGTTTGGAGAGAGTTATGGATTATGTGAAATCAAGGCAAGCTTTTTTGAACCATAGCTGTTAGGTAGCTAGTTAGATATTAGGAACATCTGAGGACACTGGGACTGGACCCCTCCCTCCCAATCAACAATTTATAAAAGAAGGTCTGGAACAGCAAGACTCTGATTACTGATCAGAGGAATGAGACCTGAGTCCTGGGAGTTGTCATGACATCCTGAACTTCCTGGAAGGTCATTAATTGATAACTATCTAAACCTGCCTTTAGAAGCCCAAAACCTTATAAAATTACTGTCTTGTAGGAAGCTTTCTGATAAAGAACAAATACATACCATCACACCTCTTATAAGGGTCAAACCAAACAGTCACTCACTTGGGCAGGACAAAGACCTGCAGGAGAAGCTGCTTGTTCCAGAGACTTTAGGAAGAGTATAAAACCTGCCTAGAGTGTAGGTTGGGGTGATGATCTCTTTGGTCATTGTTCCCTCTCACCCCTTGAGAGTGCTTTCCTCTTCTCTGCAATGAACTCTGTCTACACTGCACTCTGTCTTATCTGATTCGTTTCTTTTAAAAATCTATTTATTGATTTGTATGAGTGTGCACTACATGCATGTAATGCTCATGGAAGTCAGAAGAGGACATTGGATCCCCTGAAATTGAAGTTATGGATGGTTGTTAGCCTCCATGTGGGTGTGGGAACTGAACTTGGGTCCTCTGCAAGGCCAGCCAGTGCTGAGTCATCTCTCCAGCCCCTGATTCTTTCTTAAAAAAATTTATTTTGACTCTCCTCCAGCCGAGCAAGATGCTGAAAGGGAAGTGGCCAAGGGGAAGACAGTGCCTGCCCCCGTGGTCATGAAGTATCAGGAGACCAAGAAGATGGTGAATCCTGTTTGAGAGCTTTGGATTGGACAGGACATCCAGCCCAAAAGAGACGTCACCGGCTTTGTCAAATAGCCCCATACACCCGGCTGCAGCGGCAAAGGGATATCCTCTATAAGTGGCTGAAAGTGCCACCTGCAATTAACCAGTTCACCCGGGTCCTGGACTTTCAAACAGCCACCCAGCTGCTCAAGCTCGCGCACAAGTACCGGCCAGAGACACAACGGAAGAAGCAGCAGAGGCCGTTGGCCAGAGCTGAGAAGAAGACTGCCGGCAAGGGGACGTCCTCACCAAGAGACCCCTGTACTACGATCAGGGGTCAACACAGTCACCACCTTGGTGGAGAACAAGAAGGCTCAGCTGGTGGTGATCGCACATGACATAGACCCCATAGTGCTGGTGGTCTTCCTGCCCGCCCTGTGTTGCAAGATGGGGACCCCCTACTGCACCATCAAGGGGAAGGCCAGGCTGGGGCGGCTGGTCCACAGGAAGATGTGCACCACCGCGGCCTTCACACAAGTCAACTTGGAAGACAAAGACGCTCTGGGTAAGTTGATGGAAGCCATTTGGACCAATTACAATGACAGGAGGAGATCCGCTGCCACTGGGGAGGCAATGTCCTGGGTCCAAAATCTGTGGCTCTGATTGCCAAATTGGAAAAGACAATTTGGCAAAGAACTTGCCACCACCCTGGGTTAAATGTACACTGTTGAGTTTTCTGTACATAAATATAAAAATTGCCTTCAAAATTTTTATTTTGGATTTATTTTATTTTATGTGTATGAATGTTTTCCCTCCATGTATGTAAGTGCACCATGTGTGTACAGTGCTGGCAGAAGCTATAGGAGCATGTGGGATCCCTGGGGAACTGAAATTATAGGCGGTTACTCGCTGTCTGATGTTGGTGTCTCTCCAGCCTCCAATTCTGCTATTGTTTTTAAATTGACATCATTCAGTAACTGAATTCTATGTCAGATGGTCTCTGTCTTGAAACTAAATTAATACCAGGTGTTAACTTGGTCTTCAGAGTTATAGTTTTGTATGATTTGGGGAGTCCAGTCTCAGAACTGTGTTAGTCTGGTTATTTCCTTGGTCGAATTTCTCCAAGGAGTCACTGTTCCTTGAATATAAGCTATATACATTCTTTGTGTTTTATTGCTTTTCTCTATGCTTTGCAGATTACAACTCAACCAGATAAATGTACATTAGTAAGTGGTGAATACTTTAGTTATCTTTAGATGGTGGCCTTCCATTGGGCTTGGAAGAAATACATTTTCAATGATAAGCCTGGGGTGGGTGGGCTCTGTCCACTAAATCAATCTCTATCTCTCCTTGTGGATCTTTGAGAAAGGATCTCATTACGAAGCCCAGGCTGGCCTCACTGAACTCCCAGTTCTCCTGTTTCAGCCTCCTGAGTGCTGGCATTATAGGCACCTGCCACCATGCCTGGATTCAGATGTGTTTTTAAAAAATATTTTATTATTTTTATTTTATGTGTGTGAGTGTGTTGCTTGCATGTAGGTAGGTGCACCTGTGTCATGCAATGCCCATGGAGGTCAGAAGAGGGCTTCAGATCCCCTGGAATTGGAGTTACAGACAGTTGTTAACTGTCATGTGGGTGCTGGGAATAGAACCCAGGTCCTTTGCAAGAGCACTAGTGCCCTTAACTGCTGAGCCATCTCTCCAGGCCCTCAGGTAAGTGTCTTTCATGGTAGATTCAAACTCAGAGCCATATTGGAGTGGGAATTCTAGGAAATTCCTGGCTTCTCCTATGTGATGATGCCAAAAGCCCTTAGTAAGGGGTGGTGGACATGCAGAGTTGGCACTGGCTGCATTCTGTATAAAAAACAAAAACAAAAACAAAGTGCAAAGCCTGCCTAAAGTCCTAAGTGTACACCTGCTTACATATTGTTGGGTATAGAATCAGTGTATGATTCCTCTGGGTTGCAAGGGAACTGAGGAATGGGTAGCTTTTCAAATCCATGTAGTAGAGTTGGTAAGGAAAAGAAGGTTGGGGAGTTCTATTCAACTAGTGGGAAAACCACACAGCACATGTCATGGAAGGGCTCGAGCACAGGTATGTAGGTGAATGTTAAAGTGGAGATGTGGGGACTGTTGGTTGCCTTTGTAGCTGAGTATCATAGTGATAATTGTAAAACTCCTCACCAGATACATCTCATTATCACTCCAAATGAAAGGACGGGGCAAGTTCTCAGAAAAATAAACCGAGGAAGATTTGGGCTCAGGATGGGTTTGGGGGCCAATATTGACAGCTTCGTGTGCAGGTGCATCTGGGAGGAAGGATGGGCCTTTCTAGGTCTTGTCACCTCACCTGCAGGCCTTGCAGGCCCTGCGCACCTGTGCCACTCAGACCTGGCACGCTCCTTCCACCTTCTACTGAAGCTCAGCATAGGGAGTGATGAGAACACAGAGGGTGGGCCCTGAAGTCAGGGAAGGCATTCCAGAGAAATGTCTCGTGAGGTGAATTCTGAAGTGGGAGTGGAAAAGAGGCAGCTTGTGGATGATGGGAAAGAAAATGCCATCTTTTCAGTGCTGAAGATTGAACCCAGGGCTCCCATATGCCGAGTGAGTGCTGTACTACAACGCTACATCCTTATCCCAACAGTTCTTTCCAGATTGAAAATGCTATGGAGTCAAGTCATCCCCAATTTAATATACTGAAGTCCTAACTCCAATGATTATATTGGAAATGGTGCTACTCCCTTTTTCAAAAAATGGGATATTGCTATATTGCTCAGTCTGGCCTTGAACTCCTGAGTCCCAGTGACCCTCCTGCCTTAGTCTCCTTCGTGGCTAGGACCAGAGGTGCACACACAACCGTGCCTGGCTCAGATAGTGGCTGCACTGAGGTAATTAAGGCAGGTGCTAATCCAATCACTGGCGTCCCATGGGAAGAGGAAGTGATCCCAGGAGTTCTGCACTTACACAGATATTATCACGTGAGGAACAGTGGGAAGTGGCCTCAGGAGACACCAAGATCTCCCAGCCTCCTGCATTGTGAGAAAATTGATTTATGCTTTATTTTTTTACATTTATGTTTTAAAATTACCTTTAATTTATGCTTTAAATCTTTTTACATTTATGTTTTGTAACTACCTTTAATGGGTGCTTTAATTTTTTACATTTATGTTTTTAAACTACCTTGTCTCTGTATAGTTATTGCTATTGTACTTGAGCAAGTTAACGTTAGAGAAGCTAACAAAAGAGGAGGTTTGAAATCTAGAGTGCAGCCCTTAGACTGAATATGTTCCAACAGCTAATTCTGTTCTTCAGCCATTTTACTTTAAACACTCCTGGGAGATGGAGTGTTTATCCAAGAGTGTAAGCCCTCAGCCACTGGGCCACCTTTCCAGTCCCTAATCCCCTCATTTCAATAGTCATATACTTTGGCCAGCGTTACTTCATCTATTACTACTCTCAAGATCATAAAGAAAAAATAATCTCAGACATCTTTTCAATGATGTCACTAAAACACCCTTAATTCTGGTCATAGTTCATGCCAAGGATAGAGAGGACAGGGTACCCTGATGGAAAATTCCATCAATATTGCCTAAAAAGGAGCAGAATAGAGCGTGTGAAAAGAAGGCAGACACCCAAGTTGCCATCTGGGGCTGTGGGTGCTGAGCGGCAGAGATTAGCAGACTCATTGTTTGGTTCCTGAGAACTGCTTTGCATGAGGCCCTCAGCTCAGGTCAAGGCTCCAGACATTGCTCAAAAGTTTTAGTTACCAAAGAGGCAAAAGATCAAGATTTCTCACATACAATAAATTATCCATCCATATCTGAGCGTAGACAGGATGCCAGATTCTCAGGGCATATTTTGCAAAAGTCAGTGCCAGTGTCATTTCTGAGCTTAATGGGTTCACTCAGTGGGGTCAGCTCAGACCTCTTTTTGGCAAAGCAGGAACAATAAAACTGGGCTGGATGCCTCTAAACTTTGCCTCAAGAAATTAGAATTTATGGCAGTGATAGGGGAGATAAAGTCCTTCTTAGATGACCCACATGGTTAGAGAAGTGTTCAGAGCAGTTCAGAGTGGTTTAGAGCAGTTTAGAAGAGGGGCTGCCTCATTGTTGATGAGTTTCCTTCGAGTGAAACATAAGAAGGTAATTTAGCTTTTTGACCCTTTGGTTCAACTCAATTTCTTTCCTCTTAAACCTTTTTTTTGGAGCTACTATGGTATATACAGCTATAATACAGCTATATGGTATGTACAGCTACTATGGTATGTACAGTACTTGATATTATAGGGAGGCAGGAGGATTGCCATGAGCTACATAATGAGGTCCAGGCTCCATATGGACTGCACAGTGAGTTTCAGTCCATGTAGCAAGACCATGTCTCAACCCAAACAACCAACCAAACAAAAAATAAAACCCCAAACATTTTACTTTAGAAAAAATTCTAATATATTTAAAAGTAGAGTGAATAAATACAGGCATCTTCCCCATGAAGATCCATGGGGAATATGCACAAATACTACATTTAGTTAATAACTAAAATTGCTGCTGGAACAGTATCTTACCTACACTCCATCTGTAATCAGTGTTTATTCATTAGGCATAGTGATCTATCAACAAAAATAACACAAAATGAAGCAATGTGCTGCAATAATGAAGTTACTTAAAGTTTATAAACTTTATTTCTGGAAATTTCTATTTATCAT
>NW_008337446.1:257726-263163 GCF_000622305.1 Nannospalax galili
TATAATTCCCCAATTTCTTTTATTTTTAAAAAGATTTTATTATTTATTTATTTATTTATTTATTTATTTATTATGTGTGTGTGTGTGTTTGAGTGTATATATGTGCACATGTATGCAGGTACCCTCGGAGGTCAGAGGGCATTGGATCCCTTGGAACTGGAGATACAGGCAGTTGTGAGCTGTCTGGTGTGGGTGCTGGGAACTGACCTTGGGTTCTCTGGAAGAGCTTAAATAAGCAGTCTTAACCACTGAGGCATCTTTCCAGTCCCTGATCCCTTAATTTCAGTAGTCATGTATTTTGGCCAGTGTTACTTCATCTATTACTACTCTCAATGTTATAAAGAAAAAAAAAATCCAAGACACCATTATTCCATCTTTTCAATGGATGTCCCTAAAAGACACAGACTCATTTTAGGGAAACCAAACTCCCAACACGAGGTGGTGGACTTTCAAAATGCACACATGCTTGGGGAGAACAATAGTCAATTTCTTAACTCATTAGTGAGGATGAATTGGGTACTGGCATAAAGAAAATAGAAATTGAGTTCAAAAGATTTTCCTTATTTTTTTTGTATGCTTAAAACATTTTACTTGGCACATAATATTTGTATGTATTTGTGCAGTTTTGTACTTTCTTGGCTTTGTGAATTCTTATACTTTAAGTTCTCTGAGCCTTAGTTAATAGATTAAAGGGACTAACTATGTTTCACATAAAGTAAGGGGAATAAAGAGATGATACCTGTTAAGTTCTAGCTTAGTAATTGTCAGTAGGTGGTATGTTTCAGTTGTGCATGCATTTCATTGGCTTGGCTTCCATGAAAGAAGCCAAGGCTCACGGTTTCAGTAGTTTTATGGTTCTGGTGCTCTGGGCCTGAAGTAAAGCAGAAAATCATGGTGGTAGGAATGTGTGGAGGAGGAGGCTGCTTACTTCATGGTGCCAGGAAACAGAAAGGAAAGCACTGAGGATAAAATAGCCTCCAAGGCCCCACTCTCTTCAACAAGGCTCCATTTCTAAATTTCCACCACCTACCAATAGACCATAAAATGATGAAACCATCAATAGATTCATCTACAGATGAGCTCAGAGCCCTTATGATGCAATCATTTCCCAAACCCTCATCTCTGAAAACTGACACCTTTGGGGACAGTTCAGATCCAAGCCAGAACAGGTAGAAACCACAATAATAGTATTGCTTTTAGCTGATTTTTCTTTGAAGAAAAACTGCTAGGCAAACAGTCTACAATCCAGAAAAAGGGGAACCTAAAAGTAGCACAGTGGATTAAGAAAGGGGGGGATATGGTACGAAGGAGGCAGCTGAGAAAGACCCTCGAACTTTGTGTAAGTGCTGAGTTGAACTCTTTTTTTTTTTTTTTCAGTCTTTTTGAAGTAGGGTCTCCCTGTAGCCCCAGCTGTCCTGGAACTCACTATGTAGACCAGGCAGGCCTTGAACTCACAGAGATCCGCCTGCCTCTGCCTCCCAAGTGCTGGTACTAAAGGTGTGTGCCATGACACCTGGCTCCAATCCCATATATTTTTAATTCTATTTGGTTTCCTTTATTAGGGTCTTTTGTTGTTGGGTTTTTTTTTTGGTCTTTTTGAGACAGGGTCTCCCTGTAGCCCCAGCTGTCCTGGAACTCACTATGTAGACCAGGCAGGCCTTGAACTCACAGAGATCCGCCTGCCTCTGCCTCCCAAGTGCTGGGATTAAAGGTGTGTGCCACCATGGCCAGCCCTGAGTTGAACTCTTTTAACTCTAGGATCCTTTCTTATTGTTTTGTTCTGGCAACACCCCGTTTTCCCAGGCCAGACACTATTTAGCACACCAGTTGCTATGCTATGGTTCTTCTACAATGTTTTGGGAAAAGGCTTTTCAAGGCTGGCTTCCACCAAAGATCAAGATGTGTTTTGACTTAAACCCAGGGATATATTATGTGCTTTACAGGAAAGAGTTCACAATCTCATCTTTGTATGAGTCTATACATCAATTTCTAAAGCAAACAAGAAAGTCAGTAGAATAATAATTATTTAGTAAAATAATCTCTTCCTTTCTGCATGCCAGAGGAGCTGATCAGAACTCCAATCTCCTTTGTCCTGCTTGTTAAATGTGATGAAACAGAAACATAGATAGAACAAATGCTATGCCTCAGTCATTTATGCAGAGAGATGGAGTGAAATCTCCCAGCTTCTGAATTCATCGAGCTGGCTTAGAGATCTGTTTCCACCTTCGTACTTCCTTTGGCAGTAGAATGTATAGAGACATGCCAGCTGGGATACTTCCATCTTCCTCCTCCAACCCCTCTTGGCATTTTGACAAAAAAATTCTTTGTACATATACAACCATCTAGCTCTGATAGTGACTTACTGGCTATATGTTTATCCTGGAATTTAACTTGCAGACCAGATAGCAAGTTTTACCCAGATTGACTGATTCATTCATGGAAGCATTCTTTAACAAGAATTTAATACCTGCAAAGGAGTCAGGTATTAAGCAAAGTGCTCCATGAGGATATACCATGAAAGATCATCTTATTTACATCGCAGTAGAGGTGAACAGCAGTAGGTTTTTTGGTTTTATAGGTCTGGATTATCGATGCAGGCCTAACTGTTGGATTGTCTGGTAATGCTCTCATCGACCTAATCACCTTTTGGCTGCTTTCCAACATGTGAATATGAAGATGTCTTTCTGGGATGGATAATGATAAATGAACAAGGCACATTACCATTGATCAAGAGTTCTTGAGAAATGATTTTAGCTTAGGTATAAGAAGTGACAGAATGTCATGGACTGTCTGAATCAGTGTGGTATGGAAGGGATGAATCACTTTGACCTTATTGAAAAATGTTGGAGGGGGCTTAGTGGTTAAGAACACTGGCTGCTCATGAAATTAACGTTTTACCTGTCCAAATTTAGTGCTACAGAAGTTTCCTTTTCATCAACTCTAGCTTCTGTCTTACTAAAAAGTTCTCATAAGCCTTTGACAACCACAGGTCCTTGCATTATGGAAAGGTCTTATAGTGAGATTTTCCTGTGAGAAAGGCTTCAACATTGAAGTTCTTTGAGAAAGCGTGATAGAAATTTCTAGTGTTCAATTTTCTATCTCCTGGACACGAGAGAGAATTATTTGTCCTTGTTACCTTGCAGTAAGGTAGCTGGTTTGATTAAGTCTCATCAGGGGGCTTTGAGTGAAACAAATCTATATCACTTCTGCGAATTTAGCTCTTAGGGCAAGACACTGCATTGCTGAGATGTCTACATGTACACTTGCTGGGTTTAGTCTCAGTGCACATCTTTAACAGTATTATTTGTTGTCCAACTTTATTCTCCAACAACAGTTGCAATAATTTGTACTTCAAACCAATATAATATGACAGAGCCCATTTGTCTGTATCATTGCCAATTTATGACTAAAATTTTGGAATACTATAGTTATAAAATGACCTGGGATGTACAAGCCCCTGTATCAAAGAAAGAGAGAGTGATTGACTATATGTTTCTGGGTTCAGGAAAAGGCAAAAGTGAAAGTTTCACAACAGAGCAAGAGGGCATAAATCTCATCGTTGAGGCTCTTCAAAATAAATTCTCTACTTTTTGATTCATATTGGATTTAAATAATACCTGAGGGTGACTAATTCAATATTGCCATCATTTTACTCTTTCATCTTAAGGAAGTCACTTAAATTTGTTGGTTTTCATTTTCATCATATGTCAAGATAAACAGTGTCTTCTAGTCACTACTTTTGCAATTTCACTAGCAGTTTTTCAGATTCTCATTATTCTTGGCTGCTTTCAGTCTTCAGCACCAGATGGCTCTACTCTGTCTGTGAAAACCCACGTCCACAGCTTCCTTTTGAGGCAGGCTTGCTTCTGTAGGTTCCTTCGCTCTGCACACTCAGGTTCTATTCTCCAGGCCTTTAAACAAAGCCACTTGATAGGTTTGAAAACATCTCTCTCCTGTATTTCTTGGCACACTACTTTCTTTGTAAAAAATTTTTTTATTTACTATTTTTCTTTAATGTGTATGTGTGTCAGTGCACCAGTATTGTGTAATGCCCGAGGAGGCCAGAAGAGGGCGTTGGATTCCCTGGAACTGGAATTATGGACAGTTGTTAGCTGCCATGTGGGTGCTGGGAATTGAACCTGGGTCCTCTTCAAGAGAAGCCAGTACTCTTAACTGCTGAGCCGTCTCTCCAGCTCCTTGCACACTACTTTCATTTAACCATAAATTAAGACTCACATAGCTCAATCATTTATTATTTATTTATTAATTTATTTATTTGTTTATAGCTATTTACAATAGCTATTCTCTATTATAATCCCTGTGGTGAACTGTAACCAGGTCTGGTACCCCAAAGATGGCCATTTGTATAGTGAGAAACAGGATGCAGAAGTACCACAGGCATTTTCTCAAATAAAGGAGACGTTCCTTATCTCCCCATAGGGAATTTCTGTGAAAGTGAATGAACCATGATCTTAGGCTATTCTGTCTTGGTAAATTTCTTATTCTGTGTGGTTTGCTGACATCACTGGATTTGGAGGCTTGTTTGTAAGGAATTAGGTAGGTAACTAGAATTCTTCTATTTACCCAGATTTTTCTTTTTGTTTGGTTTCTTTTCACTGCTCTTTTGCTCTTTGAGTAGCAAACAAATGAACAAAACCTTAAGCCAAGTTTGAATCTTCATTCTGAAAATTATTGAATTTAGACCGGCTTTATGGTTTGATTCAATTCAAGCTATAATCAACTCTATATAATCAAAACTATCTTGACATCATAAATAGATCTGTATAGATGCATATAATAAGTGATTGAAAATAGCTTGCATTTTCTTCAGCTGCAGACTCAAAATAATCAAGGACATATTCCTACTTTCATCCAGGAGATGGGCTGTTTTTGAAGACTGCGATCCATTGGTGGTAGAGTTTACTGACAAAGGAATATTCAATAATGTCATGATTTAAATATGAAATGTCTCCACAAGCTCCTTGTTGAACACTTGATCCCCAGATGGTGGCATCATATGGGGAGGTCATGGAATCTTTGGGGAGGTGGAGCTCATCTGGAGGAAGGTCCTTTGGGGGTATGCCTTTGAAGGCTCTAGCAGTCCCTAGTCCCTTCCTCTCTCTCTGCTTCCTGTCTGACGTGAGGGGAACAGCTTCTCGTCTACATACTCCTGCAACCATGTTGTTCGCCTCTTCTCAGGCCAAGAGTAATGCAGCAAGCTGACCATGGATTGAATCTTCTGAAACTATGAGCCCAAACAAATGCTTCCTTGTTTAAATTGTTTCTCTGAGGTATTTTGTGATACTGACGAAAAACTCACTAGCGCAGATGGTGTAAGAAAAGGGAGTAAAAGGAAGACAGTAATCAAGTTACTTATTCAGCAAATCCTTGTCACCAAGTTGTGCCAGGCACTTTCCTAGTCACTGTGTGTATATAT
>NW_008337446.1:263910-274469 GCF_000622305.1 Nannospalax galili
AAGGCTTCTCTCATAGAATTGACATTCTTTTGAAGAACATAAAACATTAACACAGTCCACAAACTCATTTGTTTCAGTTAGTAATCAGTGCCACAAAGAAAACACAATGGGGCTGTGAGACTTAGAGTACCAGGAGGTGCCATGTGAGCTGGGGGCTGAAGGGTTGAGGAAGCAGCGGTAAGTTTCCCAGAACCAGCAACAGGGACGTGAACTTTATTAACAGTAGCGAGCCAAGCCCATTTGAACTCAGCATCTCAGGAATGGGAAGATATGCAAAGCCAGTGTCTGCTGGGCTCTGTGAGTACTGGATTTTGAGGGGGGGGCTCTGCCTCATGACTGAAATCCATAGGGTGGGGCAGGGAGGGGGGATGACATGGCTGTCTGCCATCGAACACATGCCGTGTCCATCTAAGAACAGGAGCTAAGTGGTGTTGAGAAGATTCTCCACCTTCTTTTTCGGGTCATGTAATCACCATGGTTCTTATACCATTGGAAGAGAGGAAAAACACTCCCCCTCCCCTCAGCAAGAGACAGACACTGAACCTTTCATCATCTTTGGAAAGAAAGGTCTCATGAAATTTAATCTGACTAAAAAAATAAAAGAGTCATTTCTTATAGCCCTGGTCTTGTGGAGCTGCACATGCTCCTTCTGTCATGTCATGTGGGTCTCAGGAATTGAACTTAGGTTGTTAGGCTTGGTGGCAGGTGCCTACACCCACTGAGTCATTTTGCTGACCTTGTTTTATTTTTCATATTAGAATCTAGGTGAGGCATGAGAGTCCTGCATAGAAAGTTTCAATGATTGATATTTAGCATTCAGTAGCCATTTTAGCACAAACACTTAAAAACAAAACAAAAACAAAACAACAAACACACTGGTCTGAGTGCCGGGATAACTGTGAAGATGGATTCCATTGGCCTGTCCAGGGGGAGACAAGTAAGTGATTAGTCTTAGAGGAGCCCAGGGTGTCCCCTGCTTTGGCCTGGCCATGATGATTTTCCTTGAAGGCCTCTCCTACCCGGGCCTCTCCTTTTATGTTGTGGCTTTGTGATCTTACAAGAGTCATAGACAGCCAAGGATAGGTGAAACTTGAGTGACCTAGAAAAAGCAGCCCCTAGCTCTTGTGGGCTGAGTGACAGATCCTAGATGATTATGCAGAAAAGCTGGATACAGCTCCAGGAAACAAACTCCTGAGAGGCACTGGCTCCGGAAGGGCCAGAAGGTGCCAAGAAACCTGCCAGGAGAGCGCTGTTGCCTCAGCTGTGAGCCGGGAGCAGCTGTCAGCATCAGTGCCTGCCACCTGTTTTCAAGCGCTCCGAAGACCCTGCTGGGGCGGAGGGACAAGGAAACCGGTGCAACCGTGGCCTTATGAGGTGGTCTCAGTGCCGGAAGCTAGCTCCCAGCAGCGTTCCTTCTCACTCCTCTTTCAGGCATCCTGGCTTTGGAGAAAGGTGCTGCAGAAAATAGCAGACATGTTCTGTCCCTTGACTGGGCGCAGCTTTGCTGAGTGGGCAGGTGTTATTATCTGTCGGAGCAAGTTGCTAAGGTTGGAACCCAAACCAGGAAAACGGTAGGAGGGGAGCAGGCTAGGGCGAAGAGAACAGCTGCAGAGTGCGGGGAGTGAGTCAGTGGAAAGAGCCTCCTCCTGGTCCGCCCACGCCTCTGGCACTGGACCTCGCAGGCTTGCGCACCTCCCCAGCCCTACCCGTCTGAGATGGACTGTCCAGACCCATCCAAGCCCCAACTGGCTTCGAAGCAGCGGTTCTGTGTCAGGCAAACTCTGTCTTGCTAGGGGTTTTGATGTGACAGCGTTTTGGCTATAGGGGGGCAGGTGGACTCTCCTATCTTGCCTTCCAGGACAGGTGGCCTTAGCGCTGTGTCTGTGGTTTTCTGGGTCTCTGTCTCTAGATGTGTGTAATAAAGAGGTTGGTAAAATGTGGATCTTTTTCCTAGCAGGTGGGGCTGGCAGAGCTGCAGGTAGCTGTCTATGGTGGAGGGGAAATCAACATACTTTGCTGGAGGTGGAGTGGGGCAGGAGGTTTGACCTGGGGAATAAATGCTTCTGGATTGAGGGCAGACAGCCATACAGGCTAAACCAGATTGACAAGATGACAAGAAATGAAATGCCCTCCAATTATTTCATGTCAACTGAAACATTTTGCATGTGTCCCTGGACTACCTCATTGATCCTCCCTTTTCAGAGGCCTTCAAGTATGAAAAAATAATTTGGACAATTTAGAGCACTTGGTATGCACTAAGAACAGGGTCTGTTTTAGTAAATGAACTGGTTAGCATAGTAAGCAGGCTCATTTACTTTTGTTACAGTTTGGTGCAATGAAAAATATAAGTGATCCATGATATCAAGTATGCTGTGTCTTTGGGTTCTATCTTTGGCCTCCTAGTATCATAATTGCCTAGATTTTTCTTAAAAAGGTCACATGCCTATTCCACATCTAGTAATAAAAATATCTGGGAGTGAGGCCCAGAATCCCTTTAATGGTTTTCAGGGGCTCTGCTAAAGAAACACCGATTTTATGTGTATGAGTGTATTGCTTGCATGTATGTAAGTGCACCTGTGTCATGCAACGTCAGTGGAGGTCAGAAAAAGGTATTGGATTCCCCTGGAACTGGAGTTATAGACAGTTGTTAACCACCATGTGGGTGCCGGAAATTGAACCTGGGTCTTCTGCATGTTCTTAACCTCCAGCCCCACCACCCTCTTCTTTTTATGCAATATTCAGCATGTATTCATCTTATCTGCCTCTGCCCTTTAAATAACAAGCTATTCTGGGTGTGGTGAGCAGGGTTATACTCACAATACTCAGGAAGCTAAGGCAGAGGATCATAAAGCCAGCCTGGACTACATAGCAAGACCTTGTCAAAAAAGAAATCAAAAAACAAAGCTGGGCGTGTGGGGCATGTCTTTAATCCAAGTACTCAAGAGGCAGAGGCAGGTGGATCTCTGTGAGTTTGAGGCCAGCCTGGTCTACCTAGCAAGTTGTAGGTCAACCAGAGCTACACAGTAAGACACTGTCTTACAAACAAACAAACAAACAAACTAAAAAACTTAACCCAAACCAAAACAAAGCACCCAAAGTCAAAACTGAGTCCAGAAACAAAAATCAGGCAAGCAAAAATTCAATCTATGTTCTTATAAGTCCAAGGTTTGACACAACTCAGTGATCTGAGGGGTAGCTGAATAGCTACTGGTCCTAAGAGGACATGGCAAGGGAGGGCAAGGCAAGGCTGGACCTCTAGATGCATTTGTATATATCCCTTTGTTTACTGGGAAACATCTAGTAACATGGGATTCTTCTTCTTCATAGAAGTTTGGGTCATGGGTGTTTTGGCAGCAAAGCAAAGGTCTATAAGGACAGGGCTCCAGAAGTAGCAAAGGAGGGTTGGAAGTGGTGAATGTAGGCACTGGTGTCCCTAACAACTTAACCAGTATGATTGATCTTGGCTCTCAAAGTTGGGGCTATGTGGTTAGGGGTGACCTGGAGATCTGACAGAGGTCAAAGGAAAGAAAGGCAGGAAAATGGGGAAACACTAAGGACCCTCAGGCCATGGAAAGTAACCAAATGGCTGCTATATACACAGGTTCTAGCTGAGAGAATGTGACATTGCAGGGTTATGTCTCCCCTCTGCTTAAGGAGAGAGTTCTAGAAGTCACATTCAGTTGGATGAAATGTGTAGGCAATGATGGGTGGCAATGGGGTGGCAGACATGAGGTGGAGTCATGGGGCAGTAGTAGGAGGGCATCATGGGGAACTGTGGTCTCCAAGAAGCACAGAGGTGATGGTTCAGAGGAGATGAGAGCTGACTTTGGGAAGCAGGCTGGCTTCCAGGATTGAATTGTCCTGTACCAGTTTCAGACCTGGAGAAGGGGTGGGAGAAAACCATGTGGGACATTCCAGGACAGTGATTTTTCTCTAGCGTATGTTACAGAAAGCTGACCTTGTTGGGATGAGGAGGCAAATATCAGAATCCTTTCAGACAGAGGAAAGACAGTCTCCATTTCTTTTGTGGCTGTGCTCACCTGGAAAGGGCATTGTAGGATCCACCCACTTTGTAAGACCCTTACTTCAGAGTTTTATGGTTCCTTTGGTGTTCCACCATTATCTGAAGAGAGTGTCCATTGCAACAGAGCATATGAACTGCTAATGAAGTGTTGTGAAAAGACTTCATGTGTTTGGCAAAAGTTCAAGAAGGAAGCAAGCACAAGAGCCCTCCAAGTGTGTTCTTAAACCTTGCTCATGTTGTAGATAACATAATATGATCATAACATAAATACGGTCAAGGAACTTGAAGTTCCTTACTGCTATCTGTTTTACCCACCCCATATACTCTGAGAGGTGGTCAGAAGGCAGGAATATTAAACCTATCCAGGGAAAATGTAGGTTAGAGAAGCCAGCGAATTTCTTCAAGGGTCTACGATAGTAAATGATTGACCAGAAAGCAACTGTATGTGGCCCATAAGTTGCTTAAAGCTGGCAGGAATACTCTCTTAGTCTACTACCATGGAAGACTGAGCCACTCAGTCAAACTCAGTTGGCTCTTTGGTTCTTTGTGCTTCAAAGATAAAGCCCAGGGCTGCTGTAGTGGAGTAGAAAGAATGCTTAAAGAGGAACTTAAATTTATGAAAATTTTATACAGGTATACAATGAAATATTATCATATCTACCCCCATTTTCCTCTTAAATCCCTCCACATCCCTCTAACACATCCCACTTCCAACTTCATTTTAAAAAAATAACCTACTAAGTCTACTTAGTACTGTCCATATGTGCATAGGTGTGGGGCCCTCTGCTAGAGCATGGTAATTCTACCAGTGGTCACATCCTCCTGAAAAAATAAATCTCCCTCCCCCAGCATCTGCCAACTGCCATACAGCTCAGTAGGAGGTGGGGCCAGGAGATCATTTACCCTGTCTATGATTTTGGCAGGTCTTAGGCAGGTAACCATAGCTGTTGTGAGTTCATGAGTACAATAGCCAT
This sequence comes from Nannospalax galili, assembly GCF_000622305.1. Taxonomy (NCBI): domain Eukaryota; kingdom Metazoa; phylum Chordata; class Mammalia; order Rodentia; family Spalacidae; genus Nannospalax; species Nannospalax galili. Next base: position 268,909 of record NW_008337446.1, read on the forward strand.
ATCATGAAACTTCCAGAAGACAGCATTTCGCCACGCTCCTCTCCATCCCTCAGTTCTCATATTCTTTCTACCTTTTCTTTTGTGATCTTCTCTGAGTCTTGGCATGCACCTGCATGCACGTGTGTGCACGCGTGCATGTGTGCGTGTGTGCACATGTGTGTTTGATACAGGTCTGTTTAGGGATGAGCAGTCAATCTCTTATTCTCTGCACATTGACCAGTTATGCACCTCTTCATTGACTGCTGCCCAATGCACAAGGAAGCCTCTCTGGCCAAGGTTGGGAACCTCCTTAAAAAAAAAAACATTCTATTGGCTCTCTTCCTCCAGACGATCCCATCTAATAATAGTTTCTAATGTAATGATCAGAAGTGGGCTTTGGGAAATGACTGCGTCACAGGGGCACTGACCTAATAAGTGGATTAATCAATTGGTGGATTCATAACTTGATGTTATTTTTGAGATGGTAGGAACTGTAGAAGGTCAGGCCTGATTGGATGAAGTGGTTTCTGGGAGTGTGCCTTTTCCTGTATCTGTCTCTATATGCTTCCTGGCCACGAGATGAGCAGCTTTGCTCTGCCCTACCTTTCTGCTATGTTGCTTTACTTTACCCTAGAGTCTCCTTTGAGTTGTTCCATTGGTCAGAGCAATGCAACATCAACAGGTATCTTCCTCCATTCACTTCCTGGGTCCTCTCCATTGAGGGTCCATCTCCTTCTGGCTGCCTTACTGCTGCCTACCTCTCTCCTACTACTATTGTGAATGGTCACGATGTACCTTTCTTCTCAAAGGTCAATTTCATTCTACTTTAGTCATGAAGATGAAAATATTGGTGATGGGGATGCAGTGAGTAATAGAGTGCTTCCCTAGCACATGTAAAGCCCTGGGCTTGATCCAAGAACTGCTAGAAAAGTTGAAAAACAAAGCAAAACATATACAAACTCAAATCAAACCAAAACAAACCCCAACAAATCACTGACAAAAGAGAAAAAGAGAACATCTATTGGAGAAAACATCTAATCATCAGACTGGACACATGTTAGTGGGCATGCTGCTGTATGTTTTCATTGTTCTTTTCACACTCCATCTGTGTCCTAATTTGGTTTCTGTTGCTGTGATAAAACTCTGACAAAAACCACCTTGAGGAAGAAAGGGCTTATTTCATTTTAGAACTCTCAGGTCACAATGCATCTCTGAGGAAAGTCAGGATAGGAACTCAAGGCAGGATCCTGGAGGCAGGATCTGAAGCAGAGCCCATGAAGGAATGCTACTTACTGGCTTGCTTCCTCTGGCTTGCTCAGCTACCTTTCTTTTACAGAGATGACACCACCCACAGTGTACTAGACCCTCCCATATCAATTAGCAGTCAAGAAAATGCCCCCCCATCAATTGAATGGAAGAACTTCTTTGATTGAGATTCCCTCTTCCCAGATGTCTCTAGTTTGTGTCATGCTGACAAAAACTAACCAGCATACTCTGGGTGCTAGTGAGGTCAGGGAGATGAGGAACTGCCAGCTAGTGCACCCCAGCTTTTGCTCTTTCCTTCTGTGGCAACACAGCTACTGGTTCTAAGTTCATCTGTTGCTATCTAGAGTGAACCTAGTATTCCGTAGGTTCCCTCATAGCTGAGCTTGGCCTTATCATTGAATTCTGGCCAAAGATTGTTGGCACAAATATTGTGCAGTAGATTATGAAAACATTTCTTTGTCTTGCTCCCTGGCAGATATTGTCATCTTGGACTGTGTGGGCAAGATTCTGCTTGGTAGAACAAGATATTAGGGGCCTGGGCTCCAATGGGAGAACAACCCATGGGACCTTGGGTCACTTGTAGAAGTAACTTTCACTCTTTACATTTCATTTCTTTTTATTTCTTTTTTATTTTTTTAATTTAATAACCATATATCTAGAAGCATTTCATTACAGCTTTAACATATTCAGTAACAATTTCCAGAGCACTGCTTGGTAGAACAAGATATTAGGGGCCTGGGCTCCAATGGGAGAACAACCCATGGGACCTTGGGTCACTTGTAGAAGTAACTTTCACTCTTTACATTTCATTTCTTTTTATTTCTTTTTTATTTTTTTAATTTAATAACCATATATCTAGAAGCATTTCATTACAGCTTTAACATATTCAGTAACAATTTCCAGAGCAAGGATATAATTTGTTGATTTTTTTTGTGTATATTATACAGAATGTCCCAAACAATCTTATTCATCTATATACCCACTTGCCAAATGGCACCCTCCCATAGCCTCCCCACTTCACTGGAGCCCATATGCTCTGTCATCCCTGTTACTGTCCACTGTGTTGTCAGTGCCCCTAGCCGTTCCCCAGTGCTTGTCCATCCACTGAATCTAGTCAGCCTATCTAGAGTTCCTTGTTTTAGGAAGATCAGCTCTTCCTCATCTAGCAGCAATCAGTTGTCAATAATCCTTTAGATAAGATTTGGATCTGCTGATCCTTTTCCCAGTTCTATGCTGGGTTACTGTCTGGGAGTCTCTTGGGCCATCCTGGCCAACAACTCAAAGGAAGGTATCTCCTGTCTGGCATTGTTTCTTGTTATGTGTCCTTTAGCCATACACAGACTCTTAAAGAATTACATTGATCCCTTTAATCTTTGGTTATACTTTCCTCTTGGGCCCAGATAAACCAATTTATTTTTTACACTTAAGGTCATTTGAGGGTCTGTTTTTAGGAAGATCAGCTGTTCCTCATCTAGCAGCAATCAGTTGTCAGTATTCCTTTAGATAAGATTGGGGTCTGCTGTTCATTTTCCCAGTTCTATGCTGGGTTACTGTCTGGGAGTCTTTTGGGCCACCTGGCGAATAACTCAAAGGAAGGTATCTCCTGCCTGGCAATATTTCTTGTTATGTAGCCTTTAGCTATACACATGGACTCTTAAAAATTATATTGACCCCATTAATCTTTGGTTATACTTTCCTTTTGGGTCATTTTTTTCTTTGTTTGTTGTTTTGTTATTCACTTCAAGATGACTCCTAACAAATAGAGTACAGTTTATCAGCATCCTATACAGATACCTTCTAACACAGGCCAACTTTTAGAGACCCGAGGAGAATGTTCTTTCACCATTTCCCAGACTCTGTTCCTTCTGTCTAGCATGCGATGCCGCTATGTGGAACAGGGAGAAGATGGGGAATTATAGCAGTTTGCTTCCTCATTGGCCAGTAAGAAAGCAACATGTCAATACTCCAAGAAGTTCAACCTATCCTTTTGATACTCAAATCAGATTCTTCATGGTCATTCTTTGTCCAAAACACAGATTTCCCAAACTGCTCATTGGGCCTTTTCTCCTCCAAAATATAACTAGTTTCCATGAACTTCCATTGCAGTTTTTTGGAGGTGTTGGGGATGATGGAATATATATATTATTATTATTATTATTATTTTTTATCACAATGGCATTGCCAAAAGAAAGTAGGTAGGCTACCACACCCAATTAGCAGCGGACATATACAGATCAGCATTAGAGGGCATCAGATACTCTGGAACCTGAGTTATGAATGGTCGTTAGCTGCCATGTCGGTGCTGGAACTGAACCTGGGTCCTTTGCAAGAGCAGTCAGTGCTCTTAACTGCTGAGCCATCCTGCCAGTGACAAAGCAAGGGTCTTAAGCATTGAAGAGAAGTATTCTACCACTGAGCTACACCTCCACACCCAGAGTTATGCTTCTTAGATTTCCCTTTTCCCAATCAATTTCTTTATACAAGGTCTGACTGATCTTTGTAGGTTCTCCAAATTTTACTGGCTTGTCCAGTTAATTTCTGCCTGTTGTCTTGATGCATTTTTTTTCTTTTCCTATAAAAATAAGGGCAGGAGACCTACCCTCATTGCTTTCCATGTTCAACCATTAGGGCATGCGTGAACTTTCAGAAGTGTCATTTAAGGGAAAGAAAACATTTTGCAAAGACCCAAGCCCTTGAATAGGACCTGTTCCTATGCTGTCTGTGGCTCCCTTCTTTGTGGCCTGAACATCAGGGGAAGAAATGAAGGCGAAGAGGAGAGGCCAGAACTGGAAGGTGTCAGAGTCATCTTGGAGCTCTGAAAACACTAGAATTTATCCTGCAAAAGAAAAAGAAGCTTTATTTTTTCTTAAGTGAGCCCACATTGATTTTATACCATGACATTAAAGGAAACTCAGGCTTAAATACTCAGCCTGTTCTACAGGATGGCTGCACGCTTCATTTGCTGTGACCATGAGGCTTTTGTTGGCTGGTAGAATGCATATTCTTATGTGCTGAACTATTAATATTTCCCCAGGGCTTTGTTTATTTTATAACATGTTCATCCTTGGGAAGGCTTTTTCATTCACTTTGTGAGTTTTCTCCATTTTCCTTTATCTTTCTCTTCTTAAATTGATTTGCATACAAATTTCAACCAGGAAGCCATTTGAGAACGTTAATATTAGTTGGCAAGAATGATTTGTCTCTGAACTACAACTTGGCAGCTTACATTTCTTTGTTCTGCCTTTGAATGGTCTGCCTGTTTCTGAGGCACTCTATAGCCTGGACTCTACCCCCATGTCATGTATTTGGAGATATTCAGATTGCTGCATCTTTCATTTTAGACTCTATGAGCTTATACTTACTGTGGTTGCAAATCTGTCTAATGCCTAACCCAAATCTTCAGGAAAAGACTCAAATCTAGCTAGAATTCTTATCTGTTACAAATCCTCATCTGGATGTTGCTAACATCTCTGAAAGCCATTGTTGTGTTTTGACTCTGAAATGGACCCCCTTACTATTTGATGCTTGTTCCTTAGCTGGTGGATCTATTTTGGAAGACTGGAATGTGTAGGGGGTGGGGCCTAGCTGGCAGAAGCAGGTCACTAGGGGCAGGCCTTTGAAGGTTATACCTGGCCTCTAGTGTCAGCCTTGCTCTCTGCTCCCTGGTCTACTGTGATGTGAACTTCTTCTGTCATAGGCTCCTACTGGCATGAACCAAGCTGCTCCATTATGCTTTCTCCACCATTAATGGATTGAAACCCTGAGCCAAAATAAATTGTTCTTTCCTGAAGTTGTTCCTATCAGGTATTGTGGTCAGAGCATTGCAAAAGTAACATTGCTTTGTAGATAGTCACCTTGGTCTGGTTACTCTGCCTCTGCTTTTGAAAACACTTCTGAGATACTTTGTGAGTTGCTGAGAACACAGAAAGTTAGAATAAGCACAGGTCTATGTGATTCCAGCTTTCTGTGTATGTGTATAGGCACACATGCCACTGTGTGTATGTGTGTGTGTGTGTGTGTGTGTGTGTGTGTGTGTGTGTGTGTGTGTGTGTGTGTTTAGGTGTATGTGTGTGTGTGTGTTTAGGTCAGAGGACAGTTTGTGGAGTCAGTTCCCTCCTTCTACTTTATGGAAGGATTGAACTCACATTGTCAGGTACGGTGGCAAGCACTTTCGCCACTGAGCCATCTCTCAGGCCCAATTCCAGCTTTCCTTTTTTTTTTCCTTTCCTTTTTTAAAAATTGAATTTCATACAATATATTTTGATCCTCTTCTTTATCTGCATCCCCCCTTCCCCAGTCCAATTTCATGTACTCTA
>NW_008337446.1:275264-294711 GCF_000622305.1 Nannospalax galili
ATGAACCAGGCTTGGATTACTTCAATAGGTGGGGCCCTATCAGGATTTCGTAGAGTCATGAGGATCTGTAAGGTGGCTTTGCTGGTGGCCTTTTGTCTATGGATGTGCTGAAAAAGACACTTGAACAAGAGGATTAATGCAATAGCTATGCAACCCAAGAGGGCCCAAGTGACCAACTAGGATGGGTCAAAAAATTCTTTTAGATTTTCCCAGATCTGTTCAAGGAATGTGGTATTTAATTCTATAACTGGAGCTCTTGTATAATCAAGAGCAATAATTTGTCCTCGCAATTGGATGGTGTATTGAAAAATTTACTGGGCCACGAGCCTGTAATGTAATCTTTTAAATTTTTTCTAGCTACTGTGATATTGGAGACTGGGTAAGGGGTCAAACAGATATCCTTATACCTTGGGTCACAGGCAAGTAGGGTCATTTCTCTAACTGTATCTATCTCTTCTGCCAGCAAGTCAATTTGTTGCTGTAGAATATGGAGCACTGTAAAGGTGTTGGTTTATTAAATCCTGAGTGTGGAGGGCAGCGGCGGATTTGCTTACTACCTCATTGAGTGTGATGGCAGTAGTCATGGATTGGGTCGGGGATATCACCACCTCAGTAGTCCCCCCATAGCCAACAGAATAGCGGTGATGATGGCAGCGGTAATGCCAAAATCACGTTTGTTCGTAGTTAAGGCAACCTTGGTTCATTCCATGAATTGTACAGAGTGAAAACGAGAATCCAAGATCACTGGGAACCATATGGCAGCCGGTTCCCACATGATGATGGCTAGTTGATGTGTGGGGGCCCAACATGCCACAAGGAGACAGGTCCTATTTGTGCAGGCCAAGGAGGTGTTAGATGAATTAGTAAGAAGAAGAAAGGGGGCTGCACACAGACAGTGGTAGCATTGAAGGATGTATGATTGACTTGTGTAAGATTTGCCTGATTGTGCCAACCATCAGTGACATTGGAGCCAGTGTATGTCCCATTAGCCAAGATGGCTCCACATAGGAAAGGAAGTGGATGGATGTCCAGGCAGGCAGATGGGCCACAAAGGCTCCAGGAGCTGAGGACAGGGTTGAATTGATTTAATCAAGAAGGGGACCCAGCTGGGAGATATGAATCAGATACATTAGTCAGCATTTGTTTCCAAACACCCAAGGAAGTTACATTCGGTATTCTAAAGAAATGATCTGTTTTAGATGTAGGATGGGTAGATACTCTTTCCAAGTGATGGGAGAATTTAAGTCAGTGGTCCGGTCACTTGGGCGACATCTGGGAAGGTTGGGCTTTTTAAAATTTGGGCAACTATTTGTAAAACGGGTTGTTGTTATCAACTCTATCAGTGGCATGTAGCTGGTCAATGAGAAGTATTGTCCCTTGGAATAGTTTCCAATGAAATCCACTGTAGTTGTGTTGAATAACCTGACACAAAGGCCAGGGGTGGGATCAGTGGTAAAACAGAAGACATTATATAGATTCCAGCTGCCCTCGGTTGGGGTAGTGATGTCTACTGTATCCATAAATGGGAGCCCTATGGAGGAATTGGTAGTAAAGAGAACTGGGAAAGCAGCGGAATCCATGTTGATGGGCAACAGGATTGGAGGGAGAGGCACCAGGGCCCACAGGTCTATCATCAACATGGCTCTTACCAATAGTAGACAGATCATATAGAAGAAGCATCTGTCAGGTTTTCCTGATCCGTGGCTGGTCTCATGTCTCTGGACAGGACCCATATTGGCTGGGTAGTATCCTGTGGAAAAACACAAGCATATCCTCGCCCTTGTGTTAGCAGAGGAGTGGGGGGTGCCATTGGCAAGTAATAGGGTCCCTCCATCTTACCAGTGGGAAGGGGGTGCTTCTTGGGAGGTAGGCCCAATGCTTGTAAGCAGGGCTGAGGCCCTTGTCATCAAAAGATAGGAAACTGAGGGAGAACAACATCTCCGTGAGAGCCAAATGAGGGTCCCTTTTGACTCGGGACTTGCTGCCGTTTTTAAAGTTTCTTTTAAGGTTCTGTTAGCTCTTTCTACAATGGCCTGCCCCTATGGGTTGTAAGCAATGCCATAGGTGTGATCTATCTTCCATTCTGATAGAAAACTTCGAAGTTCCTGAGAGGTGTAGGTGGGCCATTATCAGTCTTAATGGCCCAGGGTACCCCCATGACTACCATGGCAGATTTTATAGCTTTAATCACATGTGTCTCCCTTTCACCTGACTGGGCAATGGCAAAAATGTAGGAGGAGAAAGTGTCTACGATCAGATGGATGTATTTAAGGTTTCCAAAAGGAGGGTGATGCGTAACATCCATCTGCCAGAGTGCATTGGGCAAAAGGCCCCGAGAGTTAACTCCATAATGATTGAGGGGGCCTAAGGGGGCTAAAGGTGCACAGGTTGTACAGGACCTGCTTAGGTGTTTACATTGGGAGATACTAAATTTAGGAAAGATGCGGTGGAGATTTTGGGGTGTCAGGTGAAATCTGTGGCGTAGCAGTTTGTCCTGTTCTAACAGGGGAAGGTCAACTGACATAATGAGTTTATCTACTTTGTCATTGCCCTCCGAGAGCAGGCCTGGCAAATTTGTATGTATCTAATGTGGGAAATGAACCAGGGATACTGTCTATTTTCTAGGAGGTCTTGTAGCGATTGCATAGCAACCGAAATGGGATCTCGAGGACCCTTAAGCCTGGCAAAAGATATTGTCTTGCTTGTCTGAACTGCATATAGGCTGTCAGAAAGTATATTGATGGACTCAGATTGGCATATCTCAAGGGCTATAAGGATAGCTAGGAGTTCCCCTAGTTGAACCAAGCCCGAGTTATCTCTACGATAATGCAGATCATCTGAGCCCTCTTTCATAACAAGGCCAAAGGTAGATTTATTAGCATCTGTGAAGGCCATAGCGACAGTGGACAGGGGGCAGTTGGATGGGCGCGAGAAGGCATTGATCATAATCTCCATAGAAGGGAGAGCAGCTAATTGCCTATCTCGTGGGAAGTGATTGTCCAAGGTTCCCATAAAACCTGACATCATTAACTGGAAATGGATAGAATCCGCCCACAGAGGTTGGGAGTCCCTTAATGAAAATGGGAGGATAACCTTATCTGGCTCCCTACCAAACATGTGGTGGGCTGCCTGATGAGCTTTAAGTCCCAATTGGAAGGCCATATCAAATTTGGAAGTGACTATCCTGAGAGTAGAGTGGACTATATATAGCCAAAGGAGAGGTCCCTGTTGCCATAATGCTCCCAGCATGCTGGTAGGGGTCCAGATCACAAGAGCGAGCAGGGGCCTAGAGGGGTTGTATCGATCTAGCGAGGCCAAAAGGAGAAGGGATCCCGCTTTAACAAGGAGGTTTTTTGCCTCCAGTGTGAGTGTGACTTCCTTGGCTGGGGAAGCATGGCCTTCGAGAAGCGAAAAGAGCAATCTCATTTCATGATCAGGAATGGGGAGGAATTGCTTGAGCCAGTTAATTGTTCCACACAATTCCTGAAAGGTAGTGAGAGTGTAAGAGTTGCAGGGTATGATCCCTGGGGAAAGCGGTTTTATTTTTGAGCTGACGTGATATCCCAGGAACATGAAAGGGGTTACACACTGGATTTTATCGGGGGCAATAAAAAGATTAAGGAGTTTTAAGTTTTTAAGGATTAAGGTGAAAGTTTCTTTTAGGAGGGAGGGACTTGGATGGGCAAGCAGGATGTCATCCATATAGCCATATAGTGTATAACCGACACTCCTTGTGGTATCTCGGTGAGGGCCCTAGTAACATAGATTTGACATATGGTTGGGCTGTTTTTCATATCCTGAGGTAAGACCTTCCATTGAAACCTTGTTGCAGGTCATTGTAGGTTAGGTTCCCAGACAGTGAAAGCAAAGCAGGCCCGATCCTGTGGTGCCAAGGGGATTTGAAAAAAGCAGTCTTTAATGTCAAGCACTAATATGTGATAGTTAGGGGGAATAGTGACCAGATGGGGAAGGCCAGGTTGTAGGGAGCCCATTTTCTCCATCTGGGCATTTACTGCCCACAAGTCTTGAAGCAGATGGTATTTACTGGATTTCTTTTTGATGATGAAAGTGGGCGTATTATGTTTAATCAAGGAGGGTTCCAGGTGTTTCAGATTGAGTTGATCCTCCACAAGGGATTTAAGTATAGCACCCATACAGTGTCGTCAGACAGCCATGTCAGTGGGACAGGCTCTGGTGTTTCGACGTTATCCGGGGGAGCAGTGGCCTTTAGGATTGGGGGTGAAGGGGTTCCATAGGGTGGCCTGAGAGGTCAGAGGAATCATGATCAATGATATCCTCAAGAAAGGCTCTATCGTCCATCATCAGGACTGCCCCTATCTCTTCCAAGAGGTCACGTCCCCAAAGGATGCTGGGGACATCCACGATCATGGGATGGAAGGTCCTTTTACTACCATCCAAGTCCTTCTATTGGGCGGGGTGAAGGGTCATATGAGAAGATTGCTGTCCTCTGACTTCTGTGATCAGAAGGCCGGGTCTGAACTTCCAGTGGGGGAATCTTAGGGCCTCATTGTCTGTGATGATGGTTACATCAGCCCCTGTATCGACCAGACCCTTTACCAGGAGGCCATCAAGATAAATGGTCTTCGTAGGAGAATGGGAGAGCAGGGGAGGAGTCCAAAAATGTTTTGTTGTTTCCCTCTTACTTGTGGGGCTGAGGGTTACCCCAGGAGAAGTTTAAAGGAGTGGCAGGAGAGAAGTGGCAATCACGTGCCCAATGGAATCTTTTGTTACATTTAGGACATTTAGTCTTAGGACGACCTTTAGGACAGTCCTGGCATAAGTGGCCAGGGCTACTGCAACCCTAGCAAACGCGGTCGGGAGGGCACCTGATTAGGAGGGCAGCGGTCAGCGAGCAGGGCAGAAAGGGAAGCAGTTAGTGCCTGAATGGGTCCCTGTGTGTAACTGAGATCTCTGGTGGCTGAGATCCATTTATTAATGCCTTCCATGTGTACCGGGTCAATGGCAGTGCGAATCAGTGGATTAAGGCCTTCCCAAACTAACTGCTTTAAAAGCATGTCCTGATGGGGGCCATAGGGGATATGGTGCTGGACCACAGTGGTGGCCTGGGACAAGAAGCCTGTAAAGGATTCACCCTGGGCTTGAATGAGATTATGGAAATAGGATGAGGGATCCTTCAGCGAGCAGGACTTAAGGGCCTGAAAGGTCAACTGATGGACTTGTGTAAAATAATGGATGTCTCCAATCTGAGCCTGGCTGACAGGGGTGGTAAAGGCTCCATGGCCCAGAAGCATATCAAGTGAGACTGGCACATTATTGAGTGCATTGGTCCTAGCTTGGTCCTCAGCTAGATCTTGATAAGAAGCCCTCCATGTCAGGAAGGTCAGGGGATTGAGAACTGCTTTAAGAAGGTGGTACCAGTCATAATGTGTCTGTAATGCCTGACTCCATTGGTTAAGGATCTGTTCAAAATAAGGCAAATCAGGGCCACTGTCATTGCAGGCTTTATAGATCAGGGATAGATCGGATAGTGGCATAGGAATCCAGGGCCACTGAGCCCCATCGAGGCCCAAGTTAACTGCAAAGACATGTGGAGGGCTAGGATGGTCGGGGGAGTAGTCAGGAAGCTTAGCAGCACAGGCGGGGAAGGAGGAGGCCCGGCAGGGGCTGCGGGGGTTTGTAACACCCCCCAGGGATAAAGCAGCTGGGGGGGGTCGAATGCGCTCGGTGGAGAGAGGAAACATCCGTACAACGAGGCGGTTTGGTGGGGGAGGGCGGGGAATCATTCCTCACATCCAAATCAACATCTTCCGGCACAGTGGGTGGTGACTGAGTAGGAAGGGTGACCATTTTCTGGTCTTGGCAGTGGTCATTTAAAGATTTAAGGATCTCCTCAGTAGAGCCCGCTTTAATGGAACTGAGGATGCCCAACAAAATAGGGACAAAAGGGGTGGGTGGTGTTTTACCTTCTTGAACCTCCTGCTTCCTTGCTAGGAAGAGGACCTGCATCCACATGTCAGGGTCCCACATGTTTTTGAGGGAGAGCCATGGAGCAAGGATTGAAGCCTTGGTCCAAAAGTCCTCTAGGTGACTGTGTTTAATCCTAATCCCACAGGATGTAAGCAGGGATTTGAGGGCTGAAATTTGGGGCTCTTTGCAGTGGGACAGGAAGTTGCCCATGTTGTGGGAAGGGGGTGGGAAAGAGGGGCACAGAGAAACAAAATACACTTGAAAGTAAGAGAAAGGGAGCTGCACTGAAAAAGGAAATGTTCTGACCAGCCTTACCAAGAAGGCAGAAGGGGATTTCACAGTTTTGAGCAACAGGGAGCCTGCCCACAAATTTAAGAGACCAGCCACTGCCCTAGGAGCATTTAATTGGTGGTTGCGTCACTGGTTTTGAGAGAAAGGAGGCAAATATAGAAACCAAAAGTGAAAGTAAGGGAGGAAGAAGAGCAAAAGGTGGTGTCTAGGAACTGGGTATCAGTGTGCTTGGTGGGGGACTTCCGAGGTTCATTAGGCCATAGCTGTATGCCCACACGGTGTCTCCGGTCATGGGACACCCTGTCGGGAGGGTGTCCGTGGTTCCATCTCCTGGATGGTCAGTCCTTATGTGGAGATGCCGGGCGAATCAGTTTTCAGGATATGTGCCCTATGGACAGATAAACATGGACAAATGAGAAGAGGAGACAGGCCTCAGTCACTCACCAGACTGAAGGCAAAGAACAAACAACAGAAAGGGGCCTACTTACCGAGAAAACAGCCGAAGGGGACATCAAGAAGTGTGTCAATCGAGAGGAGCGTGAAAGGTCAGGGGTGGGTGCAGTCAGCGCAGCAGATGATAAAAATGACGATCCAGAAGAGAAAAATGAAAAGGGTGTAGATCGCCAAAATCACTGCGGGGTCCATCTACCACGTTGGGTGCCAGATGTTGCAGCCAGGGTCCCTTTGACCTCCTTCCCATGGGGCAGGGGAGATAAGTAGGCACAAAGTCAATGACACAGACTCTGGGACACTCACTAGGCAATGTGCAAGCAATCTCATTTATTGTGAACACAGCCATCTCCTTTATACCCCCTTCCCTCCTCCCATTGGTCCCTTATGTCCCGTTGGCATCCTTCTATTGGAGCTGTGGATGTGTTGTTGGTTTCTAGCTGCCAGGGCAGATTTCTGGTCAGCGCCTTCCTGCTCATCAACAGGAAGCAGGGTGTGCCTGCACTGTTGGTCTCATGCCTAGCCTCCTACAGTTTTTCTTATCCCCTTCCCCACATCTGTGCTGGGATTTTGACTGACTTGAGCTTACATGGTACTTGTGCATGCTGTCACCATTGCTGTGAGTTCATATGAATGACTTCTTAGCTTTCTGGAAAACTCTGTTTCCTTGTGGTCATTCACTATCTCTGGCTCTTACAATCTTTCCACCCCATCTTCTGTAATGATCCCTGAGCCTTGGGAGGCAGAAGTTTAATATAGTTGTCTTATTCAGGGATAAGCAGTCTGAAGCCTCTTATTCTTTGTGTGTTGGTCAATTGAGGTTCTCTGTGTTAATCAACATCTGCTGTATAAAGGTGCTTCTCTGATGAGAGTTGAGATGCATTAATCTATGGGTATAACAAGTCATTAGAAATCAGTTTAATACTATGTCTATTCAGTATAATAGACTTTAGAAAGTATTAGACTTGCTCCTATGGCCTGTGAGCTGTCTAGCCTCAGGTTCCTAGGCTTGATATCAATGTCAGATATGGGCTCCATCCTATAAAGCAGACCTTAAATAGAAAGTAGTTGGTTACTCCTATAATATTTGTGCCGCTATTGCACCAGCGGGCATAGCTTGCCAGGCCAGTTTTTGTTGTAGCTCACAAGATTCACAGTTGGGTAAGGTTCATGCTAAATTTTCTCTTTAGGTAGTTTGCATAGCATCTTCCAGTACTATGAAAGCTACACAGTAGAGATGAAGTCTTGGAGCCAGCATGAGGTTGATTTCTCCTTGTTTGTTCTATAGTTCATGTATGTAATATCTTCAGCAATAGGATCTTACTGTGAAACTCGGGTGAGTAACCAAGATCAGGCACAATGGTCAGTATTGTTTGAAGGTCTGTGGGGTCCCTGATTAACTGTTTCAAAAGAGGGAGAGTCCATCCTTTGCATTGGGATTTTTCTTTGCTAGTCTATAGTATCTAGTAAGGCAAATGTCCCCCTGTTATAAAGTAACTCCTTTTATAATGTTTATGTATATACTTTATATGCTTCTATAGTGGTAGGTTTCACTTTTCTAAAGGCTTTTAGTGTTAGTTATCCCACCCCATACTCCTTCCTGTGCCCTGCCCTCCCATACCTCAGTTAACCCTTCCTACTCTATTGTTCCCCTTTCTCCTTTTTTTTTTTTTGACAGTGCCAGGCTTTCCTTTATTCATATCAGCGTGCATATACATTTGAGACTATATGGCAGAGTTCAAAACAAGAATGACTAAAACATCAGAATTTCACTTTTCTCAGTTGACAGTGCCGTGTTGGTGAGGCAGCCCCCCTCCGCACCATGGGGACCTAGCCTCTTTATTTCTTATCCCTGCACCATCCAGAGAAGTTCTTTTTTCTTTATATTGAGAATTTCATATATGCATACTATGAAATATGATCACATCCTCCTTCCACTTCCCTTCCCCCATGCCCCTGTATCCCTCCAACATGATAATTATGTAATTATCTTATTTTCAGATGTTGAAAATGACACATGCTTTTGATAAGTGTGATCTTAGTCCTGTCAAACTTTCCTCTATTGTGCTAGTTAGTTGTTTCCTACTTTTCTCCAGCAGTCTTGAGCTTTGAAAAAAAAAATGATCATTTAGATCTTATACTACAGGAGTCCTGTTCAGAAAACTCTTTTCTGTGCCTATAAGTTCCAGCATACTCCTTAATTTCTCCTCTATTAGATTCAAACAATCATCCTGAATGAGGTAACCCAGACCCAGAAGGACCCATTGTATGTTCTCTCTCATAGCTGGATGTAATTTTGAATTATTAGACATGCATGTTTCAGTTGGAAAATCCAAAGAGATCAGAAAACTAATAAACATCCATGAGTATAAGGGGCTAACTATTTCTGATCTCTGTGTCTAAACATCTTAAGAGCTGTGTGCATACAGTTTTGTATTCTCATGGTTTTCCTAAGCATCTTATAATCTATTTGTATCATTTTACTCATCTTGATGGCCGCATGATTCATCTAATATTCATATAGTTCAGGTATTTCTGATTTTTTTTTGTATTATACAATTATTGTGCTGTATTTATAATTAACAAAATTCTTGGCTTTAGAAATAAAAAAATCCTGTAATGATCAATTGGCACCAACTCAGCAAATGAAAATTACTTAATTGCTTAGCTTGATTTCAGAAGGGTCTTGTAGACCTGAAAATTTTATTCCAAGTTTGATGTGTGTTAGTAAATAGTTAAAAAGCAGTTCAAGAGAAAACAGCAAGAATAACAAAAACCTACTAAAAACAACCCTGATCATCCCCTACTTTATTTATTTATTTATTTATTTTACTTTTTTGTGTATATGAGTGTATTGTCTGCATCCATGTAAGGGTACCTGTGTTGTGCAATGCCCGTGGAGGTCAGAAAAGTGCGTCAGATCTCCTGGAACTGGAGTTATGGTTGATTGTTAGCTGCCACGTGGCTGCTGGGAACCAAACCTGGGTCCTCTGAAAGAGCAGCCAGTGCTTTTGACTGCTGAGCCATCTCTCCAGGCCCCATCCCCTACTTTAATACAATGGTTGCCAGTTGCATGATGTGCAACTGTGTCTTCCTATTTCTTTTATTTGGCTTGTGGGGCTGCACTGGGAGCTCAGGCCTCTGACTGAACACTAGAGGGTACTCCTAGCTATGGAATAGCTCTGTCCTTTCTTCCCATTCATTTCTCTCCCTAAATTGTCTCAGGGAAACTGGCAGCAGCACCAGGACACACGGCTTAATCAAAGCTGCTTCACTGAGTCCCTGGCCTGGTGCACGTGGATGATCTGAAATTGGGTATTTTCAAGAACAAATATATCAAAGGCATTTTCAGGGGAGGGTATGAAGATTATTAAACAAAAGCAAACAAAACCCCAGACAGCCTCTGACAGGTGTACAGCACACCCAAGCACAGGGATTGCTCAGGTGCCGGCCACAGGCCCTGGCATTTGGAGATCTCCATGTCAGTTTGGATTGGAATGGGGGCTAGATCCTGAGGGGACCAGGCAAAGACCGGCAAGGGAGGCAGGAATAGACACATAGGCCCCTGGGAGGGTTGGAACTCATAGGTGAAGGAAATAGCCTGGAGCCAGGTCTAATTATCCTACAGGAAGAAAGGAAGCCAACTGGTTCTCTTCAAAGTGATTAGAACAATATTTGTCCGAGATCTAGGTAGCCTGCTTCTCTGAGGCCCTCAGAAGTTGTGATCTCATTAGCCCTGAAGGCAGCTGTGTGAAGACAGCTCCGGACAGGAAACAAATCCCCCCAAAGCAAAGGCAGAAGCAGAGCCAGGCTTTATCTTATGTAATCGATTGACTGTGTTGGGAGCTCTCTGGGCTGTCCGTGGCTTCAGAGAGCAGAAGAGATCACCTTGCCACAAATGCTGCCATCTCCAGTCTTAACTTTCCAATGTTGTCTGTTAATTTCTCTTGGTTCTGTCTTCAAACACATTCATTTCTCCTACATTAAAAACTCACCAAACTGGAGGGTGGTTCGGACCACCTTTGCGGTAGCTGCTCAGAGCTCAGCAGACTGCCAGAGAGTGCCGGGTTTTGGCCTCCCTCTGGCTTCCAACTACCAGAGGGCCTGAAAACCCAGGGGACACCCTGACAGCCCCAGGATCCTGCCTCCACATGGTGGTGAACTTCCCCTAATTGCACCATACCATCTCCCTACCTGGGATTTTGTGAGGCCCCTCTCAAGGCCCCAGGGCAGATCTGGCTTTGGTAGGCTAAGGCTGGGATCTCAGCAGACCACCAGAGAGTGCTGAGTTCTGGCCCCCCTCTGGCATAGGGTTTACAATGCACAGGACGTCTGAGAGACCCTGGATCCAGCCTCCACTGTGGTGAAAGAACCCTGAGTGTACCTGACTGGAACCTGAATTGGGCTTCTGTGGGTACCCCTGAATAGCTGATCTGAAGCCATCAGTTCCCTCCAAAATAAACCTGAGAGAACCTGAACCCTGTACCAACCAGTGTTATACCTCAATCACAGGACCCCAAGAAGACCACCGAGGACCCAACACACCAAAAATGCAAAAGCAAGGTTTATAGTTTATTCAGGCTTAAGCTCGGGCTCTCAGATCGCACCAATATAACGGAACCGTGCTGAGAGCCCTGGGTGGGGGAAAAGGGGGCTCTTTATAGGTTATAAACAAAGAGAGGAGGGGAATAACAGTGTCACTTTGTGGTTGGTCCAAGAAGAAGAAGGGGCTCTTTATAGGTTAGAAACAAAGAGAGGAGGGGAATAACAGTGTCACTTTGTAGTTGGTCCAAGAATCCTGCTCGCCCCAACACACCTTTGAACTGATAGATTTTTTTTATTGGCGGGTGTTGTTCTCAGGGTTGTGGAATGTGCGGGCCGTCTGTGTGGTCAGGAGTCTTTATTTTTACTCTATAGAGCAGTGTTCATACCCGGGCTTATCTAATCTATAGTTTTCTGGAAAGGGAACAGCAGAGGAGGAGTAGCAGCAGGTGTGCATTTCAAGCATTACACAGAAGCTGAAAAGAGCAATAAGTGGGGTGTCGGGAGGGGTTGAATGAGGGGGATCTCCGGGTCCTACATTCCCCCCTTGTCTTGTAGCCGGGGAGCCCAATCGTGGGTTCCAGTCAGTCAGTTCATAAGTGTCTGGGAGATCTGTCCTAAGGGGCATATAAGCTTGTTGTCTCTGCACCATAAGTTGGATGGTGCCTAACCTGTCTTTTATGAACTGCACTAGTCTACTAAGAATGCATGGCCCTAGAGTGAGTATCAGAAGCAGAATTATGACAGGGCCTAGGAGAGTGGAGATGAGGGTAGTCAGCCATGGGGATTTGTTGAACAAAGATTCAAACCACCCCTGCGTTTCCTGCCTCTGTTTACGTCTGGCATCTAGTCC
This sequence comes from Nannospalax galili, assembly GCF_000622305.1. Taxonomy (NCBI): domain Eukaryota; kingdom Metazoa; phylum Chordata; class Mammalia; order Rodentia; family Spalacidae; genus Nannospalax; species Nannospalax galili. Next base: position 287,350 of record NW_008337446.1, read on the forward strand.
CTCTCTGATCTTGGCCATGTTATCTCTTATGAATGGTCTCGGTAGAAGCAACATTCTTCCTTCAGAGTGGCACACAGCCCCCCTTGCTGTAGGAAGAGGAGATCCAGCCCTTTCTGATTCTGCAGAGCCACTTCTGCTAATGAGCTAACGGAATCTTGGAGCTGACTTATGGATTCTTCTAAACGCTGGAGATCAGCGTCCAAGCTGATGCGTAGGTCAGTGTATTGAGCATTGCCTTGTATGATGGCAGTAGCTCCCGTGCCTATTCCTGAAGCTATTCCCGTACTTACTAGAGTCACAAGAGTCACAGCTGCAACTACGGGGGTCTTCTTTACGTGCAGGGGGACCCGATCTTGTTGTAGGTAAAGCTGCAAGAATTCCTCATCTGAATGATATACTAAGCAGGGGAACAGCAGGGTGAGCACACAGAAACCTGTTGCATTGACTACTTGTGATTGAGCACAGGGTGTCAGCCCTGTAGAGCAGGCCCACCAGGTATCATTGGGAGGAATGTAATACCACTGAGTTGACGCATTAACTGAAAGGGTCTGGTTGCATAGAAAGGAGTATGAGGGGGGAACTCTTCCTATACAGGTCCCTGAGCCTGTAATCCTCCCTAGGGAGAGGCTTGCTTTGGAAGACCATCTGCAGTGTGAGTCATTCGGGCTAATTGTATAGTTACCTTGCACTGCAACTCCTTCGTAATAGGGAGGGGTGGTGTCATAACACAGCCAGCAGGAGACAGCCTGGCTTGGGTGGGTGGCATTTAGGAAGAAGTAAGCCTGATCTAATAGTCTTATTAAGCTCTCTTGGCCCGCCCGAGGTTGGATTAGGGAAGAATGCGGGGAAGAATGAACCGTGGGGGTCTCAACTTTAAACTGAGAAGTGACCTCAGTTAGCAGATCACCCACTGAGGAAAGACCCGCCCCTGGGACCAGGACAGGGTTTGGACCGATCGTGGCTGTTTTTGGGGTTTCCTGTCATTGGAGAGAAAATAAGAGTCCCGTATCATAACCATTGAGCCATAAATGCAGTCCCCAAGGTCTGCTTGTTCCCCATCCTTTGTCCCTTTTTCCCTTATCAGTGAGCCTAATGAGCAAGGGATTGCAATGTGAGGGATTGCTACCCGAACCAGTCTGGCATGGTGTCCCCATCTGGTTTCGCCTGATGGTAATGAGCTCCCCTGGGGCAGTTGCTAACCACCAAGCCTCCCAAGTTGTTTCGCATCCCCAGTGTTGGCAATAATAGTGTTGCCCCCCCCACCCTGGGGCCACCAGGTGTTAGGTGGATGGTCCTCAGTTAGTGTTAACACTGCCTTTCCCATTTCCATGTTAGCTAACATCCAAGTAACTTGTACTGGTCCATGGGGATTTAAACTTCTCATCGGGAGGGGCCCAGTCACCAGCAGACAGGCGAGCAGGAGGTGGGCGCTGGCCATTGAGGCGGTGGTCTCACGGCTCAGTAACCAGCTCTTCTGGCAGTAACCAGCTCTTCCGAACATATGGGGTGAGGGGCGTTGGGAGGCCCCAGCAGCTGGGCTGACAGGGCCGATAACGTGCTTGGCTGCGGGACCGAGGCCAGGTGCAAGGCGATGGCTGGAGCACGCCACCGAGGCAGGTTAGCAGGAGGCGTCCTGCCGGATTTGAAGCTTGAGTGGGTTTGAAGGATGTTGGGATGCCTTCCAGGTGCCTCCTTTGAAATCCTCTGGGACTGCAAATGGATCAGCAGGTTTTGCATGGGAGTAGTGCACCCACGTCACGATGCTGTCCACTTTGAGTGTGGTGGGAGTCGTCAAGAGGATCACGAAGGGACCCTTTCATCTTGGCTCAAGATTTTTCCGTTGGTGTCTGTGGATGAAGACCCAGTCACCGGGCCTGAACCTGTGGGGTTGTCAGGGAACAGCAGCTTCATATATAGCCCTGAGTTATGGCCAGACCCATTGGTGGGTTAACTGCAACCATTGGAGTGAGTCCAGTATGTCCTGGTCTCCCAAGGTTGATACTAGGTCAGTTTGGAGGCTAGATATTGTGGGAGGGGGGTTTCCATACATGATTTCAAAGGGGGTCAACCCCATCTGGTATGGAGTGTTTCTCACTCTAAAAAGGGCAAAGGGGAGGAGAGCCACCCAGTCTGCGCCAGTCTCTAAAGCTAATTTGGTTAAAGTATCTTTTAGAGTTCTATTCATTCTTTCTACCTGTCCTGAACTCTGGGGTCTATAAGTACAATGTAATTTCCAATGGGCCCCCAGTGTAGTGGCTATTCCCTTGCTTACCTGAGAGACAAAAGCCGGCCCATTATCTGATCCAATTGTATTTGGGAAACCATACCTGGGTAGGATTTCTTCTATTAGCTTCTTGGCCACCACGTGAGCAGTCACATGCTTGGTTGGGTAGGCTTCAGTCCATCCAGAGAAGGTGTCTATGCATACTAGTAAATATTTATATCATTTATATCCAAATTTTCCCTGTTGGATCTCAGTGAAATCAGTGTCCCAATATGTACCTGGTCGTGTCCCTCTGCTCCAGGATCCTGGGTTAGCATGGGACGGAGCTGAGTTGGTTAATTGCAGGCATGACAATGCCTAACAATTTTTTCAATGGCTTGATTTCCTTCCTGAATTTTAACTTTGGCCCTTTTTAGTAAGTCTTGCATCCTCTGTGTGCCCATGTGTGATGCTTGATGTATTTTCTTGAGCAACTTTACGTCCAAATTCTGAGGTAGGATAACTTTCCCATCCATTGTCCTCCACCAGCCCTCTAGGCATTGAGTCATAGGGAGAGTGTGTATCTAGGCTAAGTCCTCGGGACTATAGTGGGGAGTTTTAGGCAGTTCCCTTGCTCCGGGATCAACCAGGGTGGGCAGAATTGAGGAGGTTAGAGCTATTTCTTTAGCTGCCCTGTCAGCCAGGTTGTTTCCCTTCTGGATGGGGTTGTTCCTTTTTTGTTGGCCTGGGCAGTGGATTATGGCTAGTTTTGTTGGGCCCAGAGAGCTTGCAGGAGGTCTAAGATCTCTTGTTTATTTTAAATAGTCTCCCTCTGCAGTAAGGAGGCCCCTCTCTTGATAGATGGCCCCATGAGTATGGGCAGTGGCAAATGCATATCTGCTATCCATGTAGACATTGAGTCTCTTTCCTTTACCCATCTTTAGGGCTTTGGTAAGTGTGATTAGTTCAACTTTTTGGGCCGATGTACCTATTGGCAGTGGCTCAGCCAAAATGACTCTCGAGGTGGTTGTGACCGCTCCCCCAGCATGCCTTTTACCATTTCTGATGAAGCTGCTTCCGTCCATGTACCAGATTGGATGCGATGCACCTGTGCCAGAATTTCAGTGCAGTCGTGGAGTGGGTCCCCGAGATCGGGATCTGGCAACAGCATGGCTGGGTTCAGGGCCATCGGTACCTGGAAGGTGATCCTGGGCAGGTTTAGGAGCAGAGCCTGATAATGAGTTTCTTATGATCTCAGTTTTTCTTTGTTGCTGAAATACTAGCGAAGCAACCTTTTTGCAATACTTCTATGTTCATCCACATATAGACAAAAAGGTTTGCTTATGTCTGGAAGTCCTAAGGCAGGGGCCTCTAAGAGTTTGCGTTTTAGGGTTTCAAAGGCATCTTGTCTTTCCTGTGTCCAGTTGAAGTCCTGTCCTTCTTTGGTAGCTTCATATAGGGGCTTTGCAATTTCAGCAAACCCTAAAATCCAGAGTTGGCAGAACCCCATGGTGCCCAGGAATTCCCTCACCTACTTTTTGGAGGTTGGTGCAGGTATCTTTACCACAGTCTCTTTGAGGGCCTTAGTCAACAACCGCTGCCCTTCTTTGAGGATGTATCCTAGATAAGTCACTTCTTGTAGACATATCTGAGCTTTTTTTACTGAGGCCCGGTATCCCAAGTTCCCAAGTATGTGGAGTAAGTCCTTAGTACCCTCTAGGCAGGACTTCTGATCTGGTGCCACGATCAATGTCATCTACATATTGTAACAGACAATTGTTGGGCTCTGTACTCACCCAGATCTTCATGCAGAGCCTCATTGAATATAGTTGGAGAATTCTTAAACCCTTGAGGCAGTTGTGTCCAGGTCAACTGGCCATTGATTCCTGCCTCCGGATCATGCCATTCAAAGGCAAAGTAGGGCTGACTGCTGGGAGCTAGTGGCAGGCTGAAAAAGGCGTCTTTGAGATCCAGAACTGTATACCATTGTCGATCTGGTGGCAGGGTACTGAGTAATGTATAAGGGTTGGGGACAGTGGGGTGAATGTCAATGACTCTTTTATTTACCTCCCTCAAATCTTGTACTGGTCTATAGTCCCTGGATTGGGGCTTCTTGACAGGCAGGAGTGGGGTGTTCCAGGCCAACTGGGTCGTCCTCAGCACCCCCAGTTCCATCAATCTTCTGATGTATGGAGTAATTCCACATTTTGCCTCTAGGTGCATAGGATACTGGCGCACTTTAATGGGATCCGCTCCTGCTTTGAGTTCAACATATACAGGAGGCCTGTGTCCCGCCAGACCCATACCCCGTTTCTGCCCAGGCTCGGGGAAATTTTTGGAGCCAATCTGATATAGTTGAATCGGCTCTTGATGTAGTCTGTATTCCTCGGTCAGGTCGTTGATGACTAAAACCTGAATCGGTGCCCCATCGTGAAGCAGGGTGGCTCCTTTAGCTGTGAAGTGGATTTGTGCCCTCATCTTTGACAATAAGTCTCTGCCCAGAAGTGGGTAGGGACATTCTGGGATTACTAGAAATGAGTGGGATACCTGGCTCTTCCCTAAATCTACTGTTCTTCGGGTAGTCCATGAGTAGGGTTTTGTTCCTGTGTCCCCTGTACCCACGTAGTTCTGGAGGACACTGGCCCTCTTGGTTCCAATAGAACCGAATTCTGGGCACCAGTATCTACCATAAACTCAATTGGTTTCCCCTCTATTTTCAGGGTTACCCTGGGCTCAGGGAGAGGTCCTGAGCCCTGTCTCCCCTAGTCATTATCTTTACCCCCAACTAGAGCCGATAATACCTTAGCTGATTGTTTATTTTACTTGGGGCAGTCCTTTACCCAATGTCCTTCCTCCTTGCAGTACACACACTGGTTCTTTCCCACTTTGTTTTGTGGTCTGGATCCTGCTGATGAGTTCCCTCTATACTGGGGGTTGGTTGCCAATAATATCTCTCTGAGGTCCTTTTTGTGGTGCGCCTGTTGTCTCTCCAGGACCCTGGTCAGGTTTGCTTCCTGCCTTTTTTCTTTTCTTTTCTCTTTTTGTTCTACTGCCTCCCTCTTATTATAAACCTTTTCCACCACTGCTATTAAGTCTCTAAGGTTCTTTTCTCCTAGTCTATCTAGAGACTGTAACTTTTTCTTGATGTCAGGGGCTGCCTGGTTAATGAAAGCAAACATCACAGTTTGGGCTGATTCCTCCACTTCTGGGTCATACGGAGTGAACTGCCAGAAGGCATCTTGTAACCTCTCTCAGCTGGCTGGAGGGAGAGGAAAACCATGTCAGGCTGGAGGGCTGCCCCCCTCCTGCTCCTTGTGGCCTGTGCAGGCCCCTGCGGTAGCGATGGTAGTTCCTCAGAGTTAGGAGGTGGGGTCTGCACTTGTGGCGCTGTTGGCAGGATTCTCGTCTGAGGGGAGTAGGGTGGGGGAAAGATGTTGCTCTCCTCAGTGCCTCCCTGGAGAATGGGTTTCTCTGCCACCTTTGGTCTGAGAAGGAGGACCTGTGAAGTTGGGGGGGGAACAACAAGATTAACCGGGGGAAGAAAGGACTTGACCCAGGTGGGAGGGGGATGTCAGGTCACTCGATGAGGCCCCGCCAGGTTACGATGTACGGAATCTGGTCCTGGTGGCCCGTACGTGCACGGAAGACTTGGTCCTCTACTCTGGAAATCAAACTCAGGTTAAAAGTCCCTTCAGGGGGCCATCCAACATTTAAAGAGGGTCAATCAACTGAACATAAAGTTGTCCATTTCTTCTTTTTTACATCTACACTATTGTTATGGGCAATTGTCTTAACATCCCCCCAGGGGACTAGCGTAAGATCCAGAGGGGAAGATGGGGTGTTGCCCATAGTATTCGTCAGTTCTGTCCATTTCGTCAACAAAGAAATTAGAACAAAGAGCACAAGACACAGGAATGACACAGACAAACAGAGGGCCCAGAATAAGCTGCTGCAGCTTTCAGATGGTCTGGACTCTCGGCTGGGTGAGTTCCCCGGCTCGATTATGCCAAAGACCATATGGATAGGATGTGCATGTCCCAACAGGGTTGCGAGGTCCTCTGAGGTTTCAGACGGACTAGTGTCCTGGTGGGGCGTTCAATGAACAGTACCCACCCCAAGGATGGGGATGTCTCCCAAATCCTCCAGGTCGCCTCATTAGCATTTCAGCCACAAAGAAAAACTGAGATCAGATGGCCGCGACCAAAGTGAAGGTTTAGAGAAGGCAGGCACACGTACAATTTGCAAAAACTTACCCGGCCGGTTGATCACAAACCTTTTGGGGTCAGTTCCTCTTGGGGGTCTCTGGGGGGAATCCCTGGAGAGTCCCCAAATGTTATACCTCAATCACAGGACCCCAAGAAGACCACCAAGGACCCAACACACCAAAAATGCAAAAGCAAGGTTTATAGTTTATTCAGGCTTAAGCTCGGGCTCTCGGACCACACCGATATAACGGAACCATGCTGAGAGCCCCGAGTGGGGGAAGAAGGGGCTCTTTATAGGTTAGAAACAAAGAGGGGGTGGGGAATAACAGTGTCACTTGTGGTTGGTCCAAGAATCCTGCTAGTGCCAACACACCTTTGAACTGATCGGTTGTACAGGATGCAGTTGTGGAGATTTTTTATTGGCGGGTGTTGTTCTCAGGGTTGTGGAATGTGCTGGCCATCTGTGTGGTCAGGAGTCTATTTTTACTCTATAGAGCAGTGTTCATACCCGGGCTTATCTAATCTATAGTTTCCTGGAAAGGGAACAGCAGAGGAGGAGTAGCAGCAGGTGTGCATTTCAAGCATTACACAGAAGCTGAAAAGAGCAATCAGTGGGGTGTCAGGAGGGGTTGAATGAGGGGGATCTCTGGGTCCTACATTCCCCCCTTGTTTTGTAGCTGGGGAACCCATCATGGGTTCTGGTCAGTCAGTTCATAAGTGTCTGGGAGGTCTGTCCTAAGGGGCATATAAGCTTGTTGTCTCTGCACCATAAGTTGGATGGTGCCTAACCTGTCTTTTATGAACTGCACTAGTCTATTAAGAATGCGTAGCCCTACAGTGAGTATCAGAAGCAGAATTATGAGAGGGCCTAGGAGAGTGGAGTTGAGGGTAGTCAGCCATGGGGATTTGTTGAACAAAGATTCGAACCACCTCTGCATTTCCTGCCTCTGTTTA
>NW_008337446.1:295169-297316 GCF_000622305.1 Nannospalax galili
GGACAAAGAGACAATACTGAAAGCTGCAAAAGAAAAACAACAAGTCACATATAAAGGACAGCACATATGAATTACAGCTGACTCATCAATGGAAACTATGAAAGCCAGAAGAGCCTGGACCAAGGTATTTCCACTTCTATATGACAGTAGATGCCAGCCCAGAATACTATCCCCAGGAAAAATGTCTATTATACTTGAGTGGGAAAGAAAAATCTTCCATGACACGAACAACCTGAAAGAATTCATGTCCACTAAACCAGCCCTTCAACGAATACTTGAAGCAATACAGAGAGCAGAGAGAGAAACAACTATACCTTGGGGCAACAAAAGAAAATAAAAATATAATCTAGGAAACACCAAATTACACAGAGAACACAAACAGCAATCAAAATGATGGCAACCAACACAGCTTTCAATAATAACCTTAAATATCAATGGACTGAACTCCCCTGTCAAAAGTCACAGGATAAGTGAATGGATTAAGAAACAAAATCCATTTCTTTGCTGTCTGTAAGAAACCCATCTCACCTTCAAGGACAGGCACTACCTTAAGGTAAAAGGATGGAAAAGAATATTCCAAGCAAATGGCACTAAGAAACAAGCAGGGGTTTCAATTCTAATATCTGACAAAATAGACTTCAAAGTAAAACTAATCAGAAGAGATAAGGAGAGTCACTTTATTAGGAGCAAAGGAACAGTTAACCAAGAAGATATTACAATTCTTAACATATATGCACCAAATTCTGGTACACCCAAATTCATAAAAACAACACTACAGGACTTTAAGACAGATTAACTCCAACTCAGTAATAGCAGGTGACTTTAATATCCCACTGTCTCCATTAGATAGGTCAACTAGACAAAGAATAAACAGAGATGTCTGAATTAAATGATACCCTACATCAAATGGACCTAACAGACATCTTTTGATTATTCCACCCAAACACCAAAGAATACACTTTTTACTCAGCACCTCATGGAACTTTTTCAAAAATTAACCTCAACAAATATAAAAATATTGAAATAATTCCATGCTTTTTGGACCACAAAGTAATAAGGCTCAAAATCAACAGTGGACAAAGCTTTAGTCAATACATGAGCTCATGGTGATTGAACAACACACTCCTAAACAATGAGTGGGTCAAAGGAGAGGAATTCAGGAAAATAAAACACAGCATAACCTCTGAGACATGTTCAAAGCAGTCCTAAGAGGGAAATTTATAGCTCTAAGGGCCTACATTAAAAAATTAAAAAGAGCCCAAATAAATGACCTAACATTGCAACTCATGACACAGGAAGGGCAAGAACAAATGAAATCCAAACCCAGCAGAAGAGAAGAAATAACAGAAATCAGAGCAGAAATTAATGAAATACAAACAAAGCAAACAATGTGAAGAATCAGTGAATCTAAGAGCTGTTTACTTGAAAATCTAAACAAGATAGACAGACCCCTAGCCCAGTTAACCAAAAGAAAGAAAGAGCAAATGCAAATCAACAAAATCAGAGATGAAAGGGGAAACATCACAACAGACACTCAAAAGATCCAGCACATTATAAGGGAATACTTTAAAAACCTATACTCTTTTAAATTTGAAAACCTAAAAGAAATGGATGAATATCTAAAAAAGAAGTGGATGGATACCTGAAACCAAGAAAAGATCAACAGTTTAAACAGACCCATAATACATAAGGAAATTGAAACAGTAATGCAAACCCTCCCAACTAAGAAAAGCCCAGGCCCAGATGGCTTTACAGCAGAATTCTACCAGCCATTTAAAGAAGACCTCCAACCAATACTACTTAAATTATTCAAAATGATAGAAACAGAGGGAGAACTCCCAAATTGAGAACTTCCAAATTCCTTCTATGAAGCCAGCATCACTCTAATACCAAAGCCAGAAAAAGTTAAAACAGAAAAAGAAAACTATAGACCCTTATCCTTAATGAAGATAAATGCAAAACTTCTCAACAAAATACTTGCAAATCGCATACAGACATACATCAGAAAGATCATTCACCATGATCAAGTAGGCTTTATCCCAGAGATGTAAGGATGGTTCAATATACCCAAGTCAATAAATGTTATTAATCATATAAATGGACTCAAGGACAAAAATCACATTGTCATCTCAATAGATCCAGAAAAG
>NW_008337446.1:297451-338371 GCF_000622305.1 Nannospalax galili
CCATTACAATCGGGAACCAGACTAGGATGTCCACTATCTCCACTCCTTTTCAACATAGTCCTTGAAAGTCTTGCTATAGCAATAAGACAGGAGAAGGAAATTAAAGGAGTATTAATTGGAAAAGAAGAGATCAAACTATCACTTTTTGCAGATGATATGATCCTATACCTAAGAGATCCCAAAAGTTCCACCAGAAAACTCCTAGAACTGATCAACACTTTCAGTATAGTGGCAGGTTATAAAATCAATCTACAAAAATCAGTCGCCTTTCTATATACCAATAACAAGCAATTGGAGAAAGAATACAGGGAAATGTTCCCATTCACAATTGCTGCAAAAAATTAAAATATCTTGGAATAAATCTGACAATGATCTCTACAGTGAAAAATTTAAATCGTTAAAGAGATTGCGGAAGACACCAGGAGATGGAAGGACTCCCATGCTCATGGATTGGAAGAATTAATATTGTGAAAATGACCATCCTACCAAAAGCAATATATAGATTCAATGCAATTCCAATTGAAATCCCCATGACATACTTCAGAGAGTTAGAAAAATCCATCTTTAAATTCATATGGAAGCACAAAAGACCTCAGATAGTCAAAGCAACCCTGACCACAAAGAGCAACACTGGGGGGATTACTATACCAGATCTCAAAGTATGCTACAGAGCCATAGTCATAAAAACAGCATGGCACTGGTGCAAAAACAGACACATAGATCAATGGAATATCATTGAAGTTCCAAACCTGAATACATGCAATTTCAGCTACCTGATATTTGACAAAGGTGCCAAGAACACATCATGGAGGAAAGACAGCATCTTCAACAAATGGTGCTGGCAAAATTGGATCTCCACCTGTAGAAGAATGAAACTAGATCCTTACTTTTTGCCTTGCACAAAAGTCAACTCCAAATGGATCAAAGACCTCAACGTGAAACTGGAAACCCTGAAACTATTAGAAGAAAATATTGGCAGTAACTTACAGGATATAGTTGAAGGAAAGGATTTTATAAATCGGACAGAAGTTGCTTGGGAATTAAGGTCAGCAATCAATAAGCGGGACCTCATTAAACTAAAAAGCTTCTGTACAGCAAAAGAAACAATAAAAAAGTGAAGAGAAAACCCACAGAATGGGAAAAAATCTTCACCAGTGATACATCTGACAGAGGTTTAACATCCAGAGTATATAAAGTACTCAAAAAACAAAGAAGCAAGAAACTAAATGACCCAATTAAAAGATGGGCTGAAGATCTAAACAGAGAGTTCTCAAAGGAATAAATAAAGATGGCTAAGAGACATCTCAAAAAGTGTTCAACATAGTAATTAGGGAAATTCAAATTAAAACCACCTTAAGGTATCACTTTACCCCAATCAGACTGGCTAGGATCAAGAGAACAAATGATAACAAATGCTGGCGAGGATGTGGAGAAAGGGAATGCTCATTCACTGTTGGTGGGATTGCAAACTCGTGCAACCTCTATGGAAAACAGTGTGGAGAACTCTTAAAAAACTAAAAATGAACCTACCATATGACCTGGTTCACGATGTGGAGAAAGGGGGGATGCTCATTCACTGCTGGTGGGATTGAAAACTCATGCAGCCTCTATGGAAAACAGTGTGAAGAAGTCTTAAAAAACTAAAAATATAGCTACCATATGACCAAGTTATACCACTCCATTTGATATAACCAAAAGACGTACACAACCATGTTTTTTGCTTCTCTTTTCACAAGCTAAGAGATAGAAGCAACCTAAGTGTCCCTCAACTGAAGACTGGTTAACAAAAATGTGGTATATTTACACAATACAGTTCTATTCAGCTGTAAAGAAAGGTGAAATAATGAAATATGCAGGTAAATGGATGGATCTGGAAACTGTTATACTAAGTGAAGTAACAGACTCAGAAAAACAAATGATGCATGTTCTCCCTCATATGTGATCCCTCGCACCAAATCCTTTTAAATTCCAGGTCCTTTTAATAAGATGGTCCCTTCTGCATGAAATAACTGCCATTGTCATGACTTCGGCTGAGCCTGATCACTAAACATAGTCACAATTGGGCTTGTTGATAGTTGTGCTCATTCATTAAAGGAATGCCAAGCAGGGTCACTGGACCCTCACGTGAGTATCCAGCCACTCTTTCCAGCCACTCTTCCCAGCCAACTAGTCCAACCTTGGAAGACAAAAGAAAAATAAAGAAGAACCCAATAGGTGGATGCTTTTGGAAGTTCTTGTCAAGAAACTCCAATGGACTCTCATATGAACATTTGAAAATTGCCCTATTCTGACTTTTTTCTAGTTCCCTGTCTAGAACTTGTAATGCTAATTACTCTTGCCTTTATTTCTCCTTCACATCTCCCATTCATGATTCAAGGAATTTCTCCCTTTAGAGACAAAAGTTATGCAATTTGGGAGTCTTTTAGATAGACCCACGGAAGGGGTACTCCAATTGCCTCACCCTGCATCCCAGTTCAGCACGGAAGTAGCCATAGTGATTGGCACCCCTATTCCCTATTGGCAATTTGGGTAACCTCTTCAGAGGATGGTGTGATAAGAATAGAAGGTAGGAATTGGCTAAGCAGTTAGGGTAAAAAGACCCCAAAGAAATGTAAACAGTTTCTTGGCTAAAAGTCAAAATTTCTTTGGTCCTGTTAGCAACAAACTCTGTTCCAAGGCCAAAAATTATCAAATGTATTTGGGAGCTTGTAACTAATCCTTAAAAGATTTTAGGGTTACCTCTTCAGAGGGGGGAATGTTGGAGGGGAGGGAGGGGGCATGGATTTGATCAAAATACGTTATGTGCATGTATGAAATTCTCAATAAAGTTTTTGTAAAAATTAAAAAATAAATAAAGAATTGAGTAACCATACAAAAAATCTATAATGCACAAATGAAAAAAAAAAAAACAACTCACCAAACCCCTCAAATCACTCGTCACTCCATTGCCATAGTTTGGAGTGAACTTCCTGTCTTTATTTTTTCCAACATCAAAAAGATGGATTTTTATAAGTAAAAGATATGAAAGAACACCAGAAGCCTAGCAGTTGATATAAATTTTGTTTTGGGCAAAAATTGAACTGTTACTCAAAAAATTAAAAGTAGCTTTTGAAAAATTTTCCAAACAAATATTATGAGACCAGCAGGAATAACCTTGCATTCCAGTTACAAATGTAAACCTCTCTGATACATGCAAAGAAAAATGTCTAGGGGGAACTACCTCAAAATTTTCATAATGTTTGTTTGGAGGATGAGGTGTGGGAAATCTGAGTTTTTTTCTTTATACTCCATTAACATTTTCTTTTACAATAAATTATAGTTTTGGTATTGGAAAACAGATTTCATTTAATCTCTTATCTTTTCTACTTCTTCACATTGGTTAGCTTCTTAGGAAACCCTTATATTCATTTTCTGTCTCCATATCTTTACCAAAATGGTTCTCTCCAGGGTCGTAAGAGATCAACTGCTTCTTCATTTTAGTTTTTTATTTCCTCTCTCTCTCAACCTCAACCTTTCCCATTGGAAATCTCGTACCTTCCTCACTGTTTCCTGGACATTTCTAGATGGGCGTCCTCCAGGACCTCAGTTACATCTCACATTTTTCCAAAATGGAACAAATACCCTTTATTTACCTGTCCCAATTTTTCCACCAACACAAATATCTTTAAATATCTTTCTCATTAAAATTTCTGATAATGACATTGCCTGGTATATTAGTTACTTTTATATCATTTTAACCTCAGTACCTGATAGAAACAACTTAAGGGAAGACAGATTATTTTGGATCATGGTTTCAGAGTTTTAGCCCATCATGGTAGGGAAGGTGTAGGAATCATGGATGGAAAAGCTTATGGCAGCAGGAGTACATGTAGAGGCTGCTCATACGGCAGACCAGGAAGCAGAGAACATGACAGGGACTCAGGACCAAGAATTACTTTTGAAGTTCCTTCCTTAATGACTTACTTCTGCTAGGCAGGTCCCACTACTTAAATGTCTCTTCCAGTAGCACCACCAGCCAGGAATGAGCATTCAAAACATGAGCCTTTGGAGCACATTTCAAATTCAAACCATAACCCCTTGCTTCCATAGACTTTGGCTTCAAGTAAGGAAGTCCAGTGAGACGTCTTTCTCTTCCTGGTTTCCTTCCTCATCCACTTTTTTACTGAGTCCTCTGAATTCTACTTTAGTCATTTCTCTTTCATCTCCCCTTCCCTCTTTTTTCTCATACCACTATTCTAGGTCAGAAGCTCCCTATCTGATACCTGGATCCTGCTGATAGTATCTATTTGAGTTTGGTTTCTCTGTTGTTGTGATAAACACCAGGACTAAAAGGAAACTTGGGAGAAGAAAAGACCTATTTTTGCTTACAGGTTGTATACTCCATTTATTGAAGGAAGCCAAGGCAGGCAATCAAGGTAGGAGCTCGAAGCAGGAACTGAAACAGAGACCATGGAGGAATCTTGCTCTGGCTTCTTCCCCTGGTTACTCAGATACTTTTATATAGCCCAAGTCCACCTGCCTGGGAATGGTACTACCCCCAGTGGGTTGGGCCATCCTACATCAATTAGCAATTAAGAAAATGTGTAAATAGACTTGGCCAAGGCCAATCCAATGAAGGAAATTCCTCAATTGATGTTCCCTCTTCCCAGGTGTCTCTAATTTGTGTCAAGTTGAAAAAAAAACTAGACAGCACAGCATATGAACAGTTTTTTGCTGTGATTTCTCCCTTGTACAATCAATCAATAGGCTAGAAGATCATAGCTAACTCTACAATCATTTCTACTCTGTACAGAAACTTCCATAGACTGTTCATGGTCTATCGAACCCAACCCAGATATTCTTAGGTTTTCTTAGCCCAGCTATCCCTTTCAATTTTGTTTTCCCACTGTCCTCCAATGTAACTCCAGTCTTCAGTTGGCCTAGGCAGGGTGCAGCTTCATCCAGTGCATTCAGGGAATCGCAGATTTAGAAGGGGCCAGGCTTAATGTGTCCGAGTCTTCCTATCATTGTCTACATGTGAAGTGCCTTTTGAACAAACTCCAGTTTGTTCATGATCCTGTTAAAAAATTCACTGGGTACTCAGAATGAATTTCGGCATTCTGAGTTCAACAGGTTTTTTTTGGTCTGGGAAGGGGATTGGAGATGAGGAGTTGATACAGAGGTTTACTATTCATAGTCACTTATTTCCATATGGCACTGAGGAAGTTCTCCTGGAGAAGGAGCAATAGTTTTGACATACCCCTACCCCCCAACTGAGGTCCAAGAATAGAGAAAGACACATCAGACACATGGAGGTAGCCTAAACAAGAGGAATGATGTTCTTGAGAGAAGTCACTTCAAGCACGAGAGGGACTTGAGAGATGAACCCTTAACTTCAGGTCTAGAGGTGTAGAGGAGTAAGTAATACCAGGTTAGGAACCCATCCTGACCTGGTCAGGCTGTGGTGGGTAGAAATGGTGGTGATTCTGGGTATATGAGAGTGAATTATAAGAAGGGTAACATTTAGCATAGGTAGCTTTGCTATGGGCTATCCCTTGTACAGGTACATTTTTTTTTTTGTGTGTGTGTGTTTGTATATTTATGTGTGGTGTATATGCATGTATATGCAGGTGCATGTACCTATGCACTTGGGAGGAGGCCAGAAGAGGATGCTGATTATCCCGCTCTGTCACTTGCTACCTTATTCTTTCAAGTCAGAGTCTCTTATTGGACCTGGAACTAGGCTAGAGGCCAGTAAACCCTAGTGAGTCTCCTGCCTCCAAACCCCCATAGCACCGGGGTTACAGGCATGTGTGTGGCCACTCCTAGCTTTGTATGTGGATGCTGAGATAAAAACTCGGTTCTCATGCTTGTGTAGCAAGTGCTCTTACACATTGAACCATCTCCACAGACTTCGAAGGTGCACGTTTTCTACTTCACTTTATCAGTAGCTTATAGCACTGTAAGGATTAGAGAGTATCTGTGGGAACTTTCTTGTGATTCTCAGACACTCATACTAAAGCCATTGGTTATAGAATCTGACCTCTTGGACTGAGGATAAGTTCCTACTCACCCATCAGGAAATGTGAAGGAAGCAGAGTGAACTGTGGACAATTGTGAGGTTTTCTAGTGTCTAGGAAGAGGAATCTGAGGTAAAGGACACTTATGAGGCCTGGACTCTAGTTATACAAGTATAGTCTTCTCCCAAGAGATTGTAAACTCTGTGAGTGAAGGGCTACACCTATCTTTTAACTGTAGTAAACCCAGTGCTTGATTCTTAATGGGGACATTCATAAATGAATGACTGAAAGCATGACTATAGGGTTGGAGAAATAGATGGTTCAGCAGTTAAGAGCACTGGCTGCTCTTGCAGAGGACCTGGGTTCAGTTCTCAGCACCCACATGGTGGCTAACAACTGTCTGTAACTCCAGTTCCAGGGGATCTGATGCCCCCTTCTGACCTCTTTGGGTACTGCATGACACAGGTGGACTTACATGCAGGCAATACACTCATACACATAAAATAAAAATAACAAATAAAATATTAAAAAAGAAAGCATGAATATATAGTTTGCTCAACATACATTGGAACACATAATCACTTTTATTTTAGAATCTATAGTTCTGTCAGTGCAATGTAAGACCACATTGTTTATGGGTGCTATGTTACAATCATGATCAACTCTGTGACACAGATTGGCTGTCATCAAACAGAAGTCGCTTGTGACATTTATAAAAGTGCACATTTGGTTGCTTGTACTTACTGAATCAGAATTTCCAGGGCCAGGTGTCCAGGCTTGTTATGCCTGGGGTTGACCTGTCGCAGTGTTCTAAAGCATGAATAGTTTTCAAAAGCATGTCTGCTGTTCTGTGTTACCTTCCTTCTTGGGTGAGCATAGTTAATTCTTTAGATCCACACTATATTTCATCAGCTTTAGTTCGTTGCTCCAGGTCATCAACATCTTTGATCATGGTCTGTCATTCATTATGCCAGATATTTTCTCTCAGATTTGTGTCACATGCAAATTAGATATGCACACCTTCTTTCTCTTCATGAAAAGCATGGGGAACATCAAAGGGTTGAAATGGATTCATCAATTAACACCATGAAATAAAATAAGATGAAAAATTTTAATAAGTCATTATTCCCCTCACAAATGTAGTTCAGAGAGAAATACCACCAGGAAATAGCTAGGAGATTTAATTTGTACTTCTATCTCTGCCAATTAGTATTTCTGTGACCTTGGGCAAGACACTTAATCTTTCTGGATTTCACTTTATGAAAAAAATGGGGTAAGGGAAGGGACAGATTAGTACTTTGAACTGACCCTTGTCCTCTCCTGTGGGTTCTTTGTTGGATTTGCTCCAGTTTTATTCACTCCTTCATAACTTTCCAGCACTCAAGCCCAATCTAGACAGATCACTTGCTCCTTTAAAGCAGCTTGGGCAAGGTAGAACTTTTTTGAGTACCTTTCTAATAGAAAATATAGGAAAACACATCAAAGGAAATAGAAAAGATAGTATAAACAAAGATACTGTTCATTCAACAAGGATTTGATGAGTGTCTGTGATTTGTCAATCACTGTTCTGGATTTGGGGGATACAGCAGTGAAACGGAGCATCTGCTCAGATGAGGCTCACATTCTATAATTGATGTGGAGCATGGAGGACAGCTAATAAGCACATAATCAGATACACTACCTGTGAAAATGATTGGAGAAAATACTCTTCTAAAGGGGATCAGAGCGTGGGTGGGTGGTTGTTATTTCAGGTAGAACATTAAACACAAGTCTCTAAGAAGCTGACATGAAGCAAAGATCTGGAGGACATGAAGGAGAGCTGTAGGGGAAAAGAGAGCGGGAGCTTCAGGTGGGAAACACTCTGTGAGCTGGGAACAGAAGGAGGCATAGGCAAGGGAAGACTCAGCTAAGGAGAGATGAGATGGAAGAGACCCAGGAGGGGTCAGAAAGCCTGGGCTCTTGTCATGATGAGGATTTTGGACTTCACTCTAAGATAAGGAGAAGCCATGTAGAGTCTCTGAATTGAGAACTATTGTTATCTATCTAAGTATTTAAAAAAAGGAAAAAAGGTCTATTTGGCTTATTACTATGTCTGTTTAGCAGACATAATAGTAGTAGGTTCTCCCCTAGGGTCTACAGCCTATCTAGCCACAGGTTCTTGGCTCTGTTAATGGTGCCAGGTATGGGTTCCATCTTGTGGAACAAGCCTTAAATCCAATATGTAAGTGTTTGGTTACTCTCATACCATTCATGCCACTATTGCACCAGTGGGCATATCTTGCCAGGCCAGTCATTATTGTAGCTCACATGGTTCATAGATAAGACTGATGATTACTTTTGTCCTCTGGTAGCATGCATAATACCTTTCAGCTCTACAAGGATAGTAGGGATGAAGCTTCCAGGTCAGTACCAGCTTGATTTCTCCATGTTCTATGACTCAAGTATGTGATGTCTTTCATGTTCTGGGGGGTAACAAAGAGCAATGGCAATGGCCTGTAATGTTTGAGGGTTTGCTCCTAATGACTTAATGCTCTACCCATTGATTAGTACCTCTCCCAACCCTCATCAGAGAAGTTTCTTTTTTCAGTGGATGATGATTAACACAGAGACCCACAACTGGTCAACCTGTAGAGAATAAGACTATGGAACGCTCAGCACTAAACAGGACATCTATACCATAGCCCTCCCTCCAAGGCTCAGGTATTGTTGGGGAAGAAGGGTGGAAAGATTGTAAAAGCCAGAGGTGGTAGATGACTACAATGAAACAGGGTTTTCTGGACACAACAGGGCAGGTGGACATATGAACTCATACCACTTGTGACAATATGTTCAAGATCTGTGCGAGCTCCAGCCAGACAAAAATCCTAGCATGAAGCTGGGGAGGTGGAAGAGAAGTCCCAGCCCTAGCTGAACAGATATTGGCAACTGATAGCTGCTGGGAGAGGAAGAATCAGTCTTCTTTATGAGTGTGGCCCCTGGCAGGTGGACCATGCACCAGTGGCGGTGACCCCATTCCTAAACATATTTGGATAATGCAAATTGGACTTAACTGGCTTAAAAATCTATGACATGAAGTTGGGTGGGTAGGGAGGTGGGTTTAGTTATGGGAGGAGTTGGGGGTGAATAGAACCAGAATTCTCAAAGAATTAATAAAAATATTATTTTAAAAGAAGCAAAGCTATATGTCTTAATGAATGAGAAAAATGTAGTTAAAATCTAAAAATAGCAACTAATAAAATAAAAAAACATAAACAAAAAATATACTAATACAACCTAAAACAACAACAACAAAAAAGAGAAAGCAAATCAATTCAGGCTTCAATGCAATGAGAGTGGTCCACTGCAGCAGATGTGGAAGACGAGGACCTGACGTAAGGTCCCTAGATGGGGTGGAGTGTGATCTATAAAAGTGCTCAGATTGGGAAGTACCTGTAAGCACAGCCAGCAGGCATGCTGGAGGGTGGGAAGGAGGGAGCAAGGAAGGGAGGGAGGGAAGGAGAATGAATCTAAGCAAAAGATACCAATATTCCTCATGTGGGAATCCAGAATAATGCCAGTTGTTGAGACAGGAAAGTCTGGGAGTGGACATGAACTTGATCTTGAAAATGTGACTTGGGATGATTTTTCAATAACTGAATGAGTCAGTTTGATTTAAAACTGGAAAACACTGTGGTTGCTTCAAGGAGGCTACGTATCTCATAGAGAGGCCTTTCAAAATTGAACTTACACATATCCATACTTCCAGGTCCTGATACCAGTTCTTGGCCTGACATTTTCAGTCTGACTCATTCATTTTGCATAAAGTCTCCATATTTACCATTACACAGAAGGCTGGTTCTCCCATTGGAGAAGCCTGACTTTTCTCAGTTGTGATTTTCATGAAGGGGTCTCTACCGCAAGCATTCCTGACAGGCCCCTAATGTCATGGCTGGTAGGAGAATTCTGGGCTTTTCCTCCTTTGGAAGCAGTCTTTGCCAGCTGCTAAATTCTCCTTCCCTTTTGGAGAGACGCTGCTTTATTTAGAGTGGAGTGGGCAAGATGCCCTGGGCCAGGGGATCTCCACAGAGGCAGCCACTTCCTCTCAACCTTTTTCCCCTGCCCATAGAAGCCAGAACACTGCAAGTTTCCAGTAGGGAAAGCCTTTGAAGAAGTCTCAGTGAGAGGAGAATCAAGCCTTTCACATTCCTTTCTGTACACAAAGGGATGGGCTAGATTAAGACAGTATTTCACGATTCTGAGACTCAGGGGTCATAATCAAACCACAAACAGATTCTAAGAAAAAAGCAAAAGGGAAGAAATAACATTAAAAAAATTTCTTGCCTTGATTCTAGGATTCTGTAGGTAGACCATGGATTCTTCTTTTAGATGCTCCCAAGGCATCAATAAAGCCATTTCTCTATCTCAGAGAGTTGGGACTCAGGGCATTTTGCCTTCACTTCTTCCCTTCCTTCCTTTTATTCTCTGTAAAGGTGTTAATGACAGTTAATTGCTTAAAGGTGGGCCTGCTGACAAAAAAAAGGCAGGAAAGCAGTGAGGACGATTTTAAAAACTTAGTAGAGAACTCTAAAAGCGTGCTGAAGCTCAGGGGAGCAGATTCAAGCTGCTTCTTATCTCTGGCTTCTGCTAAGTCCCCACTCCCAACCCTTCCCATTCCTCTATTTTTACAACAGCTATTGGTGTTTTCCTGGAAGACCCCCAGAGAAGAAAGTTCCGTGACTTCTAGCTGGCTGGTTATTAAGGGCAAACAAAGTGTTTGCTGGGTGACCTCAGAGGAATTGTCCTTCATTAAGACGAGTTCCTTCCAGCTTAGAGCAGATTACCATGAAATTGAAAGTTGAGCCGGGGAGACCCTGAGCCAAAGCTGCACATTGGTGTAATATCTGTAGATATGACATGATGCTCCCGTTGGGACTGACTTTAGAGAGAGAGTTTGAAGTTCCATTTACCCTGACACTGAGATGTGGGCAAACTAAGGGAGTCTAAACAACAGGAGTAAGCAGAGGGAGTGTATATCCATATTCTTGACCTTTGTAGAGGGCTTGCAGGGTTCATCTGGGTTCAACTCATCCCAGAATTCTCCGTCTTCATGCCCTCCCGCCCCATGTCATCTTTTTACTGTGAAAGGGCACAGGGCTCCCAGACAGTGGCTTGCACCTCATATTGATAAGAAGGCTTGATAGTGAGGCTCAGCTGCATGGAGCCAAGTGTCCTGTGCCATGACTCACTCTAAGAGTTGCCATCATCCACACTGGCCATCAGTCCATCCATTATCTGTGGTCTGTCTTATCCTCCTAAACCATATTAGCTCATCTCTTTCTGCCCAGTTGACATTCGGTGCTCTTCCCTTGCTGGAGCCCCTGGGACTGTCTGCATTACCCTCTCATGTGCTCATCAGCCCAACAGTGTCATCAGAGATGATATTAACATGCCATTTATGCTTTCCTGGATCACTAATCCAAATGAAATGCTAAGTGAGTCAGAGGGTGACACTCAGCACTCACCATCTGCAGCATGTTGACATTTGTCACTACCACAACCATTTGTCCTTTTAAAACAGAAAGCAGACCTTGAACTTGTCAAAACAGGACCCATTCAAACCCTAATGTCAGTGGGCATAGTGACATAAAGCTTGCTAACCATAAATGTTGGCCACATTCATCCATGCTGGTGGCCTAAGGAACACTCAGTGGCTGACCAGAGTCGGGAGTCAGGGCATGATGGCAAGATCCCAGTTGATGCTGCCAAATCTGAGAGCTACAGGGTGTGGGTTCCTGAGTACCTGGAATCTGTGAACAAATCCAGGTACTCTGTTGTGTTGTTAGGATCAGGTGATGGTGATTTGAGGGGCTAGTACAGGACTAGCTCCGTCAGGTCATTTGAGATGTGAAGAAGATTCATTAAAAAAAAGTCCAAGTGTTTGGCTTCTTTGACTACTATTATGAAATAGACACTTTAACACCTACACAATCCAGATTGATGAAATTTTGTCGTCTTGGTTAAATTACTAACTACTGACCTCTCTCTCTCTCTCTCTCTCTCTCTCTCTCTCAGATGGAGTCTAGGGCCTTTCACATGCTGGGTAAGCAAAACATCTGTGACTTCTCTTTTGCATAGGTTATTTTGACTTATCTTCTCAGTAATTTCTTTCCTCATCATTTGCTTGATTTTATTTCTCTTTAAAAATTAAAAAAATTAAATTCTGTGTATATGTGTGTGCTGAGTGTGGGTGTGTGCACGTGAGTGCAGTGTCTCTGGAGACCATAAGAGGGTGCTTGATTCCCTGGACCTGTAGTTACAAGCAGTTATGAGTTGCCTGATGTGGGTGCTGGGAATCAAACTTGGGTCCTCTGCAAGAGGAGTTTATGCTCTTAACTGCAGGGCCAGTCAAAACTCCAGCCTCCCTTGATTTTATTTCTTGGTAGGAAATTCTTTTCTTTTTTTCTGGAAAATTGAGCTTATTCTGTGTATGAGTGTGTGTTTTACTCTGAACCATGTACATTGGTAGACTACAATTATAGATTTCCTTGAATCTTCTATTTCTATTTCTGATGTGGATTCTCTTCTCTCCACTCCTCTCTTTTCCTGCACTGGGTGTTGAACCCAGAGCCTTGTGCTTACTAAACATGCTTTGTACCACTGAGCTGCACACTTAGTACTGTTCTTTTTTTTCTTTGGAGGCCTGAGTGACCCTTCAAAAGTGTTATTTCTTGGGAGAAGTGAAATTTTACTTCAAAAATTCCCAATGTGACTTTTGTACTCTGTATGTGCGTGTTTGCATATGAGACAGTATTTTACTACGTAGTCCAGGCTAGCCTCAAATTCATCATCTTCCTGCACTAGTCTCCTGAGTGCTGAGGTTGTAAGCACATGACACCAGACCCAGTAATTTTCATACATTTAGTAGACCCTAGGATAGACCATGCCATGATTCTTTTAATTATATTTAAAGAAACAGAAGGGGAAAATACAGACATAAATGACATGAATATAAGTTACTAGTGACATCATGTTTGTAGCTGTGGCAGTGATGCAATCCTATCTCTGGGGACTCTGCTTATGTGGAGTATGAGAATTTAGGGTGTTTGTGTGGAAACCTCAAAGCAGGAAAGGAGAATGTTAGCATATGAGTATGTTGGAACAGTTTTCAGTAAAGGCAGTCATATAAGCATGAAGTGAAAAATCAGTCTTTATGAACTATTAGCCATTTAGTTAGCTATGGTTTATCATGCCAGACATTGAATTAAATGTTCTCCTTTTGATAATAATAATAATTATTATAATAAAAAATAAATTCTCATCAATATGTATTGAGAATCATTATATAGTAATTCTCAATAATTATCCCATTAACCCAATCAGTTTGGAAAGGTTAAGTGATGAATGCTTTCTGAGGTCACAGAACTCATGAAAGGAAGTCTGAGGACATCGTTCTCTTTGATCCCAGAGTTTGGGCTGTTGCCTTTACTTTAAATGTTTAGAGGTTCGGAGGTAAAACAGCGGGGCTCACTTTCAAGGATCTTATAATCAAATGGGAAGGAAGTGGAATTCATGTCAGCATATTTTAAAGATTCATAGTATGATAGAAGCATGCTCAGTGATCACTGGGGCATAAAGAAGGCAGTCAGATCCTAAGGAATAGGGGTATTGAGCCAAGATAGAGGGCCGGAGCAACAAGCTGGATCTTAAAGATATGTTTGAGCCCTACCTGTGGAACCCGTGACTGTCACCTGCTTGGGAAGAAGGTTACATATACAATTAAGGCTCATGAAGTGAAGATATTATCTTACATTATCCAACTGGGCCTTAAATTCAATGACAAGTGTTCTTTTTATTTATTTATTTATTTATTTCTATTTTTTTAATTAATTAATTATTTATTTATTTAATTTGTACGTGTGCATTGCCTGCATATAGGTAAGCGCACCCGTGTCGTGCAGTGCCCGCGGAGGTCAGAAGAGTCTGTCTGATCCCCTGTGACTGGAGTTACAGACAGTTGTTACCTGCCATGTGGGTGCTGGGATTTGAACCCAGGTCTTCTGCAAGAACAACCAGTGTTCTTAACTGCTGAGCCATATCTCCAGCCCCTAGCTTTTATTTTGATGTGTATGAGTATTTGGCCTGCATATATGTAAGGGTGCCTGAGTGTGCAGTGCTCTATAGAGGCCAGAGAAGGTGTCAGAGTCCTGGGACTGGAGTTACAGATGTAAGTTCACCACCATGTGGGTGCTGGGAACCAAAACTGAGTCCTCTGCAAAAGCAGTCAGTGTTTTTAACTGCTGAGCCATCCTCCCTAGTCCTACAACAAGTGTTTTTATAAAAGAGAAAAGTAGTTAGATATTTGAGACAGAAAACAGATGGAGTATGCAGAGATGCAGGTCTAATCCAAGGAATACCACCAACCACAGAAGCTGGGTGGGCACACCAAGTGATGAAATCTCTCTTGGGCCTTTGTAAGAAGCACAGCTCTGCTAACTCCTTAATTTTAGACATCTGGCCTCCAGAACTCTGAGAGAATAAATTTCTACTTGTTAAGTCTCTAGGTTTGTTGTAATTTGTTACAGCTACTCTAAGAAATAGAGGCAGAGTTTAGAAAGTGTTACAGCGTGAAAACATGATACGGTAATTCTATTATTTAATGTGCACAGATGTTGATCATGTTCGCTGTATTATCAATTAATTTAACCTACACTCATTTTGCCTTTCTGAAAACTATAATATCCTCAGTTTCAACATTGACAAAAATTATTATTTTGCGTTTGTCACTGTGATGTAGGACCTACAAAGCAATGCTTTTATTTTTGACTTGACTAGGGCCTCAAAAAACAGAGCTCCCAGAGTTGGCCAGGTTTTTATAAGCCTTCACTTTGTGTGTGTGTGAGGTTTGCAACACACTTCTCATTTGGCAGAGAGAGACTCAGACCGTAGAGGGATTTTTAGTTTGATTTCATGGCCAAAAATGGTACGTGTGTATGAAGGAGGAGACCCCTTCTGAAAGAACAGAGATGACATTTGCTGAGTGGAGACTGATTCGTTTAACACAAAGCCACTCCCAGTGTTTTCCTTAACTCCGTTTTCTGCCTCACTCAGAATTAACTCCTTACCGGAACAAGTATGAAGGAGGCAAACCATGGACCATCCCTTTGGTTGGGAAGGGAGTGTTTGTGGGCAGCACGGTGTGGTTGCTTTGTGTGTGGAATGGAGAGGATGTGAAGGTACAAGGGCCAACAAGGGACTGTCAACCTCTTCTTCCTCGAGCTTCCCAGAAATCCACAGATGAAAAGAAGGCGGACACAGAACTCATAGCTCCCTAAACCTTGCGCCAGAGTTGTAGAATTCTAGAACTTTAGAACTAAATTTCTGTGATTTGAAGCTAGGAGAAAAAAGGTAACTCCTTTCTTCTGGGCTGTGACCCATCATGTATCTTATTTATATCACCTCCAGGTAAACTGTGACTTTCTGCTCTAGCGATGCATCCAAGACCAGGGTCTTCCCTCTTATACAGAGAGGAGAGACTAAAACATTGTTCCTTTGTGGCAGTCTAGGTCCAGCATGAAGGGAGGTATCAGGGCCCATATGAGGGTTGGGGTCACAACTTAGACTTCCCTAGGCCAGGGCTAGATGGCAGAGCAGACAGGGAGGATGAGAACCCACCTCAGTCTTAGTTCAGCCTTGACTGTTGGGCTAGTTTTCTCTGGTCAGGGAAGTGATCCATATTCAGAGCCCTGCCAATGCCATATCAATGGCACAGACCAGAGAGGGATCTTTTAATAATTGTCTTGCAGACAGGCCATCAGACCTCATAGGGTTATTCTGGGGATGTCTGGGATCATATTGGGAGCCTTTGACTGTATGTCCCAGTCTGGGTGAATCAACAAAACAAGCTGACTCTTCAAATACAGACTCAATATTTGTACCCAAAATCTAGGAGTTAATTTGTCACAAAACCACATCATGCTGTGTATAGCTTAGTGCTTCAGCTACTTCAGGGATAGCTAATGGTCAAAGAGTGAAGCCTGTTACATTGAAGTCTTTGAGGGCCTTGCTGCCATGGAGAGCAGTTCCTGGAGATGGCTACTGTGATGGTTAATAGTGGTTATCAACTTGACAGGATCTACAATCACCTAGGAGACAAACGTCTGGAAGTGTCTGTGAAGAAGTTTCTAGACTGGATTAACTGAGGTGGGAAGACCCACCCTAACTGTGAGTGGTATCATTTCCATAGACTGGGTCCCAGACTGAATAAAAAGGAGAAAGTGAGCTGAGCACTAGTGTTCATTTTTCTGTGCTTCCTTGTCGAGACTGTAGCTTCCCAGGTGGTGCTTGATTACTGGTCTATGTCATGATTACTATTTTTTAAAATTATTTTTTATATGTATGCAAATGTGCCTATATGTGTCTATACCCATGTCTTTGCAGGTACTTGTGGAGACCAGGAAAGGGCATTGGATACCCTGGAGCTGAAGTTAAATGTGGTTGTGAGTTGTCCAGTGTGGATACTGGAGACTGAACTCTGGTCCTCTGCAAGAGCAACAAGAGCTCTTAACTAACTACTGAGCCATCTCTCTAGCCCCATGATTATTATTTTTATACGTTCTTTAAGTAGATTGTATTAGTTTACCAAAGCTGCCATAACAAAATCTATAGGCTGTGTATCTTAACCAACAGAAATTAATTCTTCTTATAGTTTTGGAGTCTAGAGGCCCAAGTTCACAGCCATTTCCTCATAATAGCCTCTGTAGTATGTTTTTGCCTACATCTATGTTCTAATATCCTCTTCTTATAAGGACTTACCATATTGGATAAAGACTGTGATGGTTAATATTTATTTTCAACTTGACAGGATCTATAATCACTTGTGAGGGAGTTTCTAAGTGGGTTAATTGAGGTGGGAAGACCCACCCTGAATTTGGGCAGCACCATTCCAGGGTTGGGGACCTGGACTGAATAAGAAGGAGGAGCAAGCTGAACACCAGCATTCATCACTCTCTGGTCCTGTGAATGTAATGTGACCAGCTGCCTCAAGTCACTGGTGCGGTGATATACTGTATCCCCTTAAACTGTGAGCCAATATAAACCTTCTTGCCTTAATTGTTTCTTGTCAGAAGTGGTGGTTTGAATGAGTGTCTCCCATAGGCTCCAAATATTTGAATACTTGGTCCCAAGATCTTGATGTGATTTGAGAAAGGTCTTGGAATCTTTAGGACATGTGGCCATACTGGAGGAAGCCATCATTTGGGAGGCTTTTGAGAATATATAATTTTCCCATTTCCCGCCTGACTCTCTCTGCTTCCTGTGCTTGCTTGAAGATGTGATTGCTTAGCATTTTTCTCTGGCCACCTCTGCTGCCATGCCTCCCACAATGACTCTTACCCCTTTGGAATGGTAAGTCAAATAAACTCTTTCTTTTATAAGTTCCCTTGGTCATGATGTTTTATTACAGCAACAGAAAAATAACTAATACATAGGTATTTGGTCATAGTAACAAGAAAAGTAACTAATACAGCTACCAATATGGAAAGCAAACTAAATTAACAAGCTAAGGAAGGAAAAGGAGTCTGCTGCCAAATTAAAGATGCAGGAACTATTCATGGATTTTGGAGTTGGTGGTCTGAAATTTTTCAGCAGATCATTTCATATGTTTTTTTTTCTTTTTTTTTTTTTGAGACAGGGTCTTCTTGTAGCCCCAACTGGCCCGGAACTCACTAATGTAGACCAGGCTGGTCTTGCTCTCACAGAGATCTGCCTGCCTCTGCCTCCTGAGTGCTGGGACTAAAAGCATGTGTCACCACACCCAGCTCTTTTATCTGCTCTTGACTACAAAAGGTCAACATTCATATGTATTTGCACCACATCAGGTACTGTAATGCATTAATTTCTTGTAATCCTCATGTGAGTCCCACTGGACAGAATTGTTCTCACTTTACATGTAAAGAAGGAACTTACTTAATTCTGTATATAAGTTTTTAAATTTTATTTATTTATAAAAATAAAGCACTTGTTTTTCTAATATATCTTATTATATTTTATTTATTTATTTTGTGTAGGGTGGTGGTAGGTGTGTATGTACCATGGAGTGTGTAAGGAGGTCAGAGGGCAATTTGCAGGAGTCGGTTCTTTCCTTCCATCATTTGGATCTCAGGGACCAAACTCAGGATGTTAGGGTTAGAAGCAAGTTCCTTTAACCACTGAGCCATCTTTCCAGTCCAGGTTTTTAAACTTTTTGTGTGTTTTGAGAGAGGGTCTCACTGTGTAGCCCAGGGTGGCTGGGAACCAACTCTCCTTCTGCTTTGGCCCCTGAATGCTGGGATTGCAGGTGTGTGCCACCATACATGGCTGATTCACAGTCATTTTCACACATTCATTCCATTCGAATAACCCCCAAAGCTAAGACTTCCGTATTGGTGCTTCCCACACTGATAATGAACAGATCTGACTCCTGTCCCCTTGGGTCATAATAGTGAAGGGACAACACGGGTAGCCTGGCTATGGTGCTGTGTTAAATTTAGCACTGAGCAAACAACAATAGATACAGCTACGAACTCACCATCATTTTGAGGGTGGCCAAAGCCACGAGAGTCTGTGGGGCAAACTTCTCAAGGATCTTCTTCCTGTGAAATGGCAGAGGCTGCTCTTCCACTGGGGAGCTGTGATCAGTGGTTAGGACAAATACTGTTCTCACTTCATTGCCACAAGTCACAAGTTACCTACTCATGCCAAACAAGCTTTACATTTAACTAACACTATTAAGTGTGTGTGTGTGTGTATGTGTGTGTGTGTGTGTGTGTACGCATGTGTACCACGGTACAATGGGTAGAGGTCAGAGGGCAACTTGTGGGAGTTGGTTCTCACCCTCTACCATGTGGGTACTGGGAACTGAGCTCAGCTCAGGCTTGGATATGTCATTTTGCCAGCCCCACCATTAAAAAATTTTTGAGATACAGTCTCTGGTAGTCCAGGCTGGCCTCAAGCTTGATAAGCAGTAGAGGATGAGCTTGAACTTCTGATCCTCCTGCTTCTACCTCTCAGGCATGGAGATTACAGACAAGTGTCACCACACCTGGTTTAGGAAGTGCTGAAGATTAAACCCAGGGTTTTGGGTATACTAGACTAACACTCTCCTAACTGAGCTACATTCCTTGCCCTCAGTTAATTTTTAAAAGTTTTAGTTGACAAATATGAATGATATATATTTATGATATTGTTATGGTTTGAATGTGAAATGCCCCCCCATCCCCCTCATTCCTGTGCTTGATCTACAGCTGGTAGTGATGCTTTGGGAGGTTGTGGAGGATGTAGGAGGTGGGGCCTAGCTGGAGGAAGTGTGCTGCTGGGTGCAGGGCTTGGGTCTTGGGTTGCAGCCTGGCCCACTTCTGCCTCAGCTCTATTTCCTGCCCTGCAGAGATGCCAGTAAGCAGTAAGCTCACACACCTGTCTTCACAGAGCTATCAGACTGCCAAATGGTGACCCCAAATAATCCTTCCTCCCTCAGGTTGCTTCTTGTCAGATATTTGGCTACCGTGATGAAAAAAGTAGCTAATCAGGTATACAATGTATTTTGGAATACGCAATTTTGAGCTAGTTAATATATGTGTTATTGCTAACAGTTATCCTTGTGCATGTGTTGAAAACATTTAAAATAATTTTAAAGTAATTTTCAAGTGTAATAATATTCCACTATATACTATCCTCACCATTTTGTATAGTAGAGCTTTAGTAAAAGTTAGAATTTAAAAACTGATCTCAACCAAGTGTGGTGGGCATATGCCTATAATCCCAGCACTTTAGTGGCTGAGGCAGGAGGATTGTGACTCTGAGGCCAGACTGGGCTACCTTGTGAAACTCTGTCTTAAAATAAAGATGGATTGGTTTTTCATTCAAGCATGGTAAAATGTGTACCCTCTCCCTGAAATGATAGGCAAACAAAATTGGACAGTGTCACTGACAAAATGATCTTCCTGATAGTTTATTCGTGGAGGAAGTGATTTCTACCAGCTTTAAGGTCTTTTTCCTCTACAATTTCAATATTTCTTAGTTAACTTGGTTTAGACCATTTTGTGATGATTCTTGGGGCCACTGCAGGAAGATGCTGTTTGTGTTCTCTGGGACATGGTAGGGCAGAGTGCAGGACCTCAGGTGCACAGCAGGCTGAGAGGAAGCAGGGGAAGGTGGCTTTGTAAGGAGCTCAGGCCAAAGTCACACATACAGTTCTGCTCGTGTTCCACTCTTGTTGAGAAGCAGCACTCGGCCTGGCTGCACACAAGGAAGCTGGATTTAGGGGTTTGGATGAATAGTCACATCCCAGTCATCATGTCCTACCAGGAAAGGGAAATAGAGGCTGGGCCAGTCTCCACTTCCCTGCCAAAGGCTTGTGGTGAGATTCTCTCTGGGACTATTCCTTAAAAAAAACACACTACCAGCTCTTATTTTCATTACTGCAACATCAGTACATGGAGGAGGACAGGTGCCCCAGGGAACACTCGACAAAGGTTTGTGAGATTATGCTTCTGGATGGATTGGGAGCTAGGCTTGTGGAGGATAGAGTGTGTGTGGGAAACAGGTAGGGAAATTTCACCCAGAGGCCTTCCCTAGACCATCTATCTTCATCCCCTGCCTTAGTAGCTCAAACTGAACTAGTTCTGGGTACAGCAATTCCCAGTAACGAGAACATTTGCCTAGGGTGCCTTGGCCATTAGAGTGCTGAAAGGTGTGGATCACGGTGATCATTTTGCCCTCTGCTTCCTCTGTCCCTCAACCTAACCCCTTATCTGCCCTCAGAAAGATAAGGCCTGCCATCCATGTCTGGAAGGTCACTTTTCCCTGCCCTAAAGGCATCAGCCCACCACAGGAGAGCAAACCATTTAGGCTACGATGGACCTAAACGTGGACAGCAGTTGAAGAGACAGTCACTATGAATATTGTTGAAAATATTGTCAGTACATATATTATATTATATACAAATAACACATATATTGTCAGTACATAAATTATACACATATATAATATATAGATTATATTATATATGTATATATTTAAAATTAAAAGAACATATAGTGTGTGTGTGTGTGTGTGTGTGTGTGTGTGTGCATGCACATACCAAGGCATGTGTGCGGAGGTCAGAGGACAACTCTTGGGAGTCAGTTTTTCCTTCTACCATGTAAGTCCTAGGGATCAAACTCAGGTCAGCAGGCTTGGCAGCAAGCCCCTTCATCTGTATCATTGGCCCCGACCTTTGGTTTCACAAAAAATAGTTCATTTTTCGATTTACTGAGCACTTTTTCATTATAACGGTGATAAATGGGTGAAGTTCAGTAAGTGCATGCTATTCTAATTTGTTTTAGGGTTATTTGTTTCCATGACTTTTTCCCCTTTATTTTCTATTTTCTTTTGTTTATATGTTATTTTTTTATTGATTCCAGAATTTCATGCAATGTATTCTGATCATATTCAGACCTCCTCCCCATCTCTACCCCTTCTCCACTGTGATGGCTAATGCTGGGTGTCAACTTGACTGGATCTGGGATTAACTGAAATGAAAGAGATCTTCTTGATTGGATCATCTGAAGCTGGAAGACACACCCTAAATGTAGGCGTTACCTTCTGATGGTAGCCGGTATAAAAGACCAAGGCAGTGGAGAATGCCTGGCTTCTTGCTGCTTGCCTTCTCTCTTGCTGGTGAGTTCATCTTGCTGCTGTAGACTGAAGACTAGCTGATCTTTTGGAATTTGTCAGACCTTCAGTGCCAGATTGGGACTACTGAGACACCCAGCCTTGTGGACTGAGCGACTACAGGTTCTCAGCCTCTCCAGTGTGGTGCAGCCATTGTTGGACTACTTAGACTCTATCCTGTGAGCTAAGCTGATAAATCTCTATACATGTATATATATTTATTCTACTGGTTCCATTTCTTTAGAGAACCCTGACTAATACACCCACTAACCCCCCAATTTCATGTCCTCCATTTTTAGCTGTCCTTTTCTGTGTATATATATAGGAAAAATATTTTTTTAAAATTTTTTGTGAGACAGGGTCTCCTTGTAGCCCTAGCTGGCCTAGAATTTGCTATGTAGACCAGGCTGAGCTCACCCTCACAGAGATCTGCCTGCCTCTGCCTCCTGAGTGCTGGGATTAAATGTGTGCAGAATCACTTCTGGCCTTAACTTTTTGTTTTTTAAAAAGCCTATTGATTCCATTCATGCCTTTCATGTGCTCCTGGGTGTGGGTTCATGCTCTGGAGTCTGATCAACCTACTAGTCATTACGCCATTAGGGAAAATTGACTCCCCCTTTCCCAGCATCCATTAGCTGCCAATAGATCCTCAGCTAGGGCCCCATCCTTGCTGGGTCCCTCTCTGGCTTGGGTTGGCACAGGTCTTGTGTATGCTGTTATAAGTGCTGTGGGTTCATATGTGCAACTACCCTGTGGTGTCCAGACAACAGTTTCCTTGTATTCATCTACCACCTCTGGCTCTACAACCTTTCTCTTCTCTATTCTGCAATGATCCATGAGCCTTGAGAGGAGAGAGTATGATATAGGAGTCCCATTAGGGCTGATAACTCCACAGTCTCTTTTTCTCTGCATGCTGACAATTTGTGGGTACATGGCTGGATCATGTGGGAGATCTAATTTTAGCTTTCTGAAGAACTTCCATACTGATTTCCATAATGGATGCAGCAGTTCACACTCCCACCAGCAGTGAATAAGTGTTCTCCTTTCCCCACATCCTTGCCAACATTTGTCATCATTCATTTTTTTGCATCTTAGCCATGCTGTGGTAAGAGGAAATCTCAAAGTAGTTTTAATTTGTATTTCCCTGACAGGTAAAGATGTTGAATATTTTAAAAAGTATTTTTCGGCCATTTGTGTTTTACCATGTCATGTTTAATTCCTTGCCCCAATTTTTAGTTGTGTTTTTAAAACACATTTTATTTATTTATTATTATTTTTTATGTGTATTGCCTGCATGTATGTAAGTGCAATGCCCATGGAGGTCAGAAGAAGGCATCAGATCCCCTGGAACTGGAGTGATGGGTGGTTGTTAGCTATCATGTGGGTGCTGGGAACTGAACCAGTGTCCTCTGCAAGACCTCCAAGTCACTGAGCCGTCTCTCCAGTCCCTGTTTCTTTTAATGTTTAGTTTCTTGAGGTTTTTTTGTTTTTGTTTTTGGTCTTTTTGAGACAGGGTCTCCCTGTAGCACTAGGTGGCCTCGATTTGCTATGGAGACCAGGCTGGCCTCAAACTCACAGAGATCCACTTGCCTCTGTCTCCCGAGTGCTGGGATTAAAGGCGTGCGCCACCACGCCTTGAGTTCTTTGTATGTTCCAGATACTAAACCTCTATTAGATATGTAGCTGGCAAAGATTTTCCCCCATTCTGTGGGTCTCCTCTTCATTCAAATGATGGTGTCCTTAGAAGTACAGAAGTTTTTTATTTCCATGAGGTCCCATTTGTCAATTATTGATCTTAAGGCTTGCACTATCAAGGCCCTTTTCAGAGTCCTTTCCTGTGCCTAAAAGTTCTAGTGTATTCCTTACTTTTTCCTCTATAAGATTCAGCATATTGGGTCTTATGTTGAGGTCCTTGATTATTTGGAGTTGAGGTTTGTGCATGGTGAGAGATGGGGATCTAGTTTTATCCTTCTATATGTAGTTATCAAGTTTGACCAGCACCACTTTTGAGTCTGAAAC
Organism: Nannospalax galili; assembly: GCF_000622305.1. Lineage (NCBI taxonomy): Eukaryota > Metazoa > Chordata > Mammalia > Rodentia > Spalacidae > Nannospalax > Nannospalax galili. The sequence goes on from NW_008337446.1 coordinate 321,136, forward strand.
TCCTCATGGTTCCCATGGCAGGGGCAGGTACGTGGCTTGCTAGGTGAGCAGGTTGACTGACAAGTCAGAATGGGGAAGCTTGTAGGTCTGGGGCATGCATGGATCTGAGTGATCCAAGCATGCCTGAGAACTGAGATGATGAGCATGGGGAGTCTTGGGATATGGAACTCAATGGGCAGGCTGGGGGAGCTTGCAGGTCTGGGGCATGGAAGGATACTAGTGACCCAAGCAGGTCCCCTACCCACCTTTTGAGACAGGGTCTTACTATGTAGACCTGGCTGACCTGGAATTTGTAGAGATCCACTTACCTCTGCCTCCCAAGTGCTGGGATTAAAGGCATGTTCCAGCATGCCTGGATCAGGGACATTTTTCTAAAATAATTGTGTGTGTATGTAAAATAATCAGTTACAAAAAGATCACAATTTAAAAAATTTTTATTTTATATATTATTATTTTTACTTTATGTTTATGAGTGTATTGCCTGCATGTATACAAGTGCACCCGTGCTGTGCAATGCTGCAGAGGTCAGAAAGGGCTTCAGATACCCTGGAAGTGGAGTTAAGGACAGTTCATAGCTGCCATGTGGGTGCTGGGAATTGAACCTGGGTCCTTTGCAAGAGCAGTCAGGGCTCTTAACCACTGAGCCATCTCTTCAGCCCCATAGATCATGTTTTTAATAAAATAAAAATACTTCTCTAAGTGTTACTGGTGGTTGGTCACGTTATAAACTCCAAAAGAAATTTAATACCTAAACTTGGAACCAACCTAGATACAATGAGAAGCAATTATGTGTCCTAATTTTAATTTGTTGGGAAGTATTGATGGGATCTATGCTGTTGAGGTAAGTTCTTTGAAAATTTAAGTGCATGTCTATCTACTTCATGTTCCATTGATTTAAACTGGAGAAGGTGGGGCATCTTCCCTACAGAGCACAGTGAACAAACTTCCTCCTTACAGAATAGCCAGATATTTAAGATTTATTTAAAAAGTTTCTTTGAGACAGGATCTTATTGTGTGGCTCTGGCTGGCCTGAACTCTATATGTTGACCAGGGTGGCTTACAATTCACAGAGGTCCTCCTGTTTCTGCCTCCTGAGTGCTGGGACAAAAGGCATGTGCCACCATGCCTGACTATTTTAAAATAATTTTATTTATGTGCATTCGTGTGTGTATGCTTTTGTGTGAATGTATCCCACATGTGGGCAAGGTGCCCAGGGAGGTGGGAAGAAGGTTTAAGGCCTCAGAAGATGGAATTATAGGTGGTTGTGAGCCACTAGACATTGGTGCTGGGAACTGCACTCAGATACTCTGGAAGAGTAGTATTGTACTCTTAACCACTGAGCCATCCTGCCAGCTCCTGAAGATCTATTTAAACTTACAAATATACCTGCTTTGGTTCTTGTCACCGTGACTGTGGCTCCTTCTCATGCTTGCTGACATACGAAAAACAACAACAAAAAGCTTTCTAACTTCTCTATTTTTAAATTATACATTAAAAACATTGTTTCCTGAGAAACCAATATTTTAACTGCAATTAACCAATAATATTGAAACATGTATTTGTTGTAGGAAACTGTAGTCCTTTTCTAAACCATAAATTGTTTGTATGGGAAATTGAATTGGCTTATTTAAGCTATATATGAACCTTTCAGTCTTATGTTAATTAACCCACTGCTCTTATAAATGAATCTTCCAGCTTTATGTTAATTGGCTTTGCACTAGCTACACCCATGCGTGTTCTCTTGTTAGTTAGAAAGTAGCAATTTTAGTCTAGTTTTCTCCCTGTAAGCCTGCTTGAAATAATGAGCGAATTTTGCAGATTTGGACATATGGCAAGGCTTTACTCATTTACAAGAGTCCCTGAATCAAGGAGAGCCAACTTTTCAGACTGTTGCTTCTTCCTGAGATACACTGGTTTTAATGTTTTTATGCCAATAGTCACTAACATACCACACTGCCATTATTTTCAGATCATAACTGGCCTATCATTGTATACCAAGTTGACTTAGTTTTGCAATACATGCTATTATCCCATTGTGATCTCTCTTTCTGCCAATTACTTTGTATTCTGGTAAACTGCCCTGACATAGGATAACTGTTAAAGGTATGTGACTGATGGTGCTGGATCACCAAGGCCATCGTGATGGCAGGTGTTCAAGTGGAAAGTGTCTGGATTTTATTCAAGGACATTATTTATGAAGCAGAGGATACAAGTTCAGTAAGTAGTCAGGGATTTGTGGATGCTCTTTGACATTATGAGCGACAGGCATCATAAAAATGATTGCAACCTGAGAATGACAGGTAGGCAACTGGAAGAGTGAAGGTCAGAGAGGTTTTGGCTGTGAGAAATTTGAGTTCACTGAGATGTTTGTGTCTCCTTTAAAGTCCTTGAACTCTTTGGTCATATTTATGATTGTTCTTTTAAATTCTGTGTTTTGGCATTCAGCTGGGTAATTCTCACAGCAGAACGTTTCTATAGGACTAGTGTAGTCCCCGCTGGCCTAGAACTCACAATGTAGACCAAGTTGACCTTGCTGTCACAGAGATCTGCCTGCCCCTGTCTCCCAAGTGCTGGAACTAAAGGCGTATACTACCATTCCCAGACAATTCTATTTTTAAAATTATGTGTATGCGTATGTCTGTGTGTGGGTAAGTGCATATGAGTGCACATGCTTTTGGAGGCCAGAAGTGTCAGATTCTCTAGATCTGGAGTTACAGGCAGTTGTGAAACACCTGATGTAGATGGTTGGGTCCTCTGTAAGATCAGTACCCACTGTTAACCACCGAGCCATCTCTGCAGCCCTAATTCTATTTTTAAATTGCCCCAGGGAGGGGTAACTTTAAGCATAGACATTTTCAAACTCCAGCTCTTTCTCTGGAGTTCTGATGAAGCTTGGGAACTGAGTAGATGGAGGGTGATGAGATGCATGAGGTAGGGGAAGCATGTTTTCCTTGCTATTATTATCTGCCTCTGGCACACCCGGACTTCATATTCACCTCATTGCCCAGCCATTGGGCCATGCGGCTTTGCTTATTCTGGCTTTGAGACTTTTGACGTATGACCTCCTGGCTACTTCTGGAACCCTTGTGACACCCCAGAAACTGTTTGCTTTTCCTTTTTCCTTAGTGAGTCGTGCATGGGAGAAATCTGCTGTTTCCCAGGCTACAGTGCTTGGCTACTTGCTCTTCTGCTTCCCTGTTACACAGCATGTAAGGAAGGCACTGCGGTGTGTTCACCACCATACTTGATGTTCCTTCTGTTCAGGAGGCCCAGGCCTTCTCTCAGACTCCTGACACACCCTCCCTGGCGTCCAGGGCCTTTTCTTCTTCTGGTAGCACATAACTTACTTTGCTCTCCTAGTCCACCTTTAGTCTGAGAGTGAACAAAACTGGATTTGACTGAGCAGATGGTCTTCCGAAACTTTTGTTCATGGCATAAATGACGTGCATCACAAAAGCTTTAGCTTTTGAACTTCACAAAGCTGTTATATCAGGAACACCAAAAACTTACTGAAAAACTTCAAAGCATGGGGCTGAAGAGATGACTCAACAGTTAAGAATGTGAACATGCTGCTCTTGTAGAAGGCCTGAGTGTTGTTCCCAGTGCTCATGTTGAAAGGCTCACAAACACCTGAAACTCCAACTCTAGAGAATCTGACGCCTTCTTCTGGCTTCTCCAGGCACTATATACCTGTTCACAGACCCACGCACAGATGCACATGCATACATAGAACTAAAAATAAATTCTAAAAGCCTCAAAGTCAGGTGCTGCTGTCTTGGTTCTATGCCTAGTGTTTTTCTGAGGTAGCAGGTTCAGAATATTTTGACTGTTGCCTGAATGTTGGACAGGTCACAATAGGGATACTGGGAGCAAAGGGCATGACACTATTAACATAGTTCATTACTGTAGATGCTTGTTCTTTACCAAACACTCAGATGTTACCTTCTGCATCTTGCCTGTTTTTATAATTTTTTTCTTTGTTTATTTTGATGATATTTCAGTATCACTGTATGTAAAGTAAACCTTTGCTTACAATTATTTTGTAGGGAGTCATAGTTATTCAAATGGTATTTTATTATTTCCTTTTGGGTTATTGTTATTATAAAGACTGCTTGCACAGAGCACCTCTTCCCTAAGGGAATTTGAATCTATGCTGTGTCTTGCCCCTTTCTCTTCTGCCATGGAGTCTGCTGGTTGCAAAGGGCTTTCTAGTGCTGAGGGAGGATGTTGAGCTGTAGACAGCATTATGCTTTCTGGGGTCCTCTGGAAAGAGTTTCAGCTCCTTGTGTAAAGAGTTTCTGCAACTGGGGAATTTTTTTTAGCAGTTCTTTGGTATGGCAATGTATATTAGTTAAATAAAGAAAAGTTTGTTTCAAGGATGAATTTCAATAGTTGTTTGCTGGCCCAGGACTTCAGACCACAGAAGAAAGCTTGTATAAATGGCAACACCTTCAGGCTTCCTACTGGACATCAAATTTTGCTGAACCACTAATGAAATCTCCTAGTATGGCTAATTTTGATGATCAACTTGACCAGATCTAGAATCAACCAAGAGACATGCCTCTGGGTGGGTCTGTGAGGTCATGTCCAGGGAGGATGGCATCTTCCAGCGAGTGGCCCAGAGTGAAAGCAGTGCTGAGGAGAGAGTGTTGCTTGCCTGCCCGCCTTTGCTTTTGCTGTTTTGTGTCTACTCCTGCTGCTGCTGCTGATGTTGCTGCTGTTACCCTTCCCTGACATCAGAATTCAGCTTCTTCAGCCTTCTAATATGGACTGAAGACCAGTGACTGTCCATCATCTTCTAGGCCTTCAGCATCAGATTTCGACTATTGAGGCACGTAGCTCTGTGGACTGAGCAGCAACCTGGTTCTCAGCCTCCCCAGCATGCAGATGGCCATTGTTAGACTACCAAGTCCCTATCATATAAGCCAAGCTAGTGGATCCCCTTTTACAACATGTACATATTGGTTCTGCTCCTCAAAGAACCATGCCTGGTACACCTCCTGATCATCCTCTGGCAGTCTTCTCTAAGACTACCTCTGCTTTAGCCAAGAGTCAAGAGAACAACCTTGTTGTTAACCACTTAACTGACTGGGGTCCTTTTGCTCCACCTGAAAAAGAAGCATGTGTAGACAAGGAGAAGATCTTACAGTGCTGGCAATCTTGGGCCTATCAGTATCCAAGGCCTAGGGACTTGACAGGCAGATCCAGAGGCTTACAGCTTCAGACTTTGAGAGCTAGAGGCCTATCATTCAGTTCAGAAGCCAGGAACATATGGCACTCGGTTGGAGGCTCATCAGTGGCCCTGACACTTACTTGGCAGCTATTGTAATCCTCAGCTTCTGGCGATAGTGAGTAACACCACTGGTGTCGGCGCCTGCTGTGTTACAGTTCTCAAACAGGCCTCAGGTATTGGGATTTACAGTCCTACAGTGAAGCATCACAGTTTTTTTGCTGAGGGTGTTGGGACCTTCAGGGCTTAGGGTCTGAAACTTGACTCTTAAGTCTTGGCAGCTGTCAGTGCTCTTTTAGCTGCCAGGATATTGTCTTCATCTCTCCCCATCCCTCGTTATCTCCGATTGCCCCTTTTTTCTGCCCTGGCCACTCTCTGAAACACAATAGCACCCTCATGCTGCTGCTGCTGTGGCTGTTGCCTTTGCCTCTGTGCCTGCTCTGCTGCTGAGACCATCGTGAGTCTTCATGTCACCTTCTCACCCCACTTTACTGATGACGAAGATCAAAAATAGGCAAGAAAAGACCACTTGAGACACATCTTTTCTTGAGTGCAATGTGGCAACACCAGGGGACAAAACAGGGCCAAATAGCCCTAGCCTCTTGTATAGCAAGAAAAAGGACATGGTAAGAGTGTCTGCACTGATCACTAAAGTCCTTCGTGCAAAAATGAACTGTGATTGCACTGTTTGTAGCAGTCCCTGATGCAATTAAAGGACCTCATGTGCACCAGGTCAAGGCAGTCCTCATGCAAATGAAGGCCTGTGTGAGCACCAATCGCAGGACATCTGCTGGGGACCACAAGGGAAGTGCTTCCTCTCTGGCCTAGGCTCATATACAATTAGTTCACTGAGGCTGGTGATGGCAAAATATCCAGTTCCAACTATTTGAAATAGCTGTATAGCTTCCTCAGGTGCCTGTAGCGTGTTCGGGGCAGAGTGTGTTGGCATGAAGGTAGCTCAGCTAGCTGCTTGGCCGTTAGCTCTTCCCTCAAGGAAGTCAAGTACCAGGGCAGGGTATAGCAATGCCAATTTAGGGAGTCAAATTCCCCAAATCTTAGTTTATTTAAAGAAAAAAATAACCTTGAAAAGGAGGCACTTACAATATTTACCAATAATGTTAACAGTGATTTAACAGTATTTAACAGAGCCTTAACAGTTCTTAACTCCTGCCTTAGTGTTCCAGGAAGAGGTGGATCCTGTTAATCTATCTCACTGTTATTGTTCTATTAGGACCCAATAATCCCATGAGGACCTCTGTGGGGAAAAATTGGCTGAATTTAATCTGAGCACATAGTAGATGCTCTTTTTAAAAAAAATTATTTATTTTATGTGTATGAGTATACCACCTGCATGTATGTAAGTATACCTGTGTTGCACAATGCCTTCAGAGGCCAGAAGAGGGCACTGAATCCCCTTGAACTGGATTTACAGATAATTGTTAGCTACCATGTGGGTGCTGGGAACTGAAACTGAGTATAGACTGAAGACCAGTGACTCTTCATCATCTTCTAGGCCTTCAGCATCAGATTTCGACTATTGAGGCCAGTGCTGAGCAGCCAGTGCTCTTAACGGTGGAGCCATCTCTCCAGTCATGTAATAGATGTTCTTAATACCAAGCACAGGTAACTACAGCAAACTTTTACAAATTTCAACTGATAATTTCAGCCTCAGTGGCAGGAATATACAATGAAAGGTTAAAAAATGTAAAATTTCTTAAAAAAATGTTCCAGTGCTATAATTCCGAGATGGTGTATTATTTTTATTTTATGTGTATGCGTGTATTACCTGCATGTAGGTAAGTACACCCATGTCATGCAATGCCCACAGAGGTCAGAAGAGGCTGTTGGATCCCCTGGAACTGGAGTTACAGACAGTTGTTAGCTGCCATGTGGGTGCTGGGATTCGAACCTGGATCTTCTGCAAGAATAGTCAGTGTTCTTAACTGATGAGCCATCTCTCCAGCCCCATCATATTGGGAAATAATTCTTTAATCCAAAATTTTAAATAGAGTCAGGCATGGTGTCCATTCCTGTAGTCTTGACATTTAGAAGGCTGAAGCAGGAAAACCAAGAATTAGAGACTACCCTGGGCTATGCTGCATAATGAGATCAAAGCCAGTCCTGACTAAATAGCAATATTTTTTTAAAAATAACAATAATTTTGTCTCAAAAAAGTTAAATATTTGTACATATATATGTGTAACATTTACTGGCTATATGTGCCTACTGGATAAAGACTCTCTGAGAGACCCTCTGTTAGGTCTTTCATTGTTTCCATCGGGGTCATGCAAGGATCATCACCCTAGAAGTTGTGATGACACATTCAGCCCCCAGAGACAGAAAAAGAAATGTTAGGGTCCAGGGAAGACTTTCAAGAGAGGCTGATGTGTGTCTAAAACTTAGCTCAGAGCTGGTGAGATGACTCACTGTCATCCCACTATAAAAGTGCTTGCTGCACAAGCCTGAGGACCCGAACTTGGCCTGGAAGCTATGGGAGAAGGAGATAATTAACTTCTGAAAGTTGTACTCTGACCTCTATATATGTGCCATGATACATGTATTCTCTCTGTCTCTCTCTGTCGCTGTCTCTCTGTGTCTGTCTTTCTCTCTCTCTCTCTTACATACATACACACAAGACAGCGCAGTGGCTGACAAATCTATGCACTCAACAAATGCTGCTATTATGATTACTAGATTTGTCTCTAGGTTAGGGATTCACCCTTTCCATCCTGTTAGCTACTTTGTTAATGAGTGAAAATTCCCAGAGGATCTTTCCAGAATAGCAGCTGTGGCAGAGTAGCTTGAGATTAAATTCAGAGCAGCCGCTTATTAAACAAATGAGACCAGAGAGAAGCGTGGCTTTCTATAAAGGAGGCCAGAGCAGGAACATGACATGCCATCTCATCTTCTCCCAGACCTTTCTGGCTAGAGCAAAAACAGGTACTGTAATTACCTAGAGTAGTTGAACTTTAATTCACTTAGGGACCCTGACGTGTAATAGACTAAAAGAAATGCAGACAAAGATTTCATCTTCAGTTTTGGACCCCCATCTAAATTTGCTGACAAAGAGATTCTGTCATCAGATTTGCACACAGAAAGAAGACTTGCTCTACCTCCAGGATAATTACCAGACTGACCTTCCCTTTCTCCTGGTTGCCAGTGGAGGTGAAAGACATTCTTATCTCCTCTGATTTTCTTTTAGTTTTCCCCTAGTCTCTCGGCATAATCTGGACTGGTCTTCATTCTTATGCATTAACAGTCCAGAAGATTTAATATAGGAGTCCTATCCAGGGACATACACTCTGAAGTTTCTCATTCTTCTATACTTTGGCCAGTTGAAGACTTTTGTGTAAATCACCCTCTGTTGCATGAGGAAGTGAAGAGGGGTTGGAAAGATTGTTAAGAGCCATGGGTACTGTGTGACTGTAGGAAACAATCTTCCAGGTTTCTGGGAACTTGCTCTTATGAACTTACAGCAATGGTGCAGCATGCGCAAGACCCATGTGAACTCAATTAGAGAAAAACCAGCAGAGAGCTGGGAAAATGGGCAGGAGGCCCCAACCTTAGCCGAGGAACTATTGGTAGTTGATTACTGCTGAGTGAGGGAGTGTTGGTCTTCTTTAAGGGAGTGATGCTAGATAGGCCGAACAGGCTCCAGTGGAAGAACTCACACTGAGGGACACATCTGGGGGCACAAACTTGACTTGCTAGGCCTTAACATATATGACATATATGGCAGAATGCATGAAATCCAGTGGGTGGGGGGCTATGTGGGGTGCAGATAGGGGAGGGGGCCTAAATAAATATGTATTATATGAAATGCACAAAAATTCAATAAAAATAAAAAGTTTAGTAGAGCTGCAAGCATTAAAGTAAGATGCCAATCTCTCCTCTCAGATTTTGGGGGCTGAGGGCAATGAGCAGACTCATTATCTTCAACCTACTTGTATTAGCTTATTATAGCTGCTATTAAAAAGGTCACAGACTAGGTGACTTAAACAACAGATATTTATTTTCTCACAATTCTAGAGGCTGAAAGTTCAGGATCAAGGTGCTGGTAGTGCTGATCTCTGGTGCGGTCACCCTTCCTGGCTTGCAGATGGCCATCTTCTTTTTAGAGAACAAATGCTTTCCCCCGGAGAACAATTGCTGTGTCTATTTATGCAGGCATAAGTCTTGGTGGAATAGGGTACCACCCTTATCACTGCCCTCATTAACTTTAACCCCTTATAGGCTGCACCTCCAAATGTAGTGCTCAATTACTGGAGTACTAAGGAAGATACTGTTAGGGATGGGGCTGTAGCTTGGTGGGTAGATCATTTGCCTTGTAGGCACAAGGCCCTGGGTTCAATCAAACAGTGTAAAACAAACTTTCTTAGGTATTTTTCTGTTGCTGTGATAAAACACATGGACAAAAAAGTTTAAGGGAGAAAGGGTTTCCTTTGACTCACAGTTTCAGGGGAACGCAGTCTATCATGACAGGGATGACACGGCAGCTGGCAGGAAAGGCTTGGTGGAGGAACAGGAGGCTGTGGTTGCACTGCATCTACATTCAGGAAGCAGAGCGCTAACAGGGAGTGGAGTCTGGCTATAAACTTTCAAGGCCTACCTCTACTGACTCACTTCTTTTAGTGAGGCTCCACCTCCAAAAGTTCTATAGCCTTCCCAAACAGAACCACCGTCTGGGGATATCAGATGTTCAAACACATGGGTCTATGGGGGACATTTCACATTTAAACCACAACACAGAGTTTTGAGTGACTTTAGTTTAATCATGATAGGGAAAACTTTATTCAGGATCATAAGGAGCTAGATACAGAGATTATTGTAATGTGGTTCTGCAGTGGGAGAGACAGATTGAGCTCACCTCTGGAGACAGTGTGGGTAAGTGAGAATTTATAGTCAGGGATAGTGGGAGAAACAGGAGTTTGGAGGAAGGTGGGTGGTGGGGGTGGGGAGGATGCAATACCTGATCAGACACTGCTGTGGTTTAGACTAGTGCTGCTTCAAAACCCATGTGTTGAAGGCATGGTACCCACCCCATAGGTATCAGGAGGTAGTGAGACCTTTAATAAATGGGGCCCAGGCCCAGCTAGAAATCTTCTGGTCATATGGGGGCCTGCCCTTGATGGTGATATTGGGACCCTGGTCCCTGCTCTCTCTTTAGTTCCTGACTTCCATGAGGTGAGTAACTTCAGTACAGTCTCCCACCATGACATTCTGCCTTACCACAAAGGCATTGGGGCCAAGTGACCACTGACTGAAACCTCTGAAACCATAGCCAAAATAAATCTTTCCTGTTTTTAAGTTGATTGCTTCAGGTATTTTGTTACAGTGATGCAAGTCTGAGAAAGGCAGATAAGGATGATGATCGTACATTAAGGATAGGAAGTTCTTCCTGAACTGACTTAGCAGTTTTTTCCTTTTTTTTTTTTTTTTTGCTAAAAGTGGATTTTTTAAGGTATGTACAGCTTGGGCTAGGAGAATGCTCAGGAACCTGTTTAAATTTGGCAAAGCAGAGAATCTTTGTCTAGGGTTAGAATATTAATAATTGAATTTTCAGAGTTAAGGCTTTAACATATGAGGTTTTTTGGGGGAGGGCACAGTTTATAACATTACATAGGTTTTTGTCTCAGTGTCTTCTTTGATCAGAAATATTGGTTTGCTATTGCTACGTAATAGCACCCTACCACACTGACTGAAAACAATTACTTATCAGTCCTCACAGGCCTGGGAGTGACCTGGGGTTCTTCTGATATGGCCTATTCTTCACTTAAGGGTTAGGCAGTGCAGGCAGGGATAACTCTACTCCAGACATCTTTCAGCTTTCTTTGGGGGTGGCAGGCTAGCCCTGTCATGCTCTTCTCATGGTGAAGACACAGCAACCATGTACTAAGCTCAAGACCTTCACGAGAATCACCTACTAGCATCCCATTCAGCAATGTGAAACACATGGCCAGCCACAGGTCAAGGGATGGGAAAGTACACTCTGTCTCTAGAGGACTGTAAGGCCACACAGCAGAGGGTGTTCATGCAGGGAGGATGGGAGAATGGAAGTGCAAATTGGAATTGCAGTCTGTCTTCTTGGCTACAATCATACCCATTCCTCCCTCATGCAAAATGAGCTCCTTCCTCTTTATCCCACCTCTGTCAGCCCAGTTGAGGGGATGAGACTGTGTGGTTCCTGGGATGAAAGAAAGGAACTTGAGTAAAAAGCACCGTATAGTGTCACAGGAACTGGGTATTTCTATTATGTAGACACTGAATTGGTTGCTCCCTTAAGGGTTCATCCTTCTGTTGTCTGTACTGGGAAAATTGTAAGCAATAGTAATTGTAAAATTAAATATTGCAAGCAATGTCTCAAGTCTTTACTATCTCATGTCTAAATAATGTCTGAAAATTTATGTATTATATGGTTTTATTTTAAAAGTATTTTATTTATTAATTTTATTTTCTATACTTATGAATGTATTGCCTGCGTGTATGTAAGTACACCTGTGTCATGCAATGCCTGGAGGGGTTAGAAGAGGGAGTTGGATCCTCTGGAACTGGAATTATAGAGTTGTTAGCTACCATGTGGGTGCTGAGATTCAAACCCAGGTCCTCTGCAAGCGAAGCTGGTGCTCTTAACCACTGAACCAACTCTCCAAGCCTTGTATTATATGATTTTAAAGCTCAGTTTTAACCATGGAGAGACACAATCTTAGCTTTTCACTACTATTAAGATGGGACCTTGCATCAGTTTGTGAAGAGCCCAGGGTAACTCTGCTTCTTGACTTAAATCCGGGGGGAGAAAGTGGGGAGTTAAGATCATATTCAGCAACATAAGTTGAGTTGGCCATTGTTTTGGGAATATTTTTGAATACATGCCATGTACTGACATGATTCTAATGACTTTACATGTTTTAGCTTAGCAACACGGAAGGCACATAGCTCAATCTCCCCAATTTTCAGATAGAAGTTGAAGCTCAGTGAGTTGAAGAACCTTACCTAAGGTCAGAGTGCTAATAAATGATAAGGCTGGGATTCAAACGTGGGTGGAATGATTCCAAATCTGCACACTTAACCATAGTTATTCTGTCCTGATGATTCAGGGAGATTATCTGACTCTAAAATACATTTACTATATGAATCAGAAAAATTTTAGAAAATATCTACTCCAATTCCATTTCCACTGAAAAAGCAAAAAAGGCTGTTATGAAAAATATGTGAAAAATCCAAGAAAAGATTCAATAAAGCTAAGTATAACAGCTAAAAGATACCAGGCTGGAGGCAGCAAATAATGGACTTGAAACCATGGAAAAGGGAATTCATATAGAAAATGACAGATGTGAAATGGTTCAAAAGCAGAGCTTCCAAGAATAAGATCCAAAGTGGTGTGCTAGCTGGTGGATGAAATGTTTTAGAAATCCCAGTTCTTTGAACACTAATTATTCTGCAGGGAAAAATTAATCTACCCTAGTTTGGTTTCTTATTGCTGTGATTAAACACCAAAATCAAGATGGGGAGGAAAGGGTTTATTTCATCTTACACTTCTAAGATATAGTCCATCTTTAACAGAAGTCAGGCAGGAACTCAAGGCAGGAAACTAGAGGCAAGAGCTGAAGTAGAGACCACAGAGGAACATTGCTTACTGGCTTGCTTTTCTTGGCTTGCTCAGTTACTTTTCTCTTTAAAGAATACCTTATTATTTTTATTTCACATGTATGAGTATACTGTACACATATATGTAAGTGCACCCATGTTGTGCAGTGCCCATGGAGGTCAGATGAAGGCATTGGATCCTATGGATCTTGAGTTTCAGATGGCTGTTAGTTGCTATGTGGGTGCTACAAGAACAGTGTCCTTAAGTGCTGAGCCATCCCTCCAGCCCCTCAGTTACTTTTCTTATACAGCTCAGGCCCACCTGCCCAGGAATGGCACCACCCACATCAATTAGCAATTAAGAAAATGCCTCACAGACACTACCAAGGCCAATCTAATGGGGGAAGCACCTCAGTTGAGATTCCCTCTTACTAGGTGTCTCTAGTTTGTGCAAAGTTGACAAAAACTAGCCAGAACATAATCTAACAAAAGGGACAACAGCATAATTAGAGAAAGAAAGAAGAAAAAAGTCTTTGTGCTACAAAAGTTTTTAGTCTAAAAATGAAATCAACATCAACCTTAGATGAATTAGCATAGCGTCAAACCACCTCCTAAATGTCTATGTTTATGTTTATATCCATAAATAAAGGCTACTCTCATCCTTAAACAGAGAAGCCTTTCCTTGCAGTAAATGGAGTGAAGACCCATGGCTATACAAGCTAATGAGGAAAAAGAACAGTTGAGGGCTTAGCCCTAGACAAGGTATTTACATCACCCCTTTAATGCTTAGGAAACATTTCAGAAGAGGGGGAGGAAAGAATGTAAGAACAGAAGGTTGTGGTGAGGGATTGAAATATACCATGGCACTAGTTATTTTTTATTGCTGTGATGGGATACCCTGACAAAAAGCAACTTATCGAAGAAAAACTTTATTTTGACTTACAGTTCCAGAGGGAGAGTCCATAGGAGGTGTGGCAACATGTGGCTAGAGTAGGAAACTGAGAGATCACATCTTCAATTACATCTCTTCTAGTAAGGTTCCATCTCCTAAAGGTTCCATAACTTACCCAAATAGTACCAATAATGGACCTAGTGTTCAAATACATTAGCCTATGGGGGAAATTTCTCATTCAAACCATCACATTCCACTCCCTGGCCCCCACAGGCTTGTGGTCATATCACAGTGCAGAATGCATTTAGTCCCACTTTGAAAGTCCCTATAGTCTTTCAGTCTCAAATTGTTTAGACAATCCAAAGTCCAAAGTCTCTTCTAGGACTCAAAGCAATTTCTTAACTGTGACCCCCAGTTAAAAAAACAAACAAACTATGTTTCCAACATACAATGGCACTGAATATACACTTCCATTGAAAACAGGAGAAGTGAGGGCAGAGTGAGAAAATACTGGAGTAAAGCAAGATGGAAATCCCGCAGGGCGAACACCAAATCATGTAGCTCTACATCTCATATATGGGACTTCAGTTTCAAAGGGCTTATATGACCCCTTCTAGCTTTGCTGCCTGCAGAGCATACATGTGTCTCCCAGGCTGATTCCACTCCCTGTATGTGGTTCTCCTTGGCAGATATCTCACAGCTCTGCCATCTCCAACATCGATGGGGTCTCCACTGTAACCTAGGTTTCATTTTCACAACCTCATCAGTGTCCTTTCGTAGTCACCTTGCAGAGGCTCCCTGCCACATGCTTCCAGGCCTCAGGGACTCTTAAACTGCAGAGGATGAATCCACACCTCTCCACTCTTGCAACTTCCACATCTCCAAAGCCAGTACCACTGGAATGATACTTCCAAGTTAAGCTGCTAGCTTGGGATGGATCCTTTCCCCCTGGAATCACATTTACAGCAGCTTTTGTATGTTGAAGCAATTGCTTTCAAGGAGGAAGCAACAGCTTAGGCTTTATCCTTTCACAAGTTGGAAGTTTAGCTAGGTGGGGTCTTACGCTGAGGGCACCCTTTGGACTGTTACAGTGCAAAGTAGGAGGTACGTCCTTAATGAGACACTCTTCTTAAGAATTGCAGCCTCCCTTTCAGCCCGCACCTTGGCTGTTACATTAAGCTACCTAGGGCTCCTTTCCTCTCCAAAGTGTACATTTTGTATTTTGTTCTGCCCCATAACTTTTTCATTGTACATCTGTGTAATAGTTGTCAGTAATACTATTACTAATAACAAAGACTCAATGTTATGTTGTCTTGAAATTTCTTCTACCAAAGAATTATTTATTTAAAAATATTTTATTTATTATTTTTATTTTATGTGCATGTGTGTAATTGCCTGCATGTAGGTAAGTGCACCCGTGTTGTGCAATGCCTGCAGAGGACAGAAGAGACTTTCGGATCCCCTGGAACTGGAATTAAGGACAGTTGTAGCTGTCATGTGGGTGCTGGGATTCAAACCTTGGTCTTCTGCAAGAGCAATCTATTCTTATCTGCTGAACCATCTCTCCAGTCCCTTATTATTATTTTTTTTTCCTTTTTATGGTCTTTTTGAGACAGGGTCTTCCTGTAGCCCAAGCTGTCCTGGAACTCAGTATGTAGACCAGGCTGGCCTCAAACTCACAGATATCTGCCTGCCTCTGCCTCCCAAGTGCTGGGATTAAAAGCATGTGCCACCATGTTGAGCTTATTTTTAAAAATATTTTACTTAGCTCTGCTTCCCTGGGCCTGCACAACCAGCAGGCCTCTCTCTGGGGTAAGTCAATTGCACCCTCTGCGCCTTGACTCCCCCAACCTCATTCACTCTGCCATCTCCCTTGCCTGGCTCTCCTCCTAGCCTGGGACCTGTCCCATTAGTTGTCTTGGAGACCGATACACTGGGGAATCACCACTGCTTCATGATCCTTTGCATCCAGACCAACCCAGTTCCTTTCCAGGTCCCCAGGAGCCCTCTGGGCTTGGCCCCGTCCTCACCTCCCTCTGCTTCCCTGGGCTGCATGACCCACCAGCCTCTTTCCTGGACACCAGGGTTGACCTTTCCACTTCCTGATCCTTTGCATCCAGACCAACCCAGTTCCTAAGTGCAGTCCCCAGGAGCCCTTGGGGCCTCTTCCTGCCCCCATCTCCCTTTGCATCCCTGGGTGGCAGGGACACCACCTGCCCTAGACCAGCATCTTTCCTGGGCCCTGCTCCCAGGCCAGTTCAACCCCCAAATTCCTGATGCCAAAATCTTTCCTGGAGGGATCTGGACCTTAGGAGAAAGCCTGCGAGCATCTGAACCTCATCTGACTTGGGCCTCTGTGGGAATTCCTGAAGACAAAAGCAATCTGGCCACTCCAATATAAAATAAAAAGAGAGAACCAGAAGCTTAGAGGAACCAGATTTTCATGCCCCAAAAGTAAACCACAAAGACACAAAAGTTTACTAAAAGAAGCAGACCTAAACATGAAGGCTTGAGTCTCATACAAGAATCAGGAACTATAAAAGAAATTCACATGTCAAAATCACAGAGAAAAAATAATCACATGAAAAACCAAAATAACATATACCCACCAAATACCAATAGTCCTCTAGAGGAGCACAATGAGAACCCCCTAGAGATAATGCAGGACATGGAAAAGATAGCACCACATGGACAGTAACAAAGTATGCTGCCAGCCTGAGCAGAGCTGGACCCCCTTGGGCTGTGGCTCCAGCTGACTCCAGAAGCCTAAATGGATGGGTGCAAAGAAACACCTCCCTGGACAGTCTTTCAAATGCATTAAACCTTTTAGCCTTTCGTAGGTTCTGTCCTACCAATTCTTAAGATGCCCTCAAAGCATCTTTTCTATTGTCCTGATGCAAAGTCTGCAATTCATTTTCAATAAGGCTAATCTTTCCACAAACTGTGCCTTCTTTAGCCTAAATTACATGGGCACTTCTGACCAAATTGCAAGTTTTCCCAATCTTTCGATCTGCTTTTCGCTCCTGGGTCTCACTGTGAATCTGGCTAACAGAAACTATCAAAACCCATGTCCCATCTTCAACAGAATCGTGGAAGAAAAATTCCCAAAATTAAAGAAAGACATGCCCATACAAATACAAGAAGCATATAGAACACCAAACAGACAGGACCAGAAAAGGAATTCTCCATGGCACATCATACTAAAAACCCTAAATGTAGAAAACAAAGAGACAATACTGAAAGTGGCAAAAGAGAAGCAGCAAGTCACATGTAAAGGAAAACCCATTCGATTACAGCTGAGTTTTCAATGCAAACTATGAAAGTCAGAAGAGCCTGGACCAAAGTATTCCCAGTTTTAAATGATGACAATGCCAACTGGATTACTATACCCAGCCTAAATGTGTATTATAGTTGAAGGGGAAAGAAAAATCTTCCATGACATAAATAGGCTGAAAGAATTCTTGTCCACAAAACCAGCCCTTCAGAGAGTTCTGGGAGCAATACAAAGAGCTGAAGAAAGGAATGACTAT
>NW_008337446.1:338478-339916 GCF_000622305.1 Nannospalax galili
TTTAAATATTAACAGACTGGACTCCCCAGTCAAAAGACACAGACTAGGTGAATGAGCTAAGAAACAAAACCCATTTTTTTGTTGTCTGTAGGAAACCCATCTCACTTTCAAGGACAGACACTATCTTAAAGTGAAAGGATGGAAAAAATATACCAAACAAATGGTACTAAGAAAAAAGCAGGTATAGCAATTCAAATACTGACAAAATAAACTTTAAACTAAAACTAATCAGAAGCGACAAAGAGGGCCATGACATTCTGATCAAAGGAACAATAAATCAAGAAGATATTACAATCATGAACATATATTCACCAAACTCTGGTGCACCCAACTTCATAAAAACAATACTACAGGACTTTAAGACCCAGATTAATCCCAGTGGGGATTTCAATACCCAACTGTCTTCATTAGATAGGTCAACAGGGCAGAGAGTTAATGGACAGACATCTGAATTAAACAATACCATATATCAAATGGACTTAACAGATATCTTCCGAGTATTCCACCCAAGCACTAAAGGACATACTTTCTATTCAGCACCCCATGGAACCTTCTCCAAAATCAATCATATACTGGGGCACAAAACAAACCTCAAAAAAATGCAAAAAGATTGAAACAATTCCATGCATTCTATCAGACCACAATGCAATAAAGCTTACAATCAACACCAGAAGAATCCCTAATCACCACATGAACACATGGAGATTAAACAACACACTCCTGAATGATGAATGGGTCAAAAGAGAAATTAAGAAAGAAATAAAAGTATTCCAGGAACTAAATGAAAAGGACAATACATCACAACAAAACCTCTGGGACATGCTGAAAGAGGTCCTTAGAGGGAAGTTTATAGCTCTAAATGCCTACATCAAAAAAATCGGAAAGAACATAAATAAATGACTTAATATTACAACTCAAGACACTTGAAAAGCAACAGCAAACAAAACCCAAACCCAGCAGACAAGAAGAAATAACAAAAATCTGGGCAGAAATTAATGAAATTGAAACAAAGAAAACAATATAAAGAATCAACGAGTCCAGAGCTGGTTCTTTGAAAAGATAAACAAGTTTGGCAGACTGCTAGCCCAGTTACCCAAAAGAAAGATAGAGCACCTCCAAATCAACAAAATTAGAGATGAAAGGGGAAACATCACAACAGACACCAGAAAGATACAGAACATTATAAGGGAATACTTTAAAAAACCTATATGCTACTAAATTTGAAAACCTAAAAGAAATGGATGGATATCTAAAGGCATGGGTACCACCAAAACTAAACCAAGAAGAGATTAACAGCTTAAACAGACCCATAACACAAAAAGAAATTGAAACAGTAACACAAAACCTCCCACTAAAAAAAGCCCAAGACTAGATGGATTTACAGCAGATTCTATCAGACATTTAAAGAAGATCTACATCTAATACTACTGAATTTATT
>NW_008337446.1:340500-346337 GCF_000622305.1 Nannospalax galili
GAAATAATCCCTTTTGCAGATGATATGATATTATATCTAAGAGATGCCAAAAATTCTACCAGAAAACTCCTAGAAATTATTAATACATTCAGTAAAGTGGCAGGTTACAAAATTCTGTAAAAAAGTCTGTAGCCTTTCTACATACAAATAACAAGCAATAGGAGAAAGAGCACATGGAAACACTACCCTTCACAACAGCTTCAAGAAAACCAAAATCTCGGAATAAGCCTGACCAAAGACATTAAAGACCTCTATAATGAAAATTTTAAGTCTTTAAAGAAGAGATTGAGGAAGACATAAGAAGATGGAAGGACCTCCCATGCTCATGGATGGGAAGAATTAATATTGTGAAAATGATCATCCTGCCAAAAGTCATTTATAGATTCAATGCAATGCCAATCAAAATACCCATTACATGACATTTTTTACAGAATTGGAAAAAAACATCCTAAGATTCATATGGAAGTATAAAAGACCTTGGATAGCCTAAGCAACCCTGAGCACTAAGATCAATGCTGGGGGATTACTATACCAGATTTTAAGCTGTATTTCAGAGCTATAGTCATAAAAACAACATGGTACTGGCACAAAAATAGACCCATAGATCAATGGAACAAAATCGAAGACCCACATATGAGTAAATGCAATTTCAGCCACCTGATATTTGACAAAAGGGCCAAGAATATTCACTGGAGGAAAGACAGCATGTTTAGCAAATGGTGCTGGCAAAACTGGATCTCTACCTGTAGAAGAATGAAACTAAACCCCTATATTTTTTCACCCTGCACAAAAGTAAATTCCAAATGGATCAAAGACCTCAATGTAAATTCTGAAACTCTGAAATTGTTAGAAGAAAACATTGGCAAAACCTACAAGATATAGGTGTAGGAGGGATTTTCTAACCGGCATCAATTGCTCAGGAAACAAGGCCAATAATTAACAAATGGGACCTCATTAAACTAAAAAGCTTCTGTACATCAAAGGAGGCAACCAGGGAAGGGAACAGAAAAGCCACAGAATGGGAGAAAATCTTCACCAGTGACACATCCGACAGAGGTTTAATATCCAGAATATACAACGAACTCAAAAAACAGAGAATCAAGACAAGAAGTAGCCCAATTAAAAGATGGGCTAAGGAGCTCAACAGAGAGTTCTCAAAAGAAGAAGTAAAGATTGCTATGAAGCATCTTAAAATATGTTCAACATCATTAATAATTAGAGAAATGCAAAATAAAACCACTTTAAGATTTCATCTTACCCCAGTCAGACTGGCTAAGATCAAGATAATAAATGGTACCGAATGTTGGAGAGGATGTGGGGAAAATGGGACACTCATCCACTGCTGGTGGGGCTCCAAACTTCTTCAACCCCTATGGAAAGCAGTGTGGAGAACTCTTAAAAAACTACAAATGAACCTTCTATCTGACCCAGTTATACTATTCCTTGGCACATACCCAATGAGCTCATCCTATTGTAGAGACACTTGTCCATACATGTTTGTTGCAGCTCTTTTCACAATAGCTAAGAGATGGAAGCAACCTAAGTGTTCCTCAGTTGGTGAGTGGATAATGAAAATGTGGTTCATTTATATGATGGAGTTTTACTCAGTACTAAAGAAAGATGAAGTCATGAAATTTGCAGATAAATGGATGGAAATGGAAACTGTTATACTAAGTGAAGTAACAGGGTCAGAAAAAAAGAATCGACATATGTTCTCCCTCATATGTGGATCCTGGAACCAAACTCTGATAAGTGAGTATGTATCCAGACATAACTACAGGAATCAGGATGATGTAAAGGAAACAGGGAGGTAAAGGAAAAGAAAGAACCTGAAAAAGAAGAACAGTAGGAAACAGGTCTTAATAAGGGAGATGTAGATAAAAATTGTTAGTTTAAGGAGGGGGGAGGGAAGGATATACAGGGAACCTAGGGGATAAAGGGACAGAAGGAGCTCAAGAGAGGATCGTAGGAGAAGGGTATTTTTAAGGGAGAAAGTGGGGAAATGGGGGCACCATAATTGGGGAAACCATGATGGAGGGGTGAGACAATGTGAGAGATAAATAATGCCTAGCTAGTTATAAAAACGAGAGGGAACTGTATTACTCCAACAACATACTCACAAATTATACATACCAGATCAAGGAATATATGTCTAGGTAACGTTTATCTGAGAACAACTGGTCTTTGCCCAAGGTTTATCTACATGACACACAGTAATTAAAAGTACCAGAGTGGTGGAAGTAACTTTCTTGGATGTTTAACAGACATCCTTTGAGGCCTATACTAAGTTGGTCAGAGGGACATAAAGGACAGATTTTCCTCCTTGCCTTCCTAGGTCGACTAGTTCCAGGGGACTATTAGCATCTCTCAAAATGTCCTGTAATTATGGTGGGTCACCTGTCCTCTTGATCAAGGAGGCTGAGGAGACCTGACGAATGGACTTGAATGAGTGTGCAGTCTACAAAGAGGGTCAACACAGAGGTATCATTTCCTCCATGCTTCCAAGCGAAGCCAGCCATGGTCAAGTAGGACCTTTGACTTATCTCCACATAGGTGGAACTGCTAAAAGAAAAGAGCTAGGGGCTCCTCCAAAGCTCATGTGACCCCTGAGGAACAGATCCTCAAACGACCATAAGAGTAATAATAAATTGGTTTATCTCGGCCAACTATATGGCCTTAAACACCCAAAAGGAAAGTATAACCAAAGATTAAAGGGGCCAATATAATTTCTTAAGAGTCCATATGCATAGCTAAATGCTACATAACAAGCAACAATGCCAGATAGGAGATACCTTCTTTTGAGTTGTTGGCCAGGATGGCCAAAGGGACTCCAAGATAGTAACCCAGCATATAACTGGGAAAATGAACAGCAGACCCCAGTCTTGTCTAAAGGAATATTGACAACTGATTGCTGGTAGATGAGGAACGGCTGACCTTACTAAAACAAAGACCTCTAGATAGGCTGACTAGATTCACCAAATGGACAAGTAGCAGGGAATGGTTGGAGGTGCTGACAACACAGCATTTGGTAGCAGGGATATCAGAGTATAAGGGCTCTAGTGGGGCTAGGGACACTACGGGAGTGTGTCATCTGGGAAATGGTGTATAGTTGAATAAGATGGTTTGGGATGTTCTGTGTGTTATACACACACACAAAAGAAAAATCAACAAATTAAAAAAATGTATTATATTTGAGGAGGAAGCGTGGAAACTTATGTCATATTAATCAGTTGAGGTGATAAACATTACCATTGAAATCTACCCAATGACTCTATAGACATGCACAGGTGCCAAGGATCCAAGTGCAACTGATTATGACTAGTAATAATCAGATACATACAGATTAGAGATGCATATGCCAACATCTCAATGTTAGTAGCAAAAGCAATGAGTCTTTCTGTAAGAAACAATATATTCCGAAATGAAATGGAGATCTTTTTTTAAAGGTTAAAAATTCATTCAATTTTATGTCTTACAGGGCTTATACTGAGTTCACTGTTTTAATTCAACTGTGAACCTAGAAACGACAGCCACTTGTGAAAGAGATGTACTCTTGCTCTGGAATGTTTAATGCATAGAGAAAGCTTTTACAACCACATTCACTTTCTTTGCATCAGCATTTTTCAATAGGTGTAACCTCAGAAGCAAGAATTTCAAGGCCTCCTGGACCACCATGGAGGTAACAAAGCCCTCTTGTGAGTTTCCAGGTGCCTCCTGGGAGGAACAGCCCAGCCTGGCCATGTACTGCTTTTGTAATCCTTCACACATGATGTTGTTTTTGGTGCCTGTTCCTGTCACTGTGCAGGGCTTTCTGAATTATAAATGTAGGAAACAGTATATCTTTTTTTTTCTTCTTTTTTCTTTTTTTTGTGATATGGGTCTGTTTAAGCTGTTAATCTCTTCTTGGTTTAGTTAGGAAACAGTATATCTTAAAATGAAATGGAGATCCTCTTTAAAGGATAAAAACTCATTCAATTTTATGTCTTACAGGGTTTATACTGAGTTCAATATTCTATGACTGTATTAATTCAACTGTGAACCTAAAAATTTACAGCCACCTTTGAAAGAGATGTATCCTTGCTCTGGAATGTGTTACTGAATATGTTAAAGGTGTCATGAAATGCTTCTCCTAATCATATGGTTATTAAATTTTAAAAAATTAAAAAAAACTTAAAAATATTTTATTATTTTTATTTTATGTGAATGAGCGTATTGCCTGCATGTATGTGAATGTACCCATGTCGTGCAATGCCACGTAGGTCAGAAGAATTCGTGCTGGGAATTGACCCCAGGACCTCTGAAAGAGCAGTCAGGCTCTTAACTGCTGAGCCATCTATCCAGCCCCTCTACCAAAGAATTTTGTCCATTGCTTTTTAATTTAGTCTCATGCAAATCCTTAGGATGTGTGCAAAAAGCAGCCAGATCCTTTGCCAAAATGTCACATGAATGGCTTCTAGCCCATGCTAATATTGTTCTCTGAAATCTCACTGTTTTTCAGGCTCCTATTAGAACTACCTATTAAGTTCTGTTTATGGCATTCAACTAATTTTCTAGCTCAAAGTTCCAAAGCCTTTCACATTTCTCCCCCGCCCCCGCCCCCCAAAAAGGTCAAAGTTTTCACAGCAATAGCTCAGCCTCTGATACCAAATTCTGTATTATTACTTTTTTGCTGTGATAAAACAGCATGACCAAAAGTGACTTATGAAAGAGAGCCTTTATTTTGGCTTACAGTTCCAGAGGGAGAGTCCATAATGGCAGGTGAGGCATGGTGGCAGGCAGCTGGAGCCAGAGGCTGAGAGATCACATCTTTAAGTACATGCGGAAGTGGGGTGAGGCTATACACTTTTAAAGGCCACCCCCAGTGATGCTCTTCCTCCAGTGAGCCTCCATCTCCTAAAGGTTCCCCAACCTCCCCAAAACAGCACCACCAGCTGAGCCCAAGTGTTCAAACACATGAGCCTAGGGGACATTTCTCATTCAAATCACCAAAATTGTATTCTAAGCAGGTCAAGGATGTGTAACCATAAGACCTCAGGAGTTGTGCATATTGTTACTGGGTCCACAGAAGCTGGGCCTTCTTCACAGTCAGCTATGGGAGGGGAAGAGACTCGTGGGTCCTACCACATACTGCTGAACTATTGGCAGCCAACAAATTCTGAGAGAGGGGAAGGCATGGTATCTGATAGGTGAAAGTAGCCAGAGGATGGATAGGGTTGATTGGGAGAAAGCACCAAGACATTGATAAAACGCTCATTGAGCTAGAGTTTTATTTCACAGGAGACATGGGACACGTTCCCTTTGGGGAAGGGAAAATGTCAGCCCATGGATTGTGAGCTGGGACTTTATAGGCAGGCTTTGGGGTGCAGAAGGCAGGAAGTTTTTTTGGGAAAAATTAGGTGGTGGGGGGCGGGGGGAAAGCAGGAAAAGCAGGCTTGTAAACCCGGCTCCGTTCAGTCTGCCAGCCAGGATCTGGGTCAGGAAGTGTTTATTTTTGTCCTCTTAAGATAAGAACTGCTATACCAAAGCTGCTCCTGAAGTCTCTGGTTAAAAGGTGGAATCTGCTTGTCTTGTCTTTAGAGGTCAAAGGAAAGGCAGGCTGCCTTTTAGAAGAGTCTGTTTCCCTTGACTTCGAAGACCAGGGTGCTTATCAACTCAGTTCCCTTTTCTCAGGGGCTTGGGAAATCTGAAGTCTGAGACCCTGTTGGAGACTGGGAGGGCTGCTGTGGTTTGAAATCCTAATACTGATGATACTTTTTTTGTTAAAGACAATGAATGAAAAGCTTAGTAAGTTATATTTGGTTCTCTG
The DNA here is from genome assembly GCF_000622305.1 of Nannospalax galili. NCBI lineage: Eukaryota > Metazoa > Chordata > Mammalia > Rodentia > Spalacidae > Nannospalax > Nannospalax galili. The sequence continues at coordinate 346,307 of NW_008337446.1, forward strand.
TTTAGTAAGTTCACATTTTTCTTTCATTGTG
>NW_008337446.1:346368-352680 GCF_000622305.1 Nannospalax galili
CGGGGAAGCAGGAAAAGCAGGCTTGTAAACCCGGCTCCGTTCAGTCTGCCAGCCAGGATCTGGGTCAGGAAGTGTTTATTTTTGTCCTCTTAAGATAAGGGAAAAACTGCTGTACTAATGCGGCTCCTGAAGCCTCTGGTTAAAAGGTGGAATCTGTTTATCTTGTCTTCAGAGATCAAAGGAAAGGCAGGCTGCCTTTTAGAAGAGTCTGCTTCCCTTGACTTCAAAGACCAGGGTGCTTATCAGCTCAGTTCCCTTTTCTCAGGGGCTTGCGAAATCCGTGAGGCCCTGTTGGAGATGGGAGGGCTGCTGTGGTTTGGAACCCTAATATTCCAGCCTTTTGTGTTATAAGATAGGGGGCACCATTGTCATCTTGCTACTTCCTGCTGGACAAGGTTGATGTGGGGAGAGGTTGGATTAGGGGTCCACTAGACAGCAGGGGTTCTCTCTCCATGCATCTGAACAGGGTCTTCATGGTTGACAGGCATTTGTATACATGTGAAGGGAAGGAAAGTAACAACGGATTAAAATTAGTATGTGTTAGTTTTTGGATTTGGTCCTGAAAATATCTGAAGAGGCAAGGAGCAATGGTTAGCACCAAAGTGATAGAAAGCAGGGGGCTGAGTAAGGGCAGAAGCCAAGGAGTTAATCCTGTAAAAATACACCATTGAGATGATTGTTGGTACTGGGAATTTTTTTTTTTTGATTAATTATTTATTTAATAGCCACATACTTAGAAGAAGCATTTCATTACAACAGCATCAATATATTCAATAACAATTTCCTGAGCTAAGATGCATCTCTTTCCAAATTGGCTATAAATTTTTAGGTTTACAGTTGAATTATACAGTTATACAATATTGTACTCAGTATAAACCCTATAATACAGAAAATTGAATGAGGTTTTAACTTTTAAACAGATCTCCACTTCATTGTTAAAATACAGTTTCATACAGAAAAATTCATTTTCAATGCAATTGACATTAAGATGTTCGAACATGCATTTCTAATTTCTATATATCTGATTATTACTAGTGATATTCAGTTACTTTCTGAGCTCCTTGGCATCTGAGCATGGATGTAAAGTTATAAGTAGATTTCAATGGTAATGGTTTTCACATCTACTAATTATTATTATTTGCTTATCATTATTTTTTAATTTTTAATAAGTACATGATTAGAAGAAGCATTTCACTACAGATTTATCATATTGGTAACACAGATCCAGAGCCAGAGTACATTGCTTTCACAAGTGGGTGCAAGTTTCTAGGTTCACAGTTAATACAGTTATACAATATTGAACTCAATATAAGGCCTGTAAGACATAAAATTGAATGAGTTTTTTAACCTTTAGAAAAGATCTCCATTTCATTTTAGAATATATTGTTCCTTGCAGAAAGACTCATTGTTTTTGCTACTAACACTGAGATGTTGGTGCATGCATCTCTAATCTGTATGCATCTGATTATTACTAGTCATAATCGGTTGCACTTGGATCCTTGGTGCCTGTATATGTCTAAGAAGTCATTGGGTAGATTTCAGTGGTAATGTTTATCACCTCTACTAATTAGCATGACATAAATTCCCATGCTTCCTCCTCAAATATATTTAAAAAAATTTGTTGATTTTTTTAATGTGTGTGTGTATCAGACAGAACATCCCAAACCATGTTATTCAACTATACACACACTTCCCAGATGGCACCCTCCCACAGCCTCCCTCCCCCCACTAGAGCCCTTATACTCTGATATCCTTGCTACCAGCCAATCCCCACTACTTGCCATTCTGGTGAATCTAGTCAGCCCATCTACAGGTCTTTGTTTTAGGAGGGTCAGCTGTTCCTCTTCTAGCAGCAATCAGTTGTCAATACTCCTTTAGATAAGATTAGGGTCTGCTGTTCATTTTCCCAGTTCTATGCTGGGCTACTCTTTGGGAGTCCCTTTGGTCACCCTGGCCAACAACTCAAAAGAAGCTATCTCCTGTCCGGCATTGTTGTTTGTTATATAGCCTTTAGCTATGCATATGGACTCTTAAGAAATTATATTGGCCCCTTTAATCTTTGGTTATACTTTCCTTTGACCACACAGCTGGCCTAAATAAATCAATTTATTTTTACACTTAAGGTCATTTGAGGATCTGTTCCTTAGGGGTCACATGGGCTTGGGAGGAGCCCCTGGCTCCTTTCTTTTACCAGTTCTGCCTATGTGAAAATAAATCGAAGGTCCTGCTTGACCATGGTTGGCTTTGCTTGGAAGCATGGAAGACGTGATTACTCTGTGTTGACTCTCCTCTTTGTAAACTGGACACTGGTTTAAGTCCATCTGGAGGGGTCTCCTCAGCCTCCTTGATCAAGAGGACAGGTGACCCAAAACAATTACAGGACATTTTGAGAGATGCTCATAGTTCCCTGGAACTAGTCGACCTAGCAGGGCAAGGAGCAAAAAGTGTCTTTTATGTCACCCTGACCATATTAGTATAGGCCTCAAAGTATGGCTGTTAAACATCCAAGAAAGTTAGTTTCACCAGTCTGGTACTTTTAAGTACTGTGTATCATGTAGATAAACCTTGGGCAAAGACCAATTGTTCTCAGATAAACCTTACCTAGACATATATTTCTTGATCTGCTATGTATAATTTGTCAGTAGGTTGTAGGAGTAATATGGTTCCCTCTGGTTTTCAAAACTAGGTAGGCATTATTTATCTCTCGCATTGTGTCACCCCTCCACCATAGTTTTCCCATTTCCCCCCTTTTCCCTTAATAATATCCTTCTCCTATGGTCCTACCTCTCTTGAGCTCCTTCGTTCTCCTTATCATCTAGGTTCCTTGTATACCCTTCCCTCCCCCTCCCCTTAAACTAACCCAATTTTTATCCATATCTCCCTTATTAAGGCCTGTTTCCTATCGTTCTTCTCTTTCAGGTTCTTTCTTTTCCTTTACCTCCCTGTTTCTTTACATCATCCTGGTTCCTGTAGTTATGTCTGGATACATACTCACTTATCAGGGTTTGGTTCTAGGATCCACATGTGAGGTAGAATATGTCGATTTTTTTTCTGAGTCTGTGTTACTTCACTTAGTATAACAGTTTCTAGTTCCATCCATTTACCTTCAAATTTCATGACTTCATCTTTCTTTATTGCTGAGTAAAAGTCCATCGTATAAATGAACCACATTTTAATTATCCTCTCGTCAATTGAGGGACACTTAGGTTGCTTCCATCTCTTAGCTATTGTGAAAAGAGCAGCAACAAGGGGATGTACAAGAATCTCTGCAATAGGATGAGTTCTTTGGGTATATGTCAAGGAGTGGTATAACTGGGTCAAATGGTAGGTTCATTTGTAGTTTTTTAAGAGTTCTGCACACTGCTTTCCATAGGGGCTGAACCAATTTGCAGCCCCACCAGCAGTGGATGAGTGTTCCCCTTTCCCCACATCCTCTCCAACATTTGGTATCATTTGTTCTCTTGATCTTAGCCAGTCAACTGGTTAAGATGAAATCTTAAAGTGGTTTAAATTTGCATTTCCCTATTTACTAAGGATGTTGAATGTTCTTTAAGATATTTCTTAGTCATCTGGGGCTGGTATATTCTGGATATTAAACCTCTGTCGGATGTGTCGTTGTTGAAGATTTTCTCCCATTCTGTGAGTTTTCTGATCACTTCCCTGGTTGCCTCCTTCGATGTACAGAAGCTTTTTAGTTTAATGAGGTCCCATTTGTTAATTCTTGCTCTTGTTTCCTGAGTAACTGATGTGTGGTTTAGAAAATCCTTTCCTACAGCTATTTCCTGTAGTTTTTTCCCAATGTTTTCTTCTAACAATTTCAGAGTTTCAGACTTTACATTGAGTTCTTTGATCCATTTGGAATTGACTTTTGTGCAGGGTGAAATATAGGGGTTTAGTTTCATTCTTCTACAGGTAGAGACCCAGTTTTGTCAGCACCATTTGCTGAACATGCTGTATTTCCTCCTTGGCCCCTTTATCAAATATCAGGTGGCTGAAATTGCATGTACTCATATTTGGGTCTTTAATTTTGTTCCATTGATCTATGGGTCTATTTTTGTGCCAGTACCATGTTGTTTTTATGACTATAGCTCTGTAATACAGCTTAAAACCTGATATAGTAATCCCCCTGGCATTGCTCTTAGTGCTCATGGTTGTTTTGGCTATCCTAGGTCTTTTGTTCTTCCATATGAATCTTAGGATTTTTTTTCCAATTATGTGAGAAATGTCATGGGAATTTTCATTGGCAATGCATTGAATGTATAAATGACTTTTGGTAGGATGGTCATTTTCACAATATTAACTCTTCCAATCCATGAGCATGGGAGGTCCTTCCATCTTCTGATGTCTTCCTCAATATCTTTAATGATTTAAAATTTTCAATGTAGAGGTCTTTAATGTCTTTGGTCAGGTTTATCCCGAGATTTTTTTTTTTGAAGCTATTGCGAAGTGTAGTCTTTCTGTGTGCTTTCTCTGATTGCTTGTTATTGGTATATAGAAAGGTAGACTTTTGTAGGTTAATTTTGTAACCTGCCACTTTACTGAACCTGTTAATAATTTCTAGTTTCCTGGTGGAATTTTTTGGCATCTCTTAGATATAATATCATATCATCTGCAAAAAGGGATTATTTTTCTCTTCCAATTATTACTCTTTTAATTTCCTGCTCTTGTCTTATTGATTTTGCAAGAGTTTCAAGCACTATGTTAAAGAGAAGTGGAGATAGTGGACAGCGTTGTCTGGTTCCTGATTTCAATGGGAATGCTTCCAGTTTTCCTCCATTTAGAACGATGTTGGTTGTGGGTTTGTTATATATGGCTTTAATTATGTTGAGGTATGTTCCCTCCAGTCTAATTCCCTCTAGGATTTTGAACATGATTTTGTCAAAGGCCTTCTATGCATCTATTCAGATGAACACGTGTTTCTTGTCTTTGAGCCCATTTATATGATTTATGATGGTTATTGACTTATGTATATTGAACTATCCCTGCATCTCTGGGATAAAGCCAACTTGATCATGGTGGATGATCTTTTTGATGTGTGTCTTGCTGGTGCCAGCCAGACAAGATGGACAGTACCTGAAAGGGGGAGTGAGGATTGAAAGAAAAAACAAGAGACAGAGAAAAGATACTTGGGAGGACTGTCAGTAGAGACTGCAGCCCCAGTTTATTTTAGCTCAGCCTTTTTATACAGTAGATCATCAGAGATAGCCACTGTTTGCTTAACTCAATTTCAACAGCTGTTTTCCCCACCTGTATCTGAGGGTCAAGGAGTGGTCAAATACTTCGTGTGAACTCCACCATATAAACACATTCCTCCTGACTTGGCAGATTAGGTCAAATCACAGACTCTAAGTAAACAAGCAAGCCTGCCACAGCTCAAGGTACATAATGGCTGCGCTTATATAAATAGCTCCCAGCAGTGTCTGTATGTGGTTTTTAAGTATCTTGAGAATTTTTGCATCTATGTTCATCAAGGATATGGGTCTAAAGTTTTGTTTTCTGGTTGTTTCTTTACTTGGCTTTGGTATTAGAGTGATGCTGGCTTCATAGAAGGAATTTGGAATTTCTCCCTCCATTTTTATCTTTTTGAATAAATTAAGTAGTATTGGATGTAGATCTTCTTTAAATGTCTGATAGAATTCTGCTGTAAATCCATCTGGTCCTTGGCTTTTTTTGTCAGGCGGTTTTGTATTACTGTTCCAATTTCTTTTTGTGTTATGGGTCTGTTTAAGCTGCTATTCTCTTCTTGCTTTAGTTTTGGTGGTTCCTATGCCTTTAGATATCCATCCATTTCTTTTAGGTTTTCAAATTTAGTAGCATATAGGTTTTTAAGGTAGTCCCTTATAATGTTCTGTATCTTTCTGGTGTCGGTTGTGATGTTTCCCCTTTCATCTCTGATTTTGTTGATTTGGAGGTGCTCTTTCTTCTTTTGGTTAACTGCTCTAGTGGCCTGTCAATCTTGTTTATCTTTTCAAAGAACCAGCTCTTGGATTTGTTGATTCTTTGTATTGTTTTCTTTGTTTCTATTTCATTAATTTCTGCTCTGAGTTTTGTTGTTTCTTCTTGTCTGATGGGTTTAAATTTCACTTGTTGCCTTGCATTGCAGTGTTGTCATTTATTTGTGTTTGTTCTGATTTTTTTAATGTTGGCACTTAAAGGTATAAACTTCTCTCTTAGGACTGTTTTTAAAGTGCTGCAGAGGTTTTGTTGTGTTGTATTGTCTTTTTTGCTCAGTTACAGGAATACTTTTTTTCTTTCTTAATTTCTTCCTTGACCCAGTCATTATTCAGGACTATGTTGTTTAATCTCTATCAG
>NW_008337446.1:353407-380085 GCF_000622305.1 Nannospalax galili
TTCTAATTGGCTTACTGAGTGTTTCACTTCCTTCTTCATTTCAGCCTGAGCATTCTTTAATATTTCTAACTCTTTTCTGAGTTCATTCAGAACTTTAGCCCTATCTTCCTCCGGTTCTTTGATTTCTGTGTTTGTGTGTTCTTTAAATTCACTGAATTCTTCTATCATGTTTATAATTTTTCTTTTGAGTTCCACATCCTGTGTTATCTCTAGGGGGTTCTCATTGTACTCCTCTAGAGGACTATTGGTATTTGGTGGGGATATGTTATTTTGGTTTTTCATGTTTTTATTCTTTCTCTGTGATTTTGACATGTGAATTTCTTTTGTAGTTTCTGATTCTTGTGTGAGACTCAAGCCTTCAAGTTTAGGTCTGCTTCTTTTTGTGAATTTTATGTGTCTTTGTGGTTTACTTTTTGGGCATGAAAAGCTGGTTCCTCTAAGCTTCCAATTCTCTCTTTGATTTTATATTGGAGTGACCAAATTGCTTTTGTCTTCAGGAGTTTCCACAGAGGCCCAAGTCAGATGAGGATCAGATGCTCTCAGACTTTCTCCTAAGGTCTGTATCCCTCCAGGATAGATTTTGGCCTCAGGAATTTTGGGGTTGTACTGGCCTGGGAGCCAGGCCCAGGAAAGGTCCTGGTCTAGGGCAGCTGTTGGCCATGCCACCCAGAGATGCAAAAGAATATGGAGGCAGAAGGTAGCCCCATGGGCCCCTGGGGACTGCACTGAAGAGCTGGGTTGGTCTGGATACAAAGGATCAGGAAGAGGAAAGGTCAACCCTGGCATCTAGGAAAGAGTTTGGAGGGTTGTGCCGACCTGTGGAGGCAGATGGAGGTGAGGGCAGAGCCAGGCTCACAGTGCCCTGGGGACCTGAGAAGGAATCAAGCCATGGAGGACACGATCGACTTACCTAGGAGGGAGAGGCCCAGGAGAGGGAGGCCTGCAGGTAGACGAGAGGCCTGCAGGTTCTGCAGGCCCAGGGAGGCTGAGGGAGGTGGGGGTGGGGCCAGGCCCAGAAATGGTACTGGGATTTTTTAAGTGAAAGATTTTTCACTACCTGTTGGAGTTGTTCTATATCATGTTCGACCTTACCGGATTGATTGGTAAAATAGCAGCATTCTTCACCCAAAAAAATACAGGTTCCACCATTTTCTGCAGTTAATACATCCAGGGCTCGCCTATTCTGGAGGGCAACTTCAGCTAAGGAGGATAGTTGCTGTTGTAGGAACTGGATTGACTGGGCTGTAGTTTCCGCTGTTGAGGTGAGTTCCTGTCTAGGTCCTCTATTTCCTGGGAAAGGTGCTGCATTGAGATCAGCATGTGTCCCAAACCTCTGGCCACTAGTCCAGTGGCTGCTATGGATGCCACCAGGCTAACTCCTACCAGGACTTCCAAGGTGGCTGACTTCCTTGTTCTGGTCCCTTCTTTCCCTGTGGATAAGACATCATACACCTCTCCTGGTGTGTATAGGGTTAGTTTGGGTATGAGAAAGACTGGAGTGCAGGTGTCCTCAATCTGTGGAGAGATGCAGGAGCATATTTTGGAAGAACAGAGAACAGTCCCGAGGTCAGAGCTGTATTGCCCTTAATTGTGACATTTCGGCTTGATGAGTGTGGGCATTCAGAGGTTCGTGGAGTCCAACACTCTGTTTGTCAAGATCACATTTCAAATCTATAAGAATACGGTGGGTAGGTGCAGTGGGGAATGGCTGAGGTAGGGTTCAGAGGAAAGAGTAGAAGTAGGGTCAGTAGAAAATTCATTCTTGGATTGGAGTTAAGGGAGGGAATCCTCAAGATTTTCAATTTAAGAGGCCCGATACTGGTGGCCTGGTACTTGCTGTGTTCCTTGGCTGGCTTTAATTTGGAGAGATGAATCCAACCAGGTTGTCCTGAGAGTTTGGCTGCAGTTGGGGTAGACAGGATCACCAGGTGAGGACCAGTCCACCATGGCTGGAGGGTTTCCTTCACTCCTTTCCGTTGGGTGTGAACCCTCAGATAGGCGTGATCTCCAGGTTGACGTGGGTGATCATTCTGGCCTTTGGAAGCCTGAGGAATAATCTGGTCAGCATGTTCCCTGAGTAGTTTTCTTAGAAGGGTGAAGGCAGGTAAATAGTCATGTAGAGGGGAGGGATGCTGGAGTAGGAGTTTGTTGAGAAGGAACAATCTCCCATACATAAGTTCAAAAAGACTGAGGAAGGAAGGAGTCCTTGGGATGGCTCTCAGTTTGGTAAGGATTGGTGTAACTCTAGGGAGAATTTAGTAAGATGGTCCTTTAGAAGGGAATTAGCTCATTCCACCTTCCCTGAGGATTGAGGGTGGTAGGGGATGTGTAACCTCCAGGTTATTTCCAGGGACTGAGAGACTGCCTGAGTTAATTTGGAGATAAAGCCTGGACCATTGTCTGATTGGAGAGTGAGGGGAAGACCACAACAAGGAAGAATATTTTGAGTTGAGCAGTTAGCCATGATATCTGCTGTTTCACCTGTTGTGGGAAAAGCTTCTACCCATCCCGAAAATGTATCTACCTGAACCAGGAGATACTTAAGTTTTTTTGTGAGTAGGCATGTGAGTAAAGTCTATCTGCCAGTTGACTCTGGAGGACCCCCCCGGTGCTGGTGAGGTTTGAAAGATGGAGAAGGGTGGCTTCCACCCTGTGGGGAAACAACAGCGCAGGTAGAGCATTGCCTGGTGACTTCTGTGACAAGCATAAAAAGTTTGGGGCAATAGATGAGGGGCTCCAGGAACTTGTAGAGCGAGTGAGCACCTACATGAAAAACATTATGTAAATGGCTTAAGATAGAGGAGGCTTGTCCTTCAGGCAGGCAATACTTGTCTGACAGAAGAAACCATCCCTCTGGCCCTTGGGTGGCCCCTTTGTCCAGAAGGCTTTTGCGTTGTTGTGCAGGATAGGAGGGGGACATTCCTGTTGGTGCCAAGATGTGTAAGCCATCAGAAGGGGGAGGGTCATACTGGCTTTCTTAGCTGTCTTGTCTGCTAGGTCATTGCCTCTAGCTATGTGATTGGTGAGAGGCTGATGCCCTCTAAAGTGGATCACAGCCACTTTAGTTGGGAGGTAGGAAGCTTCCAGGGGTTTAAGAATCAAAAGGCCATTAGTTGTGGGGGTTCCCTTAGTTATTAGGAGGCCCCTTTCCTTCCATACCGAGGTGTGGTGATGGAGTATGTGGAAGGCATACTTAGAATTTGTAAAAATATTAACCATCTGTCCCTTGGCTAAAATCAGGGCCCTGGTGAGTGCTACAAGTTTGGATTTTTGTGATATGGTTCCAAGTGGCAGGGGTCCTGACTCGATGACATCAGTGAGAGACATTATGGCATACCCTGCCCTATAAGACCCAGTCGGGGTGAGAGCTGAACTCCCATCCACAAACCAAGTCAGGGTTGGGTTTGGTAGGGGATCTGGGGAGATTAGGGGATCTTGGTAGGAGAGTTCCTGAAGAGTTTCTAGGCATGAGTGAGTGAGAAGTTCATTGGAAAGGAGGAGGGAAGCTGGATTGAGAGGAGGGCAGGAATCAAGGGAGAGTGAGGGGTTTTCAAGAAACATAACGTGGAAGAGTTGTAGTTTAGAGGGAGCTAGATTGGCAAGAGACATGTGGGTTAGTAAATCCTTAAGCTAGTTTGTTGGGGACCCCTGCTGTCTGGGTCACAGTCTCTCCATGTCTGGATAGCCTAAGGGGCTCGGCGTTTTTATGTAGAGACTCCCCTTTCCAACAGGGCGCCTCCTACTCTCTTCCTGACTCACCTTTGAAGTGGCTGCCGCAGATACATGACCTCTGGAATAGAAACTGTCAGGTTTTTCCTATGTGATAATCAGGCACTGTCTGACAGCCTGATAGAAGCCCACCACCACATGTAAATGGAGCATCCTAGGAGCACCTATCAACTGAGGCTTCTGTTATTGTCTCCACACTATAAATCTTTTGGTTTCATCCCAATAAAGCGAAGCTGTATCACTGAACTTGTCTGGAGCTGTATCCTGTGTTACCAGCCTGTGATTTAGTTTTCCCAGAGGGGGCTGTCCTTCCGTCAACATTTACTCGTGAAGATCCTGTTTTCGCCGTTTCTGTACCTCCCCCTCGTGATCCGGTGGCCAACGGATTGTGTGCACAGAGGGAGCATCTGGCAGCTTGGCGCAGAATCTGCCTGGCAGCTTGCAGCCCCCTGCGGAGTCTGCACTCTCCAGAGCCCGGCGCGGCCCGCCGACCTGAAGACTCGCCTGTACTTCCCGAGCAGTCGTGGAGAGCCAGAGAGACCCGCCCAGCAGTGTGAAACCTGTGCACCCCAGCCCCAGCAGCGCTGGCGCGAAAACTGCACCCACAAGATGCACACAACAACACCAGTTGGGGGGAAGAGCAGAGATAGGCTGACCCAAAGTAAGCTTCAGTCCCTCCTGAGCCAGGAGAGCTGCAGTGGCTAGAGCCCAGAGACAAGGTTGCCACCCCTGGATGGTGGTATCAAGCTGTTCAGAGAGATAAGCTACTGGGGCAAAAGTGGGACCCCTCATCTGTCCCAAAACCCCTAATGCCTGGCCCTTATTTTCGGTCATGTAGAGAAGAAATGAACATTCCAGGTTGGGGAGAGCCAGAGCCGGTGCCTTTAAGAGCTCTTCCTGGATAAGGTGGAATGCTGCTGTAACAGGCCCTAAGGGGTCAATAGGCTCAGAGGAGTTCCTTTTAGAGGTGTTATAGAGTGGCTTTGCCAAAAGGGAAAAATTAGGAATCCAGGTGTGCAGGTACCCTGCAATGCCTAGGAAAGATAGAATTTCCTACTTGGTTGTGGGAGGCTTTAAAGACCTTAGGTAATTTGTTTTTCTATAGTTAAATGGTGGGATGTAGGTGTAAGAAGGAGCCCCCAGTACTTGACTTGAGGGAGAGAAAGCTGTGCCTTAGCTGAAGATACCCTATATCCCTTGTCCCTCAGAAAATTAAGGAGTTTGATTGTGTGAGCCTTGGAGACTGAGAGAGATGGGGAGCAAAGAAGTAGGTCATCTACATATTGTAGGATGGTGGAGGGGTTAAGGTCTAGGGAAGTTAAATCCCAGGCTAGAGCTTGTCCAAAGAGGTGAGGGCTCTCTCAAACCCCCTGGGGCAGGACAGTCCAGGTTAGTTGGGAAGTCATCCCAGAGTCAGGGTCCTCTCAGGTGAATGCAAAGAGGGTGTTAGAGTCAGGGTGCAAGGGTATTGAGAAAAAAGCATCTTTAAGGTCTAAGACAGTAAAGTGGGTGGTGGAGGAGGGGATACAAGAAAGAAGAGTATAAGGGTTGGGAATGACTGGGTGAATGGGAATAACTGCTGAATTAATAAACTGGAGATCCTGAACCAGACGGTAGGAGCCGTCAGGCTTGAGGACTGGAAGAATGGGAGTGTTATATGGAGAGTGAGTGGGTTTAAGGAGGTTAGCTCTCATAAGCCTTTGAATTATGGGTGTAGGTCCATAGTGGTGTTTGAGTGCAATTGGGTATTGGGGTCTGATGGGAAATAGGGAGGGGTCCTTCAACGAAATGTGAATAAGAGTGTGATGAGAGGCCAGCCTTGGGGCTGAGGTGTCTTGGGATTTACTTCAGAAGGGGGAAAGAGCCATGGTCTGGCTTGGGGAGGGGAAGGTGTAGGGGAAAGGAGGAAGACTGTGGAGAAGGGGAGAGAAATAGACAGGGAAAGCTTTTGCATGGGATCTCTGCCAAGTAAGGGAGTTGGACAGGTGAGCATAACCAGGAAGGAGTGAATTAAAGGCACCTCCCAGAATACACAGGCTACGAGTCTTGTAGATTTGAGGTTGTGAGGCTTCCCATCAATCCCCACCATGGAGATCTGTGAAGGAAATACTTTACAGCAGTAGAAAAGGAGAACCAACCATGATGCGCCAGTGTCGAGAATAAAATGAATAATCTTACCCACCACCATGGCTGATACCCTGGGCTCCTCTGTTGTAATAATCATAGAAGTGGTGGGGGCCAAGAAGCCAGGGTGTTGTCAGTTTTCAGCCGCCAGGCCCAGAAGGTCATTCACTGAACCCTGTAAAGGAGGCTGGGTCTGGGAGGTGAGTGGCCTTTCGTGGCACTGCAAAGAAGGAGAATTGAGTCTTGAGTGACCTTGTTGCCCACAAGAAGGACAAGGTCCAGGAGGTGGTCATGGGTTAGGGCACTGCCTTACCCAGGGTCTGGTTGCTCCACACTTGAAGCAGGGTCCTGGAGGATGTCGTTGGGCCCCATTGGTGTTTGAAGTGCTCTTGGGAGGAGCCCTTAGGACTATAGCCATAAACTATTACTTTTGTTTGGGCAGGGTAAGCTTGTCTGCCCTCTCCTGTTCCTCCAAGTTATAAAAGACCTTAAATGCCATGTCCAACAGATCTCCCATGGGGGTTTCAGGGCCCTTGTCTAAGCATATAAGTTTTCTCCTAATATCTGGAGCTGATTGTAAGATAAAGTGGTGGTGAAGCATAAGCTGTCCCGCTGTAGACTCTGGGTCATACTTGGTATAGTGGACCAGGGCATCAGTAAGTCTGTCCATATACTGAGCTGAGGTTTCAGTAGAGCCCTGAGTAATCAACCTAAGCTTCTCAAAGTTAACTACTTTAGGGGGCGAAGCTCTCTGAAGACCCATCAGGAGGCAAGTGATCATGTGGTCCCTGGCTGCTCTACCTGGGGAATGTCCTGCCTGATCTCCTGGTGGGGGTTGGTAATTCTACCCAGGGTCCTGAAGGGGAGCTGCCTCAGTACCAATAGGGTGAGCTTGGTTAGCAGAATGAAGCTCATTAGCATACTCCTGTACTGCTGTCCAGACCCTAGATCTCTCATCAGGGGTGAGGATGGACTGGAGAATCATAAAGAGATCATGCCAGGTTAGATCATAGCTGTGAGTAATGTATTTAAATTCTTGTATGAAGTGTGTAGGATTAGTAGAAAAAGAGCCTATTCTGCATTCAAGGTGAGATAGATCTCCAAGAGAGAAAGGCACATGGACCTTGACTATCCTGTCCATGCTTGCCACCTCCCGGAGGGGAAAGATGCCATGAGAAGGGAGCTGAGACTGGATGTGGGAGCCTGTATGGCTTGAGGGGGTAGAGGAGAAGGAGAAAGGGAGTTCTGGGAGGAGGCTGAAGTGGGAGAGGTGGGAGGGGTGTCCTGTCCATGAGGGGATGTAGGGGCAGGGGTATCTGGGGCAGGGTCTGGAATCGAAGTAGAGGTAGATACAGGACAGATAAATGGGGTATTTGAGGTAGAAGTCAGACTAGGGGAGAATAGGGATTATTTGGTAAGGAGGTGTTTAAGGTTCTGGATCTCCTTGAATAAAGGAGAGTCAGTGGAAGGAGTGATGGATTCAGAGCACCAGAGAGGGGAGGGGAAAGACTGTGGAGAGGGGGTTCGAGGCAGAGAAGGGAGGGGAGCCGGGCTGGGCCCTGGAATAGAAGCCAAGGGAGAGTATACTGAGGGTAGAGCAGAGGGGAAGACTTGGCTGTGCCTCAGGCTGGGGAGCAGGAGGAGGTTGGGGCTGGGTTCTAATCAGGGGCAATTCATCAGCTATGGCAGGATCAAAAGCTGAGGTGGAGGGGTAGGGAGGGGGAGGAGGAGTGGAAGCCCCTGGTGGGTTGGGATCTAGTGAAACTGTCTTAGCCAGAAGAACCTGATGGGAAGAACATGGGACACAGAGGGAGGGATTATCACGAAGATCAAAGAAAGCTTGGATGTATGGTAGTTCAGACTGCTTGCTGTTACAGTGGCAGAAGTTTTCTAAATCTTTCAAAATATTGAAGTCTAAGGTTCCTGTTTCTGGCCAAACAGAGTTATTACCTAATTTGTACTGAGGCCAGGAAGTGGTGCACAGGAATTTCAGGCATTTCAGCCTGATTGTGTCTGAAAGTCCTAGTTGTTTCAAGAATTTAAGAAGACAAGCAAGAGGTGTGAGACCCTGAGACTTTGAGTGGGTGGTTCCCATAGCAACAGATTATGTATAGAGCAAAGAGGAGATAGAGAAAGACCTCATCAAGGGAGTAGGGGGAACAAAGGGAATCATTTTCCCAGAGGGAGCAGAGGTGGGATCAGGAGTCAGGGCAGGAAAGAGTAGCATAGAAGGGAGAGAGATGGAGAGAGAGTAGGAGAAGGGTTTGGTCTAGGTCACGTAAAAACGAGAACGAGGAGAACCAGGCAACAATAGGAAAGCGTCCTTTTTTGTTACGCGGGTTCAAGTTAATATTATAGAGTTTTAATTCTGGAAACCCCAAGGGCAGTGTCCTGCAATCATTGGGGAAGGGAAATAAGAGAACGTGTTGTGCATGTTCCTATCACTGGAAACAGTTTCCTGTATCCGGAGACAGGAAAGTGGTTCCCAACATACGAGTGAGATGAGTGGGAAATCCTGCAATGTGGTGCATGACCAGCCAGTAGATGGAGCCATAGTACAAGGAAAGAAGGTAGTTGGCCAGCTGGCCAACATGGAACTGGAACAGAGAAGGCATTGGGCAGAGATGAAACTTAGAGTAGCCAGTGAATGGGGGGGGCATAAAACAGGGAGGAGCAAGAAAGAGAGAGAGAGAGAGAGAGAGAGAGAGAGAGAGGTCAGGGGAAGATGTCGGGGAAGGCAAGAGATGGTGGGAGCAAGGAGCAAGGAAAGGGAAGGGAGGGAGTTGAGGTAGGGAAAAGATTTGAGTGCAACGGGGAGGCAGGTCCGACTCCCAGGTGGGTGTGGGCAGGCGTAGTGACTGTGCCAGACAATTCAATGGCCGCGGAAAACAATGTTGTCCACTGGCTTTGAGTGAGGTCCGAGAGTGACCGAATTTGATCGGAAAGGAGATGAAAAGAAAATGGAGGAGAGCTGGAAAGAAGTGAATGGAAAAGAGAGAGAGAGAGAGAGGAGAGAGAAAGGAAGGGTGGGAGTGTACCTTAAAGCCAAATCAGTGGTGTTTGCAGAGGCCAATGATGGCAAGTGGGTCCAGGAGAGGTGTTTTACATGCGAGGTCCCTTGAAGTAAGAACTGGGTTTTGGCACCATCTGATAGGTGAAAGTAGCCAGAGGACAGATAGGGTTGATCAGGAGAAAGCACCAAGACACAGATAAAACTCTCAGTGGGATAGAGTTTTATTTTGCATGGGACACATTCCCTTTGGGGAAGGGAAACTGTCAGCCCAGGGATTGTGAGCTGGAGCTTTATAGGCCGGCTTTGGGGTGTAGAAGGCGGGAAGTTTTTTGGGAAAAATTAGGCGATGGGGGCGGGGAAGCAGGAAAAGCAGGCTTGTAAACCCGGCTCCGTTCCGTCTGCCAGCCAGGATCTGGGTCAGGAAGTGTTTATTTTTGTCCTCTTAAGATAAAGGAAAAACTGTTGTACTAATGCGGCTCCTGAAGCCTCTGGTTAAAAGGTGGAATCTGTTTATCTTGTCTTCGGAGATTGAAGGAAAGGCAGGCTGCCTTTTAGAAAAGTCTGCTTCCCTTGACTTCAAAGACCAGGGTGCTTATCAACTCGGTTCCCTTTTCTCAGGGGCTTGCAAGGTCTGTGAGGTCCTGTTGGAGATGGGGAGGGCTGCTGTGGTTTGGAACCCTAATAGTTTCCAGCTGTATAAACATGGGTGAGACCACCAGGCTCTCATGGCTAGTTCCAGCAGTCTGTGTTGGATAAACTTTGTGGGACACTAAACAAAACAAAAACTACTAAATAGAGGAAAGAGGTTTGTAGTGGGGGGCATGGCTGACCAAAGAATAGGGTCAAAGACAGGGTGGGGGAGTGATCAGATAAACTGTGAAAGAACAAATTTACTATTAAGAATAATTGACAATAAATAAACATGCCTGCTGGTTAGCAACAGAACATGAAAAGTGAATGTTTCCCGTTATCTATTTCTATGTAATTAGTACACCACACCAGAGTTTAGGGGTATAAAACAATAAACATCCACTCATCTAATTGAAAAAAACTGAACAAAACAGTCTGCATTAGTCCTTGAGTAGCTTTGCTTTCTGTTAGTTTCAGTTATTTGTGGTCATCTACGATCTAAAAAAAATTAAATGGAAAATTCAAGAAATAAACAATAACTTTAAAATTCTGTCCCATTCTGAGTATCGTGATGAAATCTTGAGATGTGCTGCTCCCTTCTATGAGACGAGTCATCCCTGAGCACAGTCTTTCCTCACCATGTGTGTTTCCAACCATTAGTTACAGGTTGCATTTTGGTGTATCATGATCATATTCAGAATCCCTCCTCCACTTCTGCTCAGATTCACCTCTACCTCCAACCCCACAGTTTATGTCCTCTTAATTAAAAAAAAATTTTAATAACTACATGATTAGAAGAAGCATTTCATTACAGCTTTAACATATTCAGTAACACATTACAGAGCAAGGATACATCTCTTTCAAAAGTGGCTGTAAATTTTTAGGTTCACAGTTGAATTAATACAATTATATAATATTGAACTCAATATAAGCCCTGTAAGGCATAAAATTGAATTTTTAACCTTTAAAAAAGATCTCCACTTCATTTTAGAATATATTGTTCCTTGCAGAAATATTCATTGTTTTTGCTACTAACACTGAGATGTTGGCGCATGCATCTCTAATCTGTGTGTATCTGATTATTACTAGTCATAATCAGTTGCACTTGGATCCTTGGTGCCTGTGTATGCCTATAAAGTCATTGGGTAGGTTTCAATGGTAATGTTTATCACCTCTACTATGTTCTCTTAATTTTTAAGACCTATTGAGTCTAATGTGTGTTCCCCAGCAGCTCTTGGGTATGGGTCCATCCCCTGGAGCCTGGTCAACCTCTTGGTTGACTGACTGTCATGGTATTGCAATGCCTGCATTGAAGCAACCCTTGTTTTGTTTACTTAACAATGGCTTTAAAGCATAGGCATTGTGATGTTGGCAATTTTATTGCAGTATTATTATAATTATTTCATTTTAATTTTAGTTACTATTGTTAAATCTCTTACTGTGCCTGATTTATAAATTAAATTTTGGGTCTGGAGGACCTGGGTTAAATTCCCAGCATCCACATGGTGGCTAACAACTGTCCTTAACTCCAGTTCCAGGGGATCTGACACCCTCTTCTGACCTCCTTGGGCATTGTATGACACAGGTGCGTTTACATACATGCAGGCAATACACTCATACACATAAAATAAAAAATAAAAATAAATAAATTTTATCATGAGGGCATATATATGAAGAAACAGTAATACACAGGGTCTGGGAATCTGTGGTTTCAGCCATCCTCTGGGAGGTCATGGAAAAAATACTCCATTGATAAGGGGTTTGTGTGTGTGTGTGTGTGTGTGTGTGTGTGTGTTGTGTTGCAACTGCAGTAAGATAGGCCCACTGGTACAATAGTGGCACAGATGTATGGGAGTAACCAATCACTTTCCGATTAGATTTAAGGACAGCTTCACAAGATGGAGTCCACACGTGACACTGTTATCAAGGCCAAGAACCTGTGGCTAGACAGGTCACAGGCCACACATCAGGACTTAATTGACGTATTAAACTGACCTCTAATGACTAATTGTTAATTTGTGGATCTCTCACCTCTCACCAGAGGAGCTTCTTTTTGCAGCAGATGGAGATTAGCACAGAGGCCCACAACTGGTCAACATGCAGAGAATAAGAGACTGCAGAGTGCTTGGTCCTAACTGGGACACCTATATCATATTCTGTCCTCCTAAGGCTCAGGGATCATTGTGGAAGAGGAGGAGGAAAGATTGGAAGAGCCAGAGGAAGTGGACGAATGCAAGGAAACTATATTTTCCAGACACAACAGAGCAGTTGCACATATCATCCCACAGTGCTTGTGGCAGCATGTACAAGACCTGTGCAAGGCCAAGTCGTACAGACTCCTAGCCTGGAGAGGGCAGGTGGGCAACAAGCTCCAGCCCTAGATGAGGAATTATTGACAAGAAACTGACAAGAGTTAGTTTTCTTTAAGGGTATGACACTGGGTTGACTGGCAAGACTCCAAGAGTTGGACCCATACTCAAGAGCATTTGGGGAATAAAATTCAACTCAATAGACCTTAAAAATAATGACATGAAGTGAGGGAGTGTATAGAGGTGGGAGTAGATATGAGAGGAATGGGGACGGCATCTGAATATGATCAAAATGCATTGTATGAAATTCTAAAGAATCAGTAAAAATTATTGAAAAATGGAAAAATAATGTGAAAATCATGAATAAGAAGATATACAGGTGGGCATGGTGGTGCATGCCTTATAATCCCAGCACTTGGGAAGCAGAGGCAGGTGGATCTTTGTGAGTTCAAGGATAATCTGGTCTACATACCAAATGCCAGGCCAGCTGGAGCTACAGGGAGACCCTGTCTCAAAAATACCAAAAAAGAAAGAAAGAAATTAAGAAAATGAAAGAAGTCATTCTAACTAAACCTACTACAGAAATGATGTATTCATAGTGTAATTACAGCTGATTGGCACTGCTCTAACTGCTCTTTTTGTATTAACTCATTCCTTAGAATTTTTGGTCTGTGACATAAACAAAACTCAAGGTAATTTGTGCAAAAGCAATGTGTTTGTTTACTTAACAGAGAGATTTGAAGTATGAACCTGTCTAGATGTAGCTGGATTCAGGAACTTCACAGGACTCATTCTCTCTCTCTCTCTCTCTCTCTCTCTCTCTCTCTCTCCTCTCTCTCTCTCTCTTTAATTTTCTGACTGGTTTTATTTTCACATAATCTTTTCCTTTGTGACTTCCAGGATGCTCACTGCCCAGGCTCTAGTGTATACACTTGGAGCTAGGTTGTTGGTGAAGATGACACCTCCTTTCTTAAAACTCTACTGGAGGTGTTGGGTGAATCTCATGGTCTTGGCTTGGGTTATAAGCACCTATTAAGAGATGTGTGGGTCCACTCCTGAATAGGAGTAGTTACCCCAAACAAAGAAGTGCAAATAAGAGAGGTCACTACTTGCTCAATAGTACCAACTTTTGTTGATTTACTATTAAGACAATCTGAATGCCAGGCCAATATGCATACTATTTCTTTTAAACCTTATAACACATGTCTGATCTTGATTTTACCTGTGAGGAAGTGAGGGCTCAGAGAGATGAGCTGTTTTAAGGTCTCACAGCCAGTGAATTACAGATACTTGATTCAAGGTCCTGTCTTACTCCTGAGTCTGTGATCTTAAAAAGTAAAGTGGAAATCATTTACGACTCTGCTGTTTAAGCATGAATCAAACTCTCTCTCTCTCTCTCTCTCTCTCTCTCTCTCTCTCTCTCTCTCCCTCCCTCTCTCTCTCGCTGGAATGTGTGCCCTGCATGTCATTTAATTATAGGTTTCTATTGCTGTCCTTTCACAATTGCAAGCTTTTTATACTAGATTGAACTGGCTCTAGATTAGCTGGAATAATCAAAACGATTATTCTTTAATACATGTGGCAATAGTCCTATAAATTAAAAGCATTTCTTTCCTTTTTATATCCTTCTCTTCCCATTTTTCTTTTAGTCTCTTTCTAATAAACTCTTGTTGAGGTAAGTTCATTTTTATCTCTTTAAATTTTTTTTATTTGGGGCTGGGGAGATGGCTCAGTGGTTAAGAGCACTGGTTGCTCTTCCAGTGGACCTGGGTTCAGTTCCCAGTACCTAGATGGTGGCTAATAACCATCTGTAACTCCAGTTTCAGGGATCTGATACCCTCATATGGCCTCCATGGGCATTGCACAACACAGGGGTACTTACATATATATAAGCAAAGCATATGCATAAAATAAAATAAATTTAAAAAGTAAAAAGTAAAATAAAATTATTATTATTGTGTGTCCCTGTGTGTGTGTATGATGTGTGTGGGAGCACATGTCATAGTGCACTTGTAGTTGTCAGAGGACAACCTTGTGGAGTTGATTCTCTCCTTCCACTTTTACTTGGATTCTGGGTATCACTAGGCTTGTGAGGCAGGTGGCTTACCCACTGAGCCATTCTGCAATTCCTTTTATCTATTTTAAGGTAAGCTATTGTTGAAATAATTAGTTGTCTCCTAATTGTTTTCTGTTCTTCAGTAGCAGTGGGTACATGACTTCTTAACCTTCTAGCTTCCTTTGTTGGTAAGTACAGCCATTAGTGATAAGTGGTCAGTGTAAATATAATGTGGCAACTTACAGTAAACGTTCCCATGAGACTGTCGGCATACATCTTGGTCCCTTTTAGCTGTCCCTTCTTCCATTCTGTGTAGGGTCCCAATGCTGAGGCTGTACTCATACTCGATGCCGAAGCTGTACATACACTTGATACTGAGGCTGTACTCACACTTATGCTGAGGCTGTACGCATACTTGGTGCTGAGGCTGTACTCACACTTATGCTGAGGCTGTACACACACTTGGTGCTGAGGCTGTACTCACACTTATGCTGAGGCTGTACTCACACTTATGCTGAGGCTGTACACACACTTGATGCTGAGGCTGTACTCACACTTATGCTGAGGCTGTACTCACACATGCTGAGGCTGTACTCACACTTATGCTGAGGCTGTACTCACACTTGGTGCTGAGGCTGTACTCACACTTATGCTGAGGCTGTATACACACTTATGCTGAGGCTGTACTCACACTTGGTGCTGAGGCTGTACTCACACTTATGCTGAGGCTGTACTCACACTTATGCTGAGGCTGTATGCACACCTGATGCTGAGGCTGCACAACACTGAGAACAGTAGGAGTTAGTCGTCCAGACTTTGAGCAGCTGCACTGCCATGCCATCTCTGAACTTTTATACTAAAGGGAAACCTCTATTCTGTTAAGGCTATTTATTTTTGTTTTATTTTTCCCATGAAATTCATCATCAAACTTAATTCTGACTGAGCTCAATATACAGAGGCTTAGGAAGATTATGTAACTTGCCAGAACTACTACACCTGGGAAGACACAGAGCAAGGATTTGAACCTGGTTGGCTGGATAAAGTGAACAATATTTGGTAATAAAGGCACTGTTGCCTTTCATATACCCAGAGTAAGTAGGTGGTTGGCTTTCTTTATGGCTCCTTTTGTCTCCCTTGGCTTTCCCATCTACCATTCCCACAACAGTTCTGTAACACACTCAGGTGGAACTTCTCATGGTCCTTGCTCTTATTGGTGTAATTTATGTTTCTAGTCACAATCTGGAGTTCACACACCGAACAAGCATTGAAAGACTGAGGACTATTTCAGGCATGAGAGAGGCTTACAACTAGAGCTTTTAGAAAGAAACAGGATTTGGATGGATGGCCAGGCAAGAGCTAAAACATGAGGACCCATTATTTCTCAAGGAAGGTGGGTCCCTCCTCAATTCCTTATGGCTCGCAGCAATTACATTTTATGTGTGAGGGAAACTACATTAACATTATGAAGGAGACTGGTGAACAGGGCATTCCTTTCATGGTAATGAAACCTTTCAAGACTTAACTTTGCCTTCATTAAGTCATTTTAAAGGCTATGAAGACAGCACAAAGTATTGCTACGGGAGGCCTGAGCATTTGCTCTTACAACAAATTTCATGCTGAAATGGACAGCAGAGTGATGCTGATATGAATTGATGTTAAAAATACTTTTTGGTGCTTTTTTTAGTTATATTTATTACTCTGGTCTTTGGCTTTACATATTGCCATATATGTTGATAATGGAGACTTTAGGTTACTTTGTAAAATTTAGGAAAGAAAGGAGCTACTTTTGGGAAATCTTTGTTATTTTACATCTCTGTTTTTTCTCTTGTTGCTGCTTCTTAAATGACTGACTCTTAGAGTTATTCACCTTAAGAACAATTGTGGATGCTGTGCAGTGTTGAATTTCTGAAACCTGACTACAGTAGGTGCACAGGCTGAGATTACAGGTGTGGATGCCTCTCTCTCTCTCTCTCTCTCTCCAATGGAGGGAAGTGACTGGATGATCCGAAAGGCTTGCTTTCCATAAGAATATGCATAACTCAAATGTCTGGCTTCTAGACCTGCTCTGTGGCTGTCAGTAGAGGATACAAAATAACCACTTACCATTAATCCAAATCCTTCCTTCAGAAAGTGGGACTGTTGCCAGGCGTGGTGGCGCATGCCTTTAATCCCTGCGTTCTAGGACCATTCTTTTCACTAGTTTATGTAACACATTGTGATAGGTCTTATAAACTGTTCAAGAAAACCATGTATTTGTCCATACTCACCCCTCATTCTCCCTCCTTCCCCCGTCCCCCCGCCGGTCTTCTTCTTTTTGCTAATTAGTCTTTACTTTCATGGTTTATGTATATATGTATGTACAGAAAAATTTAGTATTCAAAAATGAGAGAAAACATGCAGTATTTGACTTTCTGAGCCTGCTATTTTGCTTAGTTTGGTGATTTCCTGTTACATCTAATTTCCTGCAAATGATATAATTTTATTCTTTTTTACGACAAAATAAAATTCCATTGTGTATATGAACCTCATTTTTCTTTAACCATTCCTCTGTTGATAGACAGCTAGGCCGATTCAATAACTTGGTTACTGTTACTAGCACCACAATAGACACAGATGGGCAGGTATCTCTGCAGTATACTGACTTAATCCTTTGGGGTCATTCTTAAGTAAACATTGCACAAAAATTCTGCTCCCTGAAAATCCCAGATAACAGCAAACAAGTTGGCCTAGAAGCTGCATGTTGTATGTTAATGAGAACTTAAAGGCTAAGGGATGTTACCATCGCTAGCCATCATGTGCTCTGTGCAACTGGACCACTTCAGGCTGAAGATTTCATAGACAGTTTAATCCAACTCATTCTGTAGATTAAGGAACTAAGGTTCAGAGAGGTTGAGTAGGTTGTATCCTAGTAAGTGGGGGAACTGATGTTGACATCTCAGTCCTTGACCCTCAGAGCTCCTATACTGCCTCACTGGGTGTGGTGGGATGCAGGGAGACCCTGGGAAATGCAGCTAGTATTGTGCAGGAGGCATTGCTGGTAGAGTAAGGAGAGGGCAGGATCCATGTGGCTGATATCTCCAGTTACCTAAGCATGATTGGGTGGCATAGCCCAGATGCCTTACCATCTTGGTTACTCTAATCTGGACAAATGCTGTGTGGCCAATTTCCTCATGAAACACAGAGATCACATTTAGTGTTGATTTTCTGTTCTGACTGGACCGATGAAGCCAGTGTGCTTGGATGTCTCCATTCTTGGCTTGATACACTATTCTTGAGTAAATAAAGACCAAACACAAAAGAATTTTCTAGGATCCAGCATCACTTTACATTAATTCTTTATAGTGTCACTTTGCATTAACGGTTTCATTTGTTCTTGGTAGCTTTGGTCTATTGCTCTTGACTCACATATTGATTTTGCATCTTAACTCATTACTTTTTCTTCCAGCTCTGTCTTCCAGTAGTGTAATAATTGCAGACATAGTACAAAGATGTCTGGCTTCTTTGGTACCAAACCAAGATTGTGTTTCTCTTAAGGGTAAGGAAGAGGAACTGAAGTGCATTTATTTAGCATCTGTTATTCACTGGACACTATGCTAGTTGCTTGGCACGTGTTTTGTTCTTTTTTTTAAAAAAGTATTTTATTTATTATTTTTATTTTATGTGTATGCGTGTATTGCCTGCATGTAGGTAAGTACACCCATGTTGTGCAATGCCCGTGGAGGACAGAGGAGGCTGCCAGATCCCCTGGAACTGGAGTTACAGACAGTTGTTAGCTGTTAGCTGGGTGCTGGGATATGAACCCGAGTCTTCTGCAAGAACAGTTTGCCAGATCCCCTGGAACTGGAGTTACAGACAGTTGTTAGCTGCCATGTGGGTGCTGGGATATGAACCCGAGTCTTCTGCAAGAACAGTTGGTGTTCTTAACCGCTGAGCCATCTCTCCAGTGCACATGTTTTGTCCTTTAATCCTCATAATAACCCTTTTCTCTACAAGGAGAATAAAATTCTCATCTCACAGAGTTTTGGAGAAGAATAAATGAGATCCTTTAAATTTGGTACTTAATTACCTTGGTAGAGAGTAGGTACTTGATAATTATGAATTGCTGTTATTTCTGTCCTGCACAGAGAAATGAGATGGTCTTTACACCGTCAACTTCCTCACCTGAAGAAGATAGCTTTGTTTGCCCACCTTTTCTCCTGCTTTTTGATTTGAAAAGATGGATGTTTCTCCTGTTCTCCCTTGGTAAAATTTCCTCCAGTGCCTTTCATATGTTGATTGTTATTACTCATGTTGAGGTCTCTGAGGTCATTCTAGGAAGGAGACCACTTTATTTTCCATCTGGATGCTGAGAGATTCAAAAGGTAAATCGAAGAGTAAGGGCAGAAGCCTCAACGTTATTAAGCTGCAGGACAGTTGGTGGCTGGGACATATGGGCCTGATTATTGCGAACTCAGAATTGGGAAGTCCTGGACAGTGTTGGGCAGGAGCCTTCCCAAGAAAGATTACTGCCTAGAGGAACAGAGAAGAGACTACAGCTTTTGCTAGCAGGTTTACTCCCACAAGGATTAAGGGCAGTTTAATTACAGGTGCCATTTTTATCTCAAATAAGTGATTTCTTCTCTATAGAGATGGAACAATCAAACAGGTTGAATAAGACCTATAGTTACATTAATTCAGGTATTCTCCTAAGAGGGAAAAGCTTGGAACAGGTTTCTCCATTCCCCAAATCAACACAAAATGGCCTGTCTATTCCCTTCCATTCATGGCCAGGATCTTTGAGAAAAATCTGACTTTGCAGAATCTTCTTCATTTCCCACACATCCCTCACGACAAAGCATGTTGACTTCTGCTATCTTCGCTGCATAAGAATTGCTTTGGCAATGGCCACTAGTGACCTCTTACTTGTCCAAACCAATGGACCTGTGTAAGTTTTCACTTGACCTGACTTTGTTCTAGTATATAACCCTCTTGGCCACTGCATCCATTTAGGAAGGATCACTTATACATTAGTCATTCATCACTGTAATGAAACAGATACTGCAGGTTGCTTATACAGAGAAGAGATTTATGTAGCTACTTTCTCATAGTTTTGGAAGTTCAGAATTCAAGATCAAGACCCCACTGATCTGGCCCCTGGTGATGGTGGCAGATAGCTGTCCATAATGGTGGGAGTGCATTTAAGAGTGAGCAGTCACATTTTCAGCCGGGAGCAGAGAGGGACAGACCAGCATACTTCAGTCCTTTCTGAGGACACAGCCCAAATGACCAAGGACCTCCCTACTAGGCCCCACCTCTCAAACATCCCATTATTGTCCAAAAGCTCCACCTTGTGGAGCAAGGCCTCAATCACAACGGACTCTCGGGGACACTCGCACTATGCCCCAAGCCAAAGCATCTTATTTCAGGGCTTCATTGCTGGCGCTTCTCCCTGTGTTCTCTATTAATGCTTTCTAGGGCTTCTCTCTCAGTTTGGACTAGTTCTATTGTACTTACTCTCCTGGGACAATTGTTCTTCTTGGAGCTTTAACTCTCACCTATTTCTAGTTTCTCACTAATATTCATCTAGAGCGCAGACCTCCTTCTGAGACTCCAGACTCATGCAGCACACTGCACGATCTGACCAAGACCTGCTTTCTCCTTCTAAGTTTCCACTGCTTTCCTCCCTTGCTTTTCTTTACCTAACTGCACTTTCCCACTACCTATGCCAACTGGCTTATTTCTACCCAGAGGCCGTTGAACTCACTATTTCTTCTGTATAGAATGCTTTCCTCTGAAGTAGCCAAGCTCTTCTTCTTTTGAGTCTCTGCTCATTTGTCAGTCTTGAAGAGATTGCCTCTCACCACTCCCACTCTGTTATGGTTGAATATAAATTGTCCCCAATGTTGAATGTGTGGTTCCCAGCTGGGGGCTCTATTTTGGGAGGTTCTGGAAACTGGTTGGATCAAGGAGGGAAACAGGTCACTGAAGTGTGTCTTTGAGGGTTACAACTTGTCTCCAGCCTTTCCTTACCCTCTGCTTCTCATCTGTCATGAGGTGGACAGCCTTTTCCACCAGATGCTCCCACCACCATGCTGTTATGTCACACTCTGGACCCACAATCAATGGAGCCAAGGTCTGTGGGCTGAAATCTCTAAAACTGTGAGCCAAAATAAATCCTTCCTCTTTTAAATTGTTTTGTTAGGTATTTGGCCACAGCAATGATAACAGTAAGTAATGCATACTCCTGTTTGTATTTTGCCATATAATTTATCACCATTCAACTGTGTGTGTGCATGTGTGCATGTATGTGCAAGCGTGTGTGCATGCATGGGCAAATGCACATATTCAGATACTGACCCTAAAAGAATAGAAAGTTCTTGAGGGCAAGAATTTTATCTGAATTGTTCACTGCTGTGTCTCTAATAGAGATGTGAACAGTATTTGTTGAATGAATAGATGTTTTTCTTGAAGCCTGTCTAGAATTCATCATCTCATTTCCCACAAAGTTGCTTGATACCAACATAACTATTTATGAATGTAGCCCCCAGTTTTTCCATTTAGGAGTTTTTCCATAAATAATAATAAAAATTCTGTCAATAGAAGCTGGGATTTTTTTTTTATAGAACTCTTTTGGCAAGTTAAACATAAACAATTAGGTTTCTTCATGATGAAAAGAAAGTTCACTCAGGACGAGTCCCATATTTTGCAGTTACTGTCCTGACCGGGTCTTGCAGGCTGGTCCTGTCAGCTAACTTTGTCTTTTCTTTCCTGCCTGATACCTTGCAATGCAGGCTCCTCTAGTACTTCCCTGAAGGTCTGGCCGGAGGGACTCTGGCCTGGGCTGCATGCTTTACAGGCCCTGCTCTGGTCCTCCTTTGGTACCTCCACTCCCTATCAGTGAAAGGCCTTTGGGATCAAAAGAAGAAAATCCCATGGAACTCACTCTTTTAGAACACATGATGGTATGTAAAGCCTGAGAATTCTCTTCCTAACTTTCAATTATGGACCTTGTCCTTGAGCTTCTTACTCCTGGTATAGAACCTGCTCGCTGTACAGACCTGATCTCAGAGACAGTATTGAGTGTTTCAAGGGCATGAATGGAGTCTGACATATGGCCTGCAGTGTCTCTATCTGCATGTGCTGGCTACTTACGGTGTAGGAAGGAACTAGGAGTGGAAGAGAATTGGGGATGGGGGGCACTTCTGAGGCGTGAATTTCTGGGAGTGTGCGGTATCTATAAAATTCAGGTCTATTTGTCAGGGAAGAGCTATAAGTGCTTTTTCTAATAATGTTAACTTGACATGTACCTTTTAAACGTGTAGATGTGGGACATGCATGGCTCTCCATTTGCACTTATGGCTGAAGATCTGCCACTGTCGTGGGTGGGTCTGGCTCCACAACTCACCTAACAGTGCTGCCTGTCAGATTAGAGATGAGTGTTCAGATAACTGAAATCTTACCAGGGTCCACTTAGGACATTGAAATGTCCAATCACTCTGATCTCCGGAATGAAAGGCTCAGACCTCCTTGATTCAGGCACTCCCCAGCCCGCCCCTCCCTTTCTTGAATAGCTTGAGGCACAACTTTGAACGTCTTGACTTCTAGGAGAATTTGCAAACCTAGTAGTGATCAGGGCACATGGGTGCTCTGTCTGAGAAATTTCTGGAACAGTGCTGCTACTCAGAGCTTGGGACACCAAGTCACTTTTCTACCCTTTGTAGGCTTTCTTTCTTTCTTTCTTTCTTTCTTTCTTTCTTTCTTTCTTTCTATTTATTTTTATTTTCATTATTTAAAAATTAAAAGATATATTTTTATTTTATGTGTATGAGTGTTTTGCCTGCATGCATATAAATGCACCTGTGGTATACAATGCCTGTGTAGGCCAGAAGAGTGCATCAGATCCCCTGGAACTGAAGCTTTAGGTGGTTGTTAGCTGCTATGTGGGTGTTAGGTACTAAACCCAGGTCCTCTGCAAGAGCAACCAGTGCTATTAACCACTGAGCCCTCTCTCCAGTCTCTATTTTTATTATATTTAATTATGTATACATGTTTGTCTGTATACATGAGTGGAGGTGCCTTCAGAGGCCACGGACACCAGATTCCCTGGAGCTGGAGTTGTGAGCCACCTGATGTGGGTGCTGGGAACTGGTCTCAGATCCTCTGCAAGACCATTTACTCACTCTCCCACCTTGAGCCATCTCTCCAGCCCCACCCTTTGCAATATTAAGGTCTAGCAAAGTGACATTCCTACAGAGATGCTATCAGCTTCCTCCCTAGGCTACAGTCCCCCCCCCCACCTTACACTAAACTCTTCTCACAAGAGGCCTGTAATAACATGTAATACACTTTGTGAATGTTGTCTAAGACAATTCCCCAATGTGAAACCAAGCTAGATCGCCATAAAATCTACTCACTTAGCTTTTCCCTATAAAAATTTAATGAGTAATTATAAATAAGTAATATAAAATTTAGATTAAAGGGTGATAACCCTTATCGTGATAACCCTTATACTGTGATAAATTTCTCCTTCCATGGAAACTACTTATTTTCACTACTTTAATTTTGTGTTATGTATTTTAATAACGTATTTAAAATTGTATTTTGCTCTAAGGGGAAACATTTAACTGTCACTCATTTATTTAAGGTACAAAAAGACCTCAAGTCTTAGTCACAGCTTGTAGCTTATTTTTGCAGTTCATTATAACTTCTCTGGCTGGAGTTAAATGTCTTTGCTGAAAATTCTAATTGAATGTTGTATCTTGATAATCCTGACTTCCAAAGTTTCTAGATATTTACTGATTGTGAACCGATTTTCTATTCAAATAGCTGCTATCTGTTTCTTTTAACTAGTGTTGGTTGGAAGACAGAAACTATGTTAGTCACTTTCTGTTGCTGTAATAAAATGTCTGAGATAATCAGTTAAAAAAAAGAGAAAAGGTTTTCTTTGGCTCACAGTTTTGGAGGCTTCAGTTCATGGCTGGTTGACTCAGTTGCTTTTAGGTCTGTGGTAAGGAAATAGGAAACCCGTTTACCTCATGGTAGACAGAAAGGGGATGGGAGAGAGAGAGAGAGAGAGAGAGAGAGAGAGAGAGAGAGAGAATATGAATCTCACTATGTCCTTCAAGTACATGTCTCTAATGATCTAAGATCTCCTACTAGGCTCCATATCTTGAAGATTTTCACCACCTCCCAAGTAATTCCAAGACTAGAACTAAGCCTTTAAAAAGTTTCTTTAAAATTTTTAATTATGTGTAGGCTTGTGTACATGAATGCAGTGCCCATGCAGGCCAAAAGAGGACATTGATCCCTCGAGCTGGAGTTAGGTAATTGTAGCTGCCCTATTTTGGTGCTGGAATCTGAACTTAGGTCCTACATAAGAGCAGCATGTTAACCACCAGACCCCAGAACTAAGCCTTTAGCACATAGGGCTTTAGAGGGCCACAGAACTTGCTATCTAGCCCAGGCTGGCCTCAGTCTCACTACAATCCTCCTGTCTGAATCTTCCAAGTGCTGAAATTATAGTTGTGTGCTACCAGCTCAGTTAAGATCAACTGCAACAGAGACTAAAGACTGTGTTGAATCCACAGTGCTTAGACTGACAGTGGGATAAAGCCGTCCTGTCTCTGTCACATCAGGAACCTTTAGTCTCTGTCACACCTACATGGTGCTATTTATTTAATACTTTAATCATACAAATGGAATATTTCTTTTTAGGATCTTTTTTAGGGTTAATGACACTTTTGATATTCAGTATGAACAGAGTTTTGTAAACAGGCTTTTTCCTTTCTTTTCTCTCACATCTTACAAAGGTTATAGACAGACCAAAAAAGAAAAAAGAACAAAAAAAGAACTACAGTGTTTTTATTTGTTTCTTTATAATAAGTCCTCAGGAAGATGATGAGATACTGTGGGCAGTCAGCTGTGCAAAGCACTTACCTGTTTCCTTTAGATGCCTCTGGCCTCTTACTATCATCTCTAGCATCCCATCATGGTGGACCTCTGCAGTGTGGTTACCATGAAGACCCACTGGGACTCAGCATGCACAAGCTGGAGACACTAATACTGATGGGGTGAACTTTGGTCAATGGGCTTTGGGAACTGGCAAATCAATAACCCTCCTATGTAAGTTCTGAATCATATTTCTTCCCCTCTCCAATGTATGCATGTGGAATGGCTAAAGCAAGTTATTTAACAGATGAATATCTTGCACACTTAACTTTTTATTTTTATGGTGAGAACCTTGAGCATCTCTACTCACTTTAGCAATTTTCAAGGATGCAGTATGTATTAGTTTTCTTTCTCTTTGCTGTGACAAAATTCATGACCAAACAGCTTAAGGAAGGAAGGTTTTATTCTGGCTCACAGTTTGTGGTACAGTCCATCGGGGGGGAGGCATGGCAGTGAGTGAGAGGCAGCGGGCACATTATGGACATAATCAGGAGGTAGAGAGATGAATGCTGGTACTCAGCTCGCCTTTTCCTTTTTATTTAGTACAGGACCCTGGCTCATGGGGCGGTGCTGCCCATATTCGGGACATTCTGGAAATGCTACCATAGACACATCCAGAGTGTTCCATAATAACTTTAAATTCCCTCAAATCTATCACACCTTACATTGTTAACTATAACCAGTGTGTTGAACAATAGAGCTCTTGATCTTTTCCTCCCATCCAGCTGAACTGTGTTCTCTGACCAACACACCTCCAGGTCTTCTCTGCTCTGGCCCCTGGTAACCACACTCTATTCTTGTTTCTTTGAGTTCAGCTTCTTGAGATTCCTCACATAAGTGAGGTCACATGGTATCAGTCTTTCTGTGGCTGACCTATCTCATCTTATGTAATGTCCTCCAGGCTTTGTGTTGTCATGGATGAGAGGATTTCCTTCTTTTTTAGGCAGGAACCATATCCCTCTGTGCATATTTACCGCACTTCTTTATTAATTAATACTGATGCTGAAGTTGATTCTAAATTTTGGCTTGTCAGACTTGTTTAGAGCTGAGAAGTCACTGACACGTGGAGAAGCATTGGCAATGTACGTCTCTGTGGATCTTCCTTTTCGTCATTTTGACAGACACTTGTATCCTCTCCTTGGCACCATATCTCTCAGCAAAGGACTCACAAAGCCTCTGTCTTTGTGACACGTGTGGAGAGGTAGTATGGCTGTCAAAACATTCCTTAACATGTTTCTCAATTCTTTTCAGGGACTCCTGATCCTCAGTTGGTGGATCTTCCTGATGACTGGGAGTTGTTAGAGGAGGAGGGCTGGTTGTCTGGTAGGAATCCTGTTCTCTGACTGCACTGTGAGTGCCTTCCTTACAGTCGATGTGATTCAAGGAGCACCCAAAGCATCCATCCTCCTGGTTAGTTAACAATTCCCATTTCGTCAGCACTGTCACAACCATTTCTCACAATCTCTGTGTGCAGAGGGCAATGTTGTTGGCCCTGTTTTATAGACTAGCAAGCTGGCAGGTCATGTTGAAGATGACATCTGAAACCAAACTTCTTATTGGGGAATTAATTATTGTTGGACATTTTTTGACTTCTGATTTTAAACTTTTCAAAATAAACATAAATTTTCTGGTAGGTCAGGAGCCTTTCTTTTTCTATGTCTATAAGCCTGAGGTCTTGTTCAGTATGGTTGCATAGAAGGAGCTCTTTAATGTGACCTGTCCCTAGTGATCAATTTATTCTGGAACTATCCTTTTCTCCTAAGAGATTACCATATATATAAGATCCCATTATAGAAGCCAACAGTTATCTTTTGATAGATGATGCAATCAGATTTGACCCTCCTTAACCTTGGAAGCTAAGAAATTTTATTACTCAGAAGAAAAATTCACAACAATATTAATGAAGTCATGTAATGTGGTGACTCCATATTGACCTTTTCTCTCCTGATTGATACCACAAAAGCAGATATTCATAAAACCACCAAAGTTGTGTTTCTGAGTAGCATTCTACTCTTGTGCTGGGTCATTGTATACACATATGAAAAGCTCCAAGAACTACAAAGTGACTTCTTAGTGGCTTGGACTACATGGACCTCACCACAGGCATTTTTCAGCTCTCAGTTGAGACAGTGGCACACAGAGAAGATGCCATCTATTGAAGATAAAGACTTCTATGCTGGGGATGTCACACTATGGCAGAGGTGTGAAGGTCTTTTTTTTGGGGTTTCATTTCCAGTACCGGAGGGTATCAATATGTGAAGAGGAAAACCATAAGCTACACAGAACTATCAGTATCTGAGAATTAAAGGCAGATTTAGTAGGGGATAATGACTATTACTTTTTAGATTAAGAAATTTGAGTGGGCCAAGAGGCTAGACATTGTTAGACCAGAGACTGGAGCAAGATGGATAATTTTGTTAAAGGGGAAAAAAAAGTTTGTGGCCCAACTGAACCAATTCTTAACCTTGAGGGCCCAGTCAGCAATCCAAGAGATTCCCAAATCACAGCCATGCCTTGCTTACCTTTGTGTCACTGAGAGGAGCAGTCATCAAGTAGATGTCAGACAGTGTGCCAGATGGACAAAATGCTATGGCAGAAAACATGGGCTTTGGCCTAAATAGAACCATGCTCCTATCTTGGCTCTATCACCCCTGTGTCCTTGGGAAAATTACTAATTGATCTCCTCTTCAGTTATCTTGAAAGAAAAAGTGAGGATTACACATAATGCCTAGGTTTCATGAAGACTGAATGAGATCTTGTATGTAACAGGCCAACAGAGATGCTGCACCAATGATGATAAATATTGGATGACTAAATAGAGATCAATGGATGTTTTCCTTCTGTTAAACACACACACACACACACACACACACACACACACACACACACA
>NW_008337446.1:380113-384651 GCF_000622305.1 Nannospalax galili
TTGAAACAAGGTCTCACTATGCAGTCCCAGCTGGCCTGGAACTCACTGTGTAGACCATCCCAGGCTGGCCTTGATCTCTCAAGAATCCTCCTGCCTCTGCCTCCTGAGTGCTGGGATTAAAGATGTGCACCACCATACCTGAATGCTTTTATAATTTTTGAAGGATAAAGATAAAGCAGGAGGAATCATGATCCCTGATTTTAATACATACTGAGTATCTACTCAGATCAAGGCAGGGATGGATTTGTACATCCATGGAACAGAACAGAGAACCCAAATATTTCATATTAACTTTTTAAACAAGATTTATTTAATTTTTGAGACAGGGTCTTATTGTGTAGCTCTCTTTGGCCCAGAACTTGCTATGTCATTGACCAGGCTGGCCTCAGACTCACAGAGGTTGGCCTGCCTCTGCTTTTAACGTGCTGAGATTAAAGGTATGCACCACCGTGCCTGACCTTACATAAGAATTTTTTATTAAAATTTTTATTGATTTTTTTGTGTATTTCATACAAAACATCCCAAACAATCTTATTCATCTTTATACCCACATCCCAAATGGCACCCTCTCATAGCCCCCCACCCTCACTGGAACACATAAACCGTCATCCCTGTTACTGCCCACTGTGTTGTCAGCACCCTCAGCTGTTTCCCAGTGCAAGTCCATCCACTGAGTCTAGTCAGCCTAGATCAACTCTTCTTCATCTAGCAGCAATCAGTTTCCAATATTCCTTTAGGTAAGATTGGGGTCTGCTGTTCATTTTCCCAGTTCTATGCTGGGTTATTGTCTGGGAGTCTCTTGAGCCACCCTGACCAACAACTCAAAGAAAGGTATCTCCTGCCTGGCATTGTTTCTTGTTATACAGCCTTTAGCTACTCTTAAAGAGATATACTGATCAGTTTAATATTTGGTTATACTTTTCTTTCGGGTGTTTAAGACCATACAGTTGGCCCAAATAAATTTATTTTTACTCTTAAGGTCTTTTGAGGATCTGTTCTGCAGGGGTCACATGGGCTTGGGAGGAGCCCCTGGCTTCTTTCTTTTACCAGTTCCATATATGTGAAGATAAGTCAAAAGTTCTGCTCAACCATGGCTGGCTTCACTTAGAAGCATGGAGGAAATATTTCCTCTGTGTTGACTTTCTTCTTTGTAGACTGGACACTGGTTCAAGTCCATTTGGTGGGGTTTCCATGGCCTCCCTGAACAAAAGGACAGGTGACGCACCACAGTTACAGGTCATTTTGAGAGATGCTCCATAGTCCTGTGGAACTTAGTTGACCTAGGAGGGCAAGGAGCAAAAACTATCCTATAAGTCCCTCTGACCAGATTAGTGTAGGCCTCAAAGAACGGCTGTTAAACATCTAAGAAGGTTAGTTCTACCAGTCTGGTACTTTTAATTTCCATTTGCTATGTAGATAAAGCTTGGGCAAAAACCAAATGTTCGCAGATAAACTTTGACTAGACATATATTTTATTCCTTAAACTAAATGTATGTATAATTTTCACTAGTTTATTGGACTAATATGGTTCCCTCTGGTTTTTTAAAACTAGCTAGGCATTATTTATCTCTCTCATTGTCTAACCCTTCCACCATGGTTTTTCCATTTAAAGTGCCCCCATTTCCCCCCTTTCTCCCTTAATAATACCCCTCTCCTATGGTCCAACCTCTCTTAAGCTCCTTTCCCTTTATCTCTAAGGTTCCTTGTATAACCCTTCCTCCCCCTCCCCATATAAATAACCCCGTTTTTATCCATATCTCCA
The DNA here is from genome assembly GCF_000622305.1 of Nannospalax galili. Lineage (NCBI taxonomy): Eukaryota > Metazoa > Chordata > Mammalia > Rodentia > Spalacidae > Nannospalax > Nannospalax galili. The sequence goes on from NW_008337446.1 coordinate 381,876, forward strand.
TTAGTAACACCTGTTTCCTACTGTTCTTCTCTCTTAGGTTCTTTCTTTTCCTTTACCTCCCTGGTTCCTTTTCATTATCCTGGATCCTGTAGTTATATCTGGATACATACTCATAAGGATTTGGTGCTAGCATCCATATATGAGGGAGAACATACATTGTTTGTTTTTATGAGTCTTTGTTACTTCACTTAGTATAACGGTTTCTAGTTCCATCCATTTACCTGCAAATTTCATGATCCCACCTTTCTTTACTGCTGAGTAGAACTCCATCGTATAAATGAACCACATTTTCATTATCCACTCATCAGTTGAGGGACAGTTAGATTGCTTCCATCTCTTAGCTATTGTGAAAAGAGCAGCAACAAACATGGATGTACAAGTGTCTCTGCAATGGGATGAGTTCTTTGGGTATATGCCAAGGACTGGTATAACTGGGTCAAATGGTAGGTTCATTTGTAATTTTTTGAGGGTTCTCCGCACTGCTTTCCATAGGGGTTGAACTAGTTTGCAGTCCCACCAGCACTGGATGAGGGTTCCCATTTCCCCACATCCTCTCCAACATTTGGTATCACTTGTTCTGTTGATCTTAGTCAGTATGACTGGGGTAAGATGAAATATTAAAGTGGTTTTAATTTGCATTTCCCTAATTACTAATGATGTCGAACTCCTTTTAAGATGCTTCTTAGCCATCTTTATTTCTTCTTTTGAGAACTCTCTGTTCAGCTCCTTAGCCCATTTTTTTTTTGGTCTTTTTGAGACAGGGTCTCCCTGTAGCCCTAGCTGTCCTGGAACTCACTATGTAGACCAGGCTGGCCTTGAATTCACAGAGATCTGCCTGCCTCTGCCTCCCGAGTGCTGGGATTAAAGGCGTGTGCCACCATGCCTGGTTTTTAATTGGGTTATTCCTTTCTTGATTATTTGTTTTTTGAGTTCTTTATATATTCTGGATGTTAAACCTCTGTCAGATATGCCTCTGGTGAAGATGTTCTCTTATTCTGTGGGTTTTGTCTTCACTTCATTGGTTGCTTCTTTTGATGTACAGAAGTTTTTTAGTTTAATGAGGTCCCATTTGTTGATTCTTGACCTTATTTCCTGAGCAACTGTTGTCCAGTTTAGAAAATCCTTTCCTACACCTATATCTTGTAGGCTATTGCCAATGTCTTCTTCTAACAATTTCAGAGTTTCAGGCTTCACATGGAGGTCTTTGATCCATTTGGAGTTAACTTTTGTGCAAGGTGAAAGATAGGGGTTTAGTTTCATTCTTCTATAGGTGGAGATCCAATTTTGCCAGCACCATTTGATAAACATGCTCTCTTTCCTCCAGTGAATGTTCTTGGCCCCTTTGCCAAATACCAGGTGGCTGAAATTGCATGTACTCATATTTGGGTCTTCAGTTTTGTTCCATTGATCTATGGGTCTATTTTTGTGTCAGTACCATGTTGTTTTTATGACTATAGCTCTGCAACACAGTTTAATATCTGGTGTAGTAATCCCCCAGCATTTCTCTTAGTGCTCAGGGTTGCTTTGGCTATCTGAGGTCTTTTGTGCCTCCATATGAATCTCAGGATATTTTTTTTTTCTAATTCTTTGAAGAATGTCATGGGGATTTGATTGGCATTGCATTGAATCTATAAATGGCTTTTGGTAGGATGGTCATTTTCACAATACTAATTCTTCCAATCCATGAGCATGGGAGGTCCTTCCATCTTCTGATGTCTTCCTCAATCTCTTTCTTTAAAGATTTAAAATTTTCATTGTAGAGCTCCTTAATGTCTTTGGTCAGGTTTATTCTGAGATATTTCATTTTTTTGAGGCTATTGTGAAGGGGAGTGTTTCCATGTACTCTTTCTATGATTGCTTATTATTAGTATATAGAAAGGCTACAGACTTTTGTAGATTAATTTTATAACCTGCCACTTTACTGAAAGTGTTAATAATTTGTAGGAGTTTTCTGGTGGAATTTTTGGCATCTCTTAGGTATAATATCATATTATCTGCAAAAAGAGGTGATTCAATCTCTTCTTTTCCAATTATTACTCCTTTAATTTCCTTCTCTTATTGCTCTTGCAAGAATTTCAAGAACTTGTTAAAAAAGAGTGGACACAGTGGACAGCCTTGTCTGGTTCCTGATTTCAATGGGAATGCCTCTAGTTTTTCTTCATTTAGAATGATGTCGGCTGTGGGTTTGTTGTATATGGCTTTAATTATGTTGAGGTATATTCCCTGCAGTCCAACTCCATCTAGGACTTTGAACATGTTGAATGTTTAATTTTGTCAAAGGCCTTCTCTGCATCTATTGAGATGACCATGTGGTTCTTCTCTTTGAGTCCATTTATTTGATTTATGATGTTTGTTGACTTATGTACATTGAACCATCCCTCCATCTCTGGAATAAAGCCAACTTGATAATGGTGGATGATCTTTGTGATGTGTGTCTGTATGCGGTATCCAAGTATCTTGTTGAGAATTTTTGCATCTATGTTCATTAAGGATATGGGTCTATAGCTTTCTTTTTTGGTTGTATCTTTACCTGGCTTTGGTATTAGAGTGATGCTGGCTTCATAGAAGGAATTTGGAAGTTTTCCCTCCATTTCTATCTTTTTGAATAAATTAAGTAGTATTGGATGTAGATCTTCTTTAAATGTCTGATAGAATTCTGCTGTAAATCCATTTGGTCCTGGGCTTTTTTAGTCGGGAGGTTTGGTATTACTGTTTCAATTTCTTTTTGTGATATGGGTCTGTTTAAGCTGTTAATCTCTTCTTGGTTTAGTTTTGG
>NW_008337446.1:384711-394539 GCF_000622305.1 Nannospalax galili
GGCTTCAGGTTCTCTCTTTCAGTTTTATATTGGAGTGGCCTAATTGCTTTTGTCTTCAGGAGATCCCACAAAGGCCCAAGTTAGATGAGGCTCAGATGCTCTCAGGCTTTCTTCTAAGGTCTGGGTCCCTCCAGGAAAGATGCTGCCCTCAGGAATTTGGGGGCTGGGCTCGCCTGGGAGTAGGGCCCAGGAAAGATGCTGGTCTCAGTAAGCTGGTAGCTGTGACACCCAGGGATTCAGAGGGAGGTGGGGGGAGGGAAGAGGCCCCGAGGGCTCTTGGGGACTACTGGGAGGAACTGGGTTTGTCTGGATGCAAAGGATCAGGAAGCAGTGGGAATTCTGGGCCAAGAGGTCGGCTCCTGCGTCTGGGGTGCCTCGACAAGAAATGGGCCAGTACCCAGGCTAGGAGATGGGGGAGGGGCCAGGAGGGGGAATGAGGCTGGGGGGGGTCAAGGCATGGGGGGCACCACTGGATTTACCCAGGAAAGGTGCTGGCATCAGGATGCCTGGAGGCTGTGCAGCCCAGGGAAGTAAAGGGAGGTCAGGTTTTGTTTTTTAATCCATTCAACTAGTCTGTGTCTTTTGACTGGGGAGTTAACTCCATTGGTATTTAAATTTATTAATGAAAGATGTGTATTGATTTCTGTTGTTTTGATTTCTGTTCTTATTCTTGGTGTAACTGCGCATTTCCACAGTTATACTTTAAGTTTTTTTTCTGTTACCCCTTGGGTATAGTCGTTCCTTTCTTCAGCTCTTTGTATTGCTTCAAGAACTCTTTGAAGGACTAGTTTTGTGGATGTGAATTCTTTCAGCCTGTTTATGTCATGGAAGATTTTATTTTCCCCTTCGACTATAATAGACATTTTGGCTGGGTAAAGTAATCTGGGTTGGCATCTGTGGTTATTTAGAACTGGGAATACTTTGGTCCAGGCTCTTCTGGCTTTCATAGTTTGCACTGAAAAGTCAGCTGTAGTTCTGATGGGTTTTCCCTTATATGTGACTTGTTTTCCTTTTTCAGCTTTCAGTGTTCTCTCTTTGTTCTGTATGTTTAGTGTTTTTACATGATGTGCTGTGGAGAGTTTCTTTTCTGGTCCTGTCTATTTGGTGTTCTATATGCTTCTTGTATTTGTATGGACATGTCTTTCTTTATTTTGGGAAATTTTATTCTACAGTCCCGTTGAAGATCTGGTTCATACCATTATCTTGGGATTCTTCTTCCTCTATGTCTATGATGCATAAATTTGTTCTTTTTATGGTATCACACAATTCCTGTACATACCATTCTTGTGTTTTCTTAAATTTTTCATAATCTTTGCTTGAGTGGTCTAATTCATCCACTTTATATTCCAGTCTTGATATTCTGTTTTCCATTTCATTCATCCTATTGGCGAGGATTTCTCCTGCTGTTTCTAATTGGCTTATTGAGTGTTTCACTTTTTTCTTCATTTCAGCCTGAGTAATCTTCAATATTTTTAACTCTTTTCTGAATTCGTTCAGAAGTTTTTCCCTATCTTCTTTCAGTTTTCGATTTCTTTGTGTCTTCTTTAAATTCACTTAATTCTTTTTTTGTGTTTTTAATTGTTCTTTTGAATTCCATGTCCTGTGTTATCTCTAGGGGATTCTCATTGTACTCCTCTACAGGACTGTAGGTACTTTGTGAGAATATATTATTTGTGTTTTACATGTTATTATTTTTTCACTGTGACTTTGAGATGTGGATTTCTTTTATACCTTCTGATTCTTGTGTGAGACTCAAGTCTTCCTTTATTGAGTTTAGGTCTGCTTCTGTCTGTAAATTTTATGTGCCTTTGTGGTTTACTTGTTGGCCATGAAAAGCTAGTTGGTCTAGGCTTCACATTCTCTCTTTTGATTTTATATTGGTGTGGTCAGATGGCTTTAGTCCTGCTGCTCAGGAGTTTTGACAGAGGCCCAAGTTGGATGAGGATCAGATGCTCTCAGGCTTTCTCCTAAGGTCTGGCTCCCCCTAGTCAGCAGGCACAGCACAATTTGGGAGTATTTCTAGGTAGGGGTAAGATTCAGGACTCTTAAGCAGTCAGGGAAGGATGCTGGTCTCAAGAATCCAGAGCAAGCAGGGAAGGAGGCTGGTCTCAGGAATCCAGGTTAGGGGGTGGGACAGCCTGGGATGAAGGTTGGTCTCAGGTATGCAAAGGCAAGGTGGGGGGAAGGACCAGGCTTTGAGGGCTCCAGGGCACTAGGCTGAGGAATTGGGTTGGTCTTGGTGCAAAGGATCAGGAAGTGGTTTGGAGTGTGGGCCAAGAGGGTTAGCCCAGAGGTCTACCTGGGCCAGTGCCTTTGCCAGGGTGGCAGAGCTGGGAGGGTGCATGAGGTTAGTCAAGGTGCAGTGGGCAAGGTCAAATTTATCCAGGAAAGATGCTGGCCTCAGGAAGTTGAGGGTGGGACAGCCAAGGATGAAGGCTGTTCTCAGGTATGCAAAGGTGAAGTGGGAGGGGGAACAAGCTTTGAGGGCTCCAGGGGACTAGACACAGGAATTAGGTTTCGTTAAAAATATTTTATTTATTATTTTTGTTTTATGTGTATTAGTGTATTGCCTGCATGTGTGTAAGTACACCTGTGTCGTGCAATGCCTGTGGATATCAGAAGAAGGTATCGATTCCCCTGGAACTGGAGTTACAGACAGTTGTTAGATACTGTATGGGTGCTGGGACTCAAACCCAGGTCCCCTGCAAGAGCAGCCAGTGCTCTTAACCACTAATCCATCTCTCCATCCCCAACCTAAGAATTAAAAAAAAATGCATAGTGCTAGTGATTAAACCCAGGACCATCTATATGTGAGCAAGCTCTGTACTACTAAGTTTACACACAACCTTTTAAAATTTTCTTCATTTCACATGTATGAGTGTATTGCCTGAATGTATATAAGTGCACCCATGTCATGCAGTGCCTTTGAAGGTCAGAAAAGGGCATCACATCCCCTAGAACTGGAGTTATGGATGGTTGTTGGCCATCATGTGGGTGCTGGGATTTGAACCTGGGTCCTCTGAAAGAGCAGTCAGTGTTCTTAAGCACTGAACCATCTCTCCAGCCCCATTTTTTTTCATTTTTGAGACAAGGTCTCATTAAGTTTTCCAGACTGGCCCTGAAATCACTCTGACTCAGGAAGGTCTTAAACTTGTAGCCTTCCTGCTTATGTCTCCTGAATAATTGAGATTATTGCCTCTGTGTCTGGCTAAAATTTATCATCTTAACCATTTTAGGTAGATAATGGTGTTAATGTCAAAGTACATTCAGATTACTGTGAATCAGATCTCTAGACCTTTTTCTGTCCAACTAATTTTTGCCAAAGATGACAATGCAATCCAAATGAGGAAAAGAGTCTTCACAGCAGATGGAGTAGGGACAATTGGACATCTATAGTGGAAAGAAAGAACTTGACCTAAACCTCTCTCTTAAAACATCAACTCAAAATGGATTCTGAATTTAAATGGAAAATAGAAAACTACAAAACTAATAGAAACTCTTTGAGACCTATGGGTAGGTGAAAAGCTCATATATTTGACACCCAAAACACAGCCATAAAAGGAAACTGATTAATTAGGCCTGAAGAGTTGAAAACTTAAACTGTCCTAGAGGCCCTGGGAATAGGACAGAAACCCAGCTACCAGAGGGAAAACACTTAAAAATGGTAGCTCTCGCAGAAACTATATTTGAAAGATACACAAGGACTCAAAAGTTAAGTGCAAAGACACAATTCAATTAGAAAATGGGCAAATGACGTGAACCTTCTACCAACAAGGCTGTACAGATGGCAAACAAAGCCACTGGGAAATACAAACGACATGACAGAAGGTTTTATGAAGCTTATCAGAACTTCAGAATAAGAAGAATACCCACACCCAATGACAAATAATCAGTTTCTTCAAACATTTACCATAGGTTCCAGCAATTGTACTTTTAGGCATGGATCTCAAAGAAACTAAAGTCATGCTTAGACACAAACATGTACACAAATTCTCACAACAACTTTATTTGTAATGGCTAAACACTGCAAATAACCTACATATCCTTAAGTGGGTAAAAACATTTAAACTGTGGTTCATCATGTAATGGAATACTATTCAGCAACAAAAGAAATGAACTATTGATATACTCAACAACTTGGATGCTTCTCAAGGCAATTATGCTGACTGAAAAAAAGGCCAATCTCAAAATGCTAAATATCATATAATTTATAAAAGATTCTTGATAAAATTATAGAGATGGGCTGGGCATGGTGGTGCACACCTTTAATCCTGGCACTTGGGAGGCAGAGGCAGGAAGATCTCTGTGAGTTAGAGGCCAGTCTGGTCTACATAGTGCATTCCAGGCCAGTTGGGGCTACAGGGAGATCTTCAAAAAGACAAAAATTTTATAGAGATGGGAAATAGATTAGAAGTTACCAGGGATTACAGAGAGAAGAGGGAGGAGGATATTGTGTTTGTGAAATGGTAACAGGTGAGATGCTTTTTACTTATTTATTTTTGATGTGTTTATTTTTATTTTTTATGTGTTTTGCCTGCATGTATGTATGTGTACCATGTGCATGCAGTATCCATGGAGGCCAGAAGAAGGCATCAGATTCCCTGGAACTGGAGCTATAGACAGTTGTGAGCTACCATGTGACTGGGTGCTGAGGACCAAACCTGGGTCCTCTGTAAGAGCAGAAAGTGCTCTGAAGCACTAAGTGAGTCTTCTCTCTAGCCCCATGAGAGAAAAAAATATTTATTAATTATTATTATTGTGTGTGTGAATGTATGTGTGTTCACCTGTGGTCACATGTGTGCTATGATCTGCATGTTGTAGGTCAGAGGACAACTTTATGGAGTTAGTTCTCTCCTTCCATCTTTACATGGGTTCTGGGTATTGAATTCTGTGTCACCAGGTTTGAGTGGCGGGGACCTTTACCTACTGAGTAATCTCACTGGTATTTTTTATTTTTAAATTTTATTTATTTATTTATTTATTTATTTTCTTTAATTATATTTTTATTGAGTTTTTTGTTCATTTTATATAGTACATCTTAATCATATTTCATTCTTCCTTATCTGTACCCCTGGTGTTTTTTCTTAATTAAAAAATTATAAAGTGCCAGCAGAAGAAACCTCCCTTTGATTTGTTGGTCAGGGTAGGCCAGCAGATTCCCAAAATGACACAGGCTATTGCATCAGCCCTTGATTGCCTCCCAGAACTTGAAAGTAAAACCCTTTTGCTAAAGACAGGTCATACTCCTGACAGTCTTGGATCAAACTGGAACTGATTGGAAGCCTCCTCTCTGAAGACTATCCCTGATGGTATCAGAGGATACTATGCAAACTTCCAAGGGAGAAAATCAATCAACTATTGCTATTGATGCAGTAGTGGAACTTTTATCTTGGAGGTAATCAACAGCTGTCTAATTGGAATTAAGGTTCACTCAATGGAAGGGAACTTATGTATGGGACTGTAAGTACAGCCAGATACACATGGAGGGAGAGGTGATAGATCCTAGAGAAAAACCTGCTTTAAAAAATATTTTATTTATTACTTTTTTATGTGTATACATGTATTGCCTGCGTGTAGGTAAGTGCATCCTTGTTATGCAATGCCGGCAGAGGTCAGAAAAGCCTGTTGGATCCCCTGGAACTGGAGTTATCACAGTTGTTAGCTGCCATGTGAGTGCTGGGATTCAAACTTGGGTCTTCTGCAAGAACAAGCAGTGTTCTTAACTGCTGACCCATCTTTCCAGCCCCCCGCCCGAGAAAAACCTACTTTTGCCACATCCCTAGACCAATGTAATTTTTTATTGTATTCTAAATATGCATTCTTATATTTACAGAGAAGTGTACCTATTACCGCTCATCAAAGAAGCTTCTTTTTGCAATAGATAGAGACTAACACAGAGTTTCATTGGTCAAATGCTGAGAATAATTGTCTGTGAGATGCTTAGCTCTAAGTAACACATTTTCAATGCAACCTCTACACATAAGATGAATGCATCTTTCAACTCTCACCAGAGAGATTTCCTTATGCAGCAGATGGCAATTCACACAGAAAAAACCAAACAGGCCAATGTGCAGAGAACAAGAGGCTGCAGAGTGCTCATCCCTGAATAGGACACTGTCGGGACTCAGGTTTGCTTTGCTTAGCGCGGGACCTACTGGCTTCGGGGCAGAGGGTTTGATCGGCGACAGAGTCATAAACTCTGGGACCTGTGTCTTCCCAACAGACCAATTTATTTTAAAATTCAGATGGTTTTTATACATCCCAAGGAACTAGCAGTCACGTGGGATATGGCAGTCACATACAAAGATTTAAGGTACAAAACAGCAGGATGTATAGTCTGTTAGTTGGCGCCAGAAGGATTCTTAAACTTTTACTCAAGGTTATCAATGCCCATCTGGTAATTTATTGGCCACAATGTTTTCTTTCTTAGAGCTAAAAGCATGGTGAACTTTTAGCTTTTAGCTCAGGAGTAAACCTTTAACCTGGCCTAATCTCTTAACCAGGGATAGCTGAGTTATTTGTTCAGGACTAGGAAATGAGCTAAGGGTTGTTTACCAAGACACTTTCCTACAGAGCAAGGAGCCTGCACTTATGACTGGCTGCTTCCTCCTGCCAGTCTAGCAGTGTTCTGTAGGCCAGGGATTATCAGAGCCACTGTTTTCAGTGCCCTTCTCTTTAGCAGAGAATGCAGCCTGGACCTAGAAGTTTTAGGCTCACCTCACCCTAGGGCCTGGCATCCTGGTTTCCTACAGGACACCTTATCAAATTCCTGCCACTCAGGGCTCAGGGATCATTAAGAAGGGGCAGAAAGATTGTAAGAGCCAGAGGTGGTGGATGATGACAAGTAAACAGAGTTTTCCAGACAACTGGTCAATTTCACATATGAACTCACAGCAATGGTGACAGCATGCACAAATCCTATGCAAGCTCAAACCAGACAAAATCCCAACATAGACATGGAGAAATGAGTAAGAAATCCCAGCCCAACCTAAGGAACTTTTGATAACTTGATGGCTACAGGGAAGGAGACAGATAGTCTCTTATAGGGATGGGACTCTTAGTAGGTTGATCAGGCTTCAGTGGATGAACTCTCACTGAGGGGTTTCTGGGGAAACAAATCAAACACTATAAGCCATATTGTATTATAGTGGAGTACACTTAATTGGGTCAGGGGCAGTGGGGGTGGTACAGGTATGGAAAAGATTCTAAATGCATCAAACTATATTTTATGAAAATCACAAAAATTCAATAAAAGTGAAAAATAAAATAATAAATTATTCAATAAAATAAATTAAAAAAATAAAATTTTCAAAAATTTATTGAAGTTTTGTGATTTTCATATAATATAATTTGATGGCATTTAAATCTCTTCCCTGATAAGTGCTCCCCCACTGCCTCCTGCCCTACTTAATGCACTCTCTCTTATACATAATATAGCCTACAGAGTCTGATTTATGTTCCCAAATGTCCTTCAGCATGGGCTCACCAAAAGCCCCACTCTATAATGTGTGTGGGAGATGGGTGTGTGGGCATACATGCCTTGGCATGCATGTTGAGGTCAGAAGATTACTTTGTGGAGTGGACTCTCTCCTTCCACTTTTAAATGAGCCCTGGGAATCAACCTCAGGTTGTTGAGCTTGCATCATAAGTCGTCGGTAAACACTTTCACCTGCTGAGCCATCTCACCAGCTCCCACAGGTGAGATTCTTATGATGAAACTTCTCTGAATCTTGGCTGTGAGCATGATGCATGAATTTGTATAAATAATAAAATTACATGGCCCTAAAACACAGACATAACACAAATCAGTGCATGTACAACTGGAGAAATTTGAATAATTAGTATATATATGACAGGGTCTCCTTGTAGCCCCAGCTGGCCTGGAACTCTCTATGTAGACCAAGCTGGCCTTGAACTCACAGCTATTTCCCTGCCTCTGCCTCCTGAGTGCTGGGATTAAAGGCATGTGCCACCACACTGTTTTTTTTTCTTTTTTCTTTCTTTCTCTTTCTTTCTTTCTTTCTTTCTTTCTTTCTTTCTTTCTTTCTTTCTTTCTTTCTTTCTTTCTATGGGCCTTTGGCTACTCTAACACCCCCTCTGAAGAAGTTACCCTAAAAGTTTTTTAAGGATTAGAAACAAGCTCCAAAATACCTGTGACGATGTTTAGCAATCAGGCTCAGCTGAAGTCGTGATGATGGTAGTTATTTCATGCAGAAGAGACTGCTGTATGCATTATCTTATTAAAAGTATAAGGAATTTAAAAGGATTTTGTGCTAGGATCCACATATAAGGGAAAACATATATTGTTTGTTTTTCTGAGTCTGTTTTACTTCACTTAGTATAACAGTTTCTAGATCCATCCATTTACCTGAGAATTTCATTATTTCATCTTCTAATAGTTTCAGGGTTTCCAGTTTCACATTGAGGTCTTTAATCCGTTTGGAGTTGACTTTTATGCAAGGTGAAAGATAAGGATCTAGTTTCATTCTTCTACAGGTGGAGATCTAGTTTTGCCAGCACCATTTGTTGAAGATACTGCCTTTCCTCCATTGTGTGTTCTTGGCACCTTTGTCAAACAACAGGTGGCTGAAATTGCATGTGCTCAGGTTTGGATCTTCAATGATGTTCCATTGATCTATGTACCTTTTTTGTGCCAGTACCATGCTGTTTTTAAGGGTTTTGATTGGATTGAATTGAATTTATATACTGCTTTTGGTAGGATGGTAATTTTCACAATATTAATTCTTCCAATCCATGAGCATGCGAGGTCCTTCCATCTCCTGGTGTCTTCCTTAATCTCTTTCTTTAACGATTTAAAATTTTCATTGTAGAGATCTTTGGTGTCTTTGATCAGGTTTATTCCAAGATATTTTTTTTTTTGCAGCTATTCTGAATGGGAGCATTTCCCTATATTCTTTCTCTGATTGCTTGTTATTCATATATAGAAAAGCTACTGATTTTTGTAGATTGATTTTATAATCTGCCACTATACTGAAAGATTGATCAGTTCCAGGAGTTTTCTGGTGGAACTTTTGGAATCTCTTAGGTATGGTATCATATCATCTGCAAAAAGTGATAGTTTGAACTCTTCCAATTAGTACTCCTTTAATTCCCTTCTCCTGTCTTTTGCTATAGCAAGAGTTTCAAGCACTATGTTGAAAAAGAGTAGAGACAGTGGACATCCTTGTCTGGTTCCTTATTGTAATGGAAATGCTTCCAATTTTTCTCCATTTAGAATGATGTTGGCTGTGGGTTTGTTGTGTACAGCTTTAAATATGTTGAGGTATGTTCCCTCCAGTCCAATTCCCTCTAGGACTTTGAACATAAATGCATGCTGAATCGTCTCAAAAGCCTTTTTTGCATCTATTGAGATGACAATGTGGTTTTTGTCTTTGAGTCCATTTATATGATTAATGATGTTTGTTGGCTTGCATGTACTGAACCATCCCTGCATCTCTGGGATAAAGCTGACTTGATCATGGCAAATGATCTTTTTGATGTGTGTCTGTATGTGGCTTGCAAGTATTTTGTTGAGAATTTTTGCATCTATGTTCATGAAGGATATGGGCCTATGGTTTTCTTTTTTGGTTGTGTCTTTAGTCGGTTTGGGTATTAGAATGATGCTGGCTTCATAGAAGGAATTTGAGAGTTCTCCCTCTGTTTCTAGACTTTTGAACAATTTAAGTAGTATTGGATGTAGATCTTCTTTAAACGTTTGGTAGAATTATGCTGTGAATCCATCTGGGCTTGGGCTTTTTTCAGCTGGGAGGTTTTGTATTACTGTTTCAAATTCCTTATATGTTATGGGTCTGTTTAAGCTGTTGATCA
>NW_008337446.1:394746-398095 GCF_000622305.1 Nannospalax galili
ATGTTCTTGGCCCCTTTGTCAAATATCAGGTGGCTAAAATTGCTAGGTCATTTATTTGGGCTCTTTCTAATTTTTTAATGTAGGCCCTTAGAAGTATAAACTTCCCTCTTAGGATTGCTTTTAATGTGTCCCAGAGGTTGTGTTGTGTTGTATTGTCCATTTTGTTGAATTCCAGGAATTCTTTTATTTCTTTTTTAATTTCTCCTTTGACCCACTCATTGTTTCGGAGTGTATTGTTCAGTCACCACAAGTTCGTGTAGTGAGTAGGGCTTTGTCCAGTGTTGATTTTGAGCTTTATTGCTTTGTGGTCCAATAGAACGCATGGAATTATTTCAATATTTTTGTATTTGTTGAGGTTTGTTTTGTGGCCCAGTACGTGGTCAGTTTTTGAAAAAGTTCCATGAGGCGCTGAGTAGAAAGTGTTCTAATGGAGACAGTGGAGTACTGAAGTCTCCTACTATTACTGAGTTGGGGTTAATCTGTGTCTTAATGTTCTGTAGTGTTGTTTTTTTGAATTTGGGTGCACCAGAGTTTGGTGCATATATGTTAAGGATTGTAATATCTTCTTGGTTAACTGTTCCTTTGATCAGAATGAAGTGACCCTCCTTATCTCTCATGATTAGTTTTAGTTTGAAGCCTATTTTATCAGATATTAGAATTACAACCCCTGCTTGTTTCTTAGTGCCATTTGCTTGGAATATTATTTTGTATCCTTTTACCTTAAGGTAGTGCCTGTCCTTGAAGGCGAGATGGGTTTCTTGCAGACAGCAAAGAGATGGATTTTGTTTCTTACTCCATTCACTTAGCCTGTGTCTTTTGACTGGGGAGTTCAGTCCATTGATATTTAAGGTTATTATTGAAAGATGTGTAGTGGTTACTGTCATTTTGATTGCTGTTTGTGTTCTCTGTCTAATTTTGTGTTTCCTATATTATACCTTTATTTATTTTGTTTTGTTCCCCCTTTGGTATCACTGTTTCTCTCTCCACTCTCTGTATTGCTTCAAGTATTCTTTGAAGGGCTGGTTTTGTGGACATGTATTCTTTCAGGCTATTCATGTCATGGAAGATTTTTCTTTCCCCCTCAACTATAATAGACATTTTTGCTGGGTAAAGTACTCTGGGTTGGCATCTATTGTCATGTAAAACTGGAAATACCTTGGTCCAGGCTCTTCTGGCTTTCATAGCTTGCATTAATGTGTCAGTTGTAATTCTGATGGTCTTTCCTTTGTATGTGACTTGTTTTTCTTTTGATGCTTTCAGTATTCTTTCTTTGTTCTGTACATTTAGTGTTTTTACTATGATATGTTGTGGGGAGTTTCTTTTCTGATCTTATCTGTTTCCTGTTCTATGTGCTTCCTGTATTTGTATGGGCATGTCGTTCTTTAACTTTGGGAAATTCTCTTCTACAATCCTGTTTAAGATCTGGTCAACACCATTAACCTGAAATTCTTCTCCTTCCATAGATTTGGTCTTTACTTGGTGTCCCACATCTCTTGCATATTCCATTCCTGTGTTTTTAAAAAATTTTCCATAATCTTTGCTTAAGTGGTCCAATTCTTCAACTTTATCCTCCAGTGTTGATATTCTGTTTTCCATTTCATTCATTGTAGCCATGAAGCCTTCCATTGTTCTTTCAAGTTGGCTGAGTTTTGCACTTCCTCTTTCATTTCTGCCTGTGTTTTCTTCTATGTTTCTATCTCTTTCGTGAATTCATTCAGAAGTTTATCCCTATTTTCTTTTAGCTCTTTGATTTGTTTCTTCATGTGTTCTTTAAATTCATTGAATTCCTTGATCATGTTTATTGTTGTTCTTTTAAATTCAGTGTCCTGGGTTATCTCTAGGGGGTTCTTCTTCTGGAACTCTTCTACAAAATTGGTGAAGTTCAGTGGGGACATAATGTTTTCACTTTCTGCTTTATTATTTTTTCATTCTGGTTTTGGCATGTGAATTTTTGTTGTTTATGATTCTGATATGAAATTTAAGTTGAAGTATGCTTCTGTTTGTATTATCGGGGTGCCTAGATCCTTTTTTTATTGGTTATGTAAAGCTAGTTGTTACAAGATTTAGGTTCTCTCAGGTTTAATTTGGAGGGAACTGATGGCTTCAGATCAGCAATTCAGGGGTACCCACAGAAGCCCAATTCAGGTTCCAGTAAGGTACACTCAGGCTTCATTCACCACATGGGGTCAGGATCCTGGCACTCTCAGGCAGTCCCCTACATTCTCAGGCCCTATGCCAGAGGGAGGCCAGAGGGAGGCCAGAACTCGGCCATCTCTGGTGGTCTGCTGAGATCAGCCCCGCTATGTCAATGGAGGTTGAAACCCACCCTCTTAGCTGTCTGCTAGGATCTCAGCCTTAGCCTACCAAAGCCAGATCTGCCCTGGGGCCTTGAGAGGGGACTCACAAAATCCCAGGTAGGAGGTTGGGTATGGCACAATTAAGGGAACCTCACCACCACGTGGAGGCAGGATCTGGGGGCTCTCAGGCAGTCCTCTGTGTTCTCAGGCCCTCTGCCAGAGGAAGGCCAGGGGAGGTCAGAACTTAGCATTCTCTGGTGGTCTGCTGAGATCAGAGCTGCTACACCAATGGAGGTCAGCCTACCTGCTTTCTAATCCATGTGTCAGCTTACTCAGCTCCAGTAATGGCCAGAAGAGACCATTTCACAACACCTTACACAGGGCACCCTGGCTTTTTACACCATCAGAGTTTTTGTTTTGTTTTTCCAGTGGTTCCACTGTGGCCCACAGGCTTTCAGATAGAGTGGGATGCAGCTGTAGGTCTACCTTTCTATCTGCTTTACATGCATTGCTTAGTTGGCCTCAGTTATTTGTCACATTGTTAAAAGTCTCAAGGAAGTGAGACAATTTGTCTGAGTGACACAACTAATTAATAGAGCAGCGTTTCTATCGAAGTCTCAATGACATCAAAACGTAGACATCCTTGCCTCTCCCCAAAAGCAAGAAGAGGAACATAAAAAGAGGGGTGGGCTAAGTGTGCTGTTATACACCTCACATCTATAATCCAAGCACTAGGGAGACTAAAGCAATAGGACTGTAAATTTAAGGCCAGTCTGACCTACATGATGAGATTCTATCACAAACAGATCAGTGGGGTAGAATTAAGGGCATTCCCAAAGCCAGCAGCCTTACCTCAATGTGTACCTCCCCAGTTTCTCCACATCACACAAATGGCATTTGAGATAGAGGCTCTCATTCAGTTTTTCAAGGTAGGTAATTTCTTTTTATAAAACATTAATGAATATTTCATAAAATATTTTATAAATTCAATGTAAAAATTTTAAATACAGAAGTCTATATAATGTAGTACACCTCTCTGTCTCAGCCTGCCA
>NW_008337446.1:398316-402327 GCF_000622305.1 Nannospalax galili
ATAAGTTTGGCAATATATATATATATTTAATAAAGCCATTGAATTAATGTTCCTTAGTAAATGCCAACTTTGGATGGATAATTGGGCACCTTATAGCATCTCATTTGCTTTTGTTATTATTAGAAAGCATAAAGGAACACCCTGTACACACAGCCTTGAAAAATCTGTGCACATTTATCTACAAAATAAATTCAGAGAAGCAGAAACGGTGAGTCAAAGAATCTAGCATTTTAAATCTTTATAATATTGCCAAACTTATCTCCAGTGCTTGTGCCAATTTGTTCCCAGGAGAAACAGTGTACAGGGTACACATTTGCATGAGTCTGAGCCAACTGAGAAGATCATCAAAATTTAGTCTTTGCCAGTCTGCAGTGGGCAGGGTATCACTGCAATATGCACACTTATTTTTTTTTTTATAAAATATTTATTTTTTTCTGTGTGTATGAGTGTACTGCCTGCATGTATGTTTAGTGCACCCATGTTGTGCAATGCCCACATTGGCCAGAAGAGGCCATCAAATCCTGTGGAATTGGAGTTATGAATGGTTGTTAGACACCATGTGGAAAATTGAACCCAGGTTCTCTGCAAGAGCAGCCAGTGCTCTTAACCACTGAGCCAGCTCTCCAGCCCCATCACTTGTTTTCCTTCTTGCACTATCAGTGAGCATGATTCACGTTGTTTATGAACTAGATATGCTCTCTTTATGTGATCTCCCTCCCCCTGCCCTCTCTTTATGTGGCCTCCTTCTCTCTGTCTTTTCGTCACATGTCCCACCCCCTCTTCTGCCTTATATGCATTTGGCTTTGAATTTTTAGTCTTTTTTTTCCTGATTTTCAGAGCTCTTGGTATGAAAAATAATTTTTTTTGTCACAAATGTTGCTGTATTTTCTTCCCAGACTGTCTTTTGACTTATGGCATTTTTTTTTCTAACTAGAATTTTATTTTTACTTTTCTGTAGGCAAATCTGTTTATCCTTTCCTTTATGGTTCTAATTTTTATATTGTGCTTAAAAGAGCCATACCTATTCTAAGCTCATTTTTTTTTTAATTCCTGAGTTTTATCCTCATGCTTTTATAGATCCACAGTTTTACTTTGAAACATTTGGTCCATCTGGGATTTATTTTGGATAAGGAAGGAAATAGGTATCACGCTTTCCCAGGTGGAGAAGGTACTCTTACCAAGAAACACACTTAGTTCAGACACCAAAAGCTTGATGCTGCACATAAAACACATGTTGGATGTGTCAGGACTGTGAATCACACCAGTGTCTCCTGGGTCCCTCAACCTTGACCAATTGTCCATTTTTTATCTAATGATAACTTCACAGTGCAGTGTGTACAGCTGATTGACTCAGGCCTCAATTTACCTAGCAAATGCCCCGACATCGGGTGCCTCTTTGTTATTCTCCTAATTCAGGATTTCTTAACCTTTTTATGCCATGGATCTCTTTGCCAAAAATGTTTAATTATTTATGTGTGTGCGTGTGTGTGTGTGTGTGTGTGTGTGTGTGTACGTGCATGCCTGTACATGTGTGTTGCCTGCATGTATGTAAGTGCACCACATGCATGCAGTGCCCATAGAGGACTGAAGAGGGCATTGGATCCCCTGGAAATGGACTTTGGGATGGTTGTTAGCCACTATGTGTCTGCTGGAACCACACCCTACCCTCTACAAGAGCATCAGTGCTCTTAACCTCCAAACCATCTGTCCTACCCCAGCAAAATGATGTTTATAAAATACACAGGTTAGATATGAGAGAGAGAGAGAGAGAGAGAGAGAGAGAGAGAGAGAGAGAGGGCACTCCAGGATTCCATGCACAGAGTCTACCTTGGCTTTTGGTCTTCCGGTTACTCGGAAGTTCCTTCGTGTACTGATACTCCAAATCTACCACCTTTTGGAGGTAAACACCAAGCCTCTGTCATGGACAGACCCTCTCCCTGCTGCTGCCAGCTGGTGTCTCTGAATCCTGTGCCCCCTCTCCCTCGTTGCATCTTTCTGCTGTGATTTGCCCACACTTGGCTAGCTTGCAGTCTTCTATTCCACATCACACAAGGACACACCAAGTTCCTACGAGGTGAGCTAATGCAAGGAAAATGAACTGACAGAAAACAACCTCTTGTTTTCTTTTGCTTCTGTCCTTACTCCCCCTCTTTCCCAAGCCCTGAGTCAATGCCAACATCTACCCTACTGCTTCCTTATAACGGTATCTGACTACTCGGTCGTTCAGTCTGCAAACACATAGCACAGCCCTTCTGCAGTATATAAAAAGAACACAGGCGTGTATTCTTGTGCGTGTGTGTGCATGTGTGTGTGTGTGTTTTACTTGTTTGTTCCTCTATTAAGTGTTGCCTTCCCTGTGTCACCATATGATGAACTGTTTAACTGACAATATTTTGAGAGCAGAAGTAACATTCTAACAGTGAATTTGTGCAACGAGAGGAACTTTTGTGGATGAGGCATAAATTGAACTCAGTATTATACACAGAAAGGTAAGATCTTGAAGGATCCAGGTCACACTGGCTCCATTTTTTTTTAGCAGCCTCCATCTTGTCAGTCTTAAGTCTCTGTTCCTAGAAACTGTAAGTCTCCTTTGCCCCATACTGTGGGCTAAGTTTAGGCAAGCCCGGAAATGCCTTGCTTATCTGAGTCTAACAGAAACCAACTGAAATTCCTGACCATAAAAGGGCACCCAGAGGCCGATAGGGGCACCCTACCGTAAAAGGAAATATTGAGACATTCTAGGTGGCTGACCATGACTATAACCAATGAAATCCCTCTCCCCCCCAAGGAATTCAGAGTTATCCAATCAATTCAAAGGTTGCCCAATTTGCACAGGCATTTTCAAGATTACCAAATACCCCTCCCCCAATTGTTGATTGGGGCTGGACTCCATTCATTGGCTCCTGGAGTCTGTGTCTGACTGGTCATTCAAGAATTGGAATGCTTTTCAATAAAATCTTCTAGATTTTGAATTTTGGTGGGTGGCCTCCAATCATTCCCAAACCTCGGACCCAACCATCTCACCTTACAAATACCAAGAAGTCTGAAAATTAACTCCATGTGGCTTGCCTGTGGTGTGTGACATTATAGATCACCAGCCTCTTAGCCTTTGCTCAAAGCCAGTTCTTGCACCTGGATCAGCAATGTCAGAGCCCCCAAAGGCATCACCATACCAATCCCTGCAGTCCATATGGGAGAACACCTCTAACTTCAAAAGCCAAAAGAAAAATCAGTGAGCAACCTTTTGGTCTTTAGTGACTAGAGAATACATAGCCCAAAAATACTCTTCTTCCCTTCCCCACCCTCTCATTCTCTCTCTCTCTTTCTCTCTCTCTCTCTCTCTCTCTCTCTTCTATGCTGAAATAGTACTTTAAAGGAAAAAAAATGTAAAAAATGGAAAGTTCTTGACAAAAGCCCCACGTTTGTAAATTTAAGGCAGGTGGTTCTTTTACATGCTTTGCCTGTTGCTTTCTTACAATAGATTCAATAAGCTGAAAGAAAAAGGAAATAAAGAGAGTGGGGAGGAAAGAAAAAAAGAGAAATATTGAAGAATCGCGCTCAACACACAGGGACAAAACCAAGTTTCGGGATGCAAAAGCAAGAGGAATTTATTCATACACAGGCGCCTGCGGACGCAGAGTCCCGCTCGGGTCAGGACTTGCGTGCCGGGCTTAGTTTGGGGGGGCTTTTTATAGAGCAGAAGCAAGGTACAGAAGCAGATGCATGGTTACAAGATTATTATTAGTGCATTTCAATGGGTACAAGGTATGAGGAAACAGTATTGCCAAATTCAGAGGGGGCTATGGGTGAAACCGATTGTTATCGTTAACTTCCCAGTAGGCTGTTATTGCTAACTTCCCGGTAGGGGCCTCAGGGTGGTGGCAGGTGGTCCGACTGCAAACGTCCTATCTTCCACTGCTAGTTTCACAAGACCTGGGTTAGAATCTTGGCTTATCGAATGGCTGATTACAGTTCTTTTTCTAAAATGGCCTTCCTGCTGTCAGTCGGGTC
>NW_008337446.1:408228-410789 GCF_000622305.1 Nannospalax galili
GATAAAACAATTTATTTTTACTCTTAAGGTTGTTTGAGGATCTGTTCCTCAGGGGTCACATGGGCTTGGGAGGAGCCCCTGGGTCCTTTCTTGTGTCTTTTTTAAAAAAAGAATCCACCAAGTCTAATTAGTGCTGCCCATATATTTATGAGTGTAATGCCATCCACTGGAATGGATGGTGGACCTATCAAAGACCACACCCTTGCAGAAACCTAACTCTCCCTTCTCCCAGCAGTCATTAACTGTCAATTGCTTCTCAGTTATTGCTGGGAGCTCATGAGTCCCTCCCCCTCCATGCTGGAATCAGCTCATCTTGATATCCATATCAGGGTGGGTCACAGCACCTGCTACATCTGGACCTAGGTGTTACATTATCCTTGTGGGCTTCATGTACTCTGTGTGTGTTTCTATAAGTAGTTCCTTTAATAAACTCCCTTTTGCTTACACTTGGGATAAAGAAAGCAGCAAGAGAATGTTGATCTCATCTGTGCTGGATAGTTTCAGTTGTCAACTTGACACAGCTGAGAAGAGGGAACCTCAACTGGGGACATGCCTCTATCAAATTGGCCTGTGGCTGTGTCTGTGAGACATTTTCTTGATTGTTGAGTGATGTATGAGGCTTGGTCCATTGTAGGTGATGCCACCCCTTGGCAGGTGGTCCTGGGTTGTGTATGAAAGCAGGCTGAACACAGGCCAGAGGAGCAAGCTGGTAAGCAGGGTTCCTCTGCAATCTCTGCTTCAGCTCCTGTCTCCAGGTTCCTACCTTAAGTTCCTGACCTGACTTCCCTCAGTGATGAACTGTGATAGAGACATGGGAGCCAAATAAACCCTTTCCTTTCCAAGTTGTTTTTGGTCAGAGTGGTTTATCACAGCAATAGAAAAACAACAGGGACACCATCCTAATAATGAGAAAAGGCCAAATAATCATAACTTTTCCCAGCCCATCTAAGGTCTAAGAGCATAAAGCAACCAAGTAAAGTATATTTTAATGAGTAATAAGCCCCTCAAAGAGACATGGGTCATGTAAACTATTTCCCTTTTGGCAAAACACAAGATAAAAATACAACTGCCACACAAGTGGGTTAAATGAAAACACCGAAAGTGCTAACAAACTCTTAACGGTCAAATGTGAGCTATCAAGACAACATGGAGTTCCTGAAACCCTGTGTCTGCACTCACTCTCTGGTTACTTTTCATGAGCTTATAGCAAGTATTCTTGAGAAAGACTGGAGATAGCACAGGAAGCCCGAGTGACCTCCTCCTGTGAGTCTGATGTTCTTGTTCTGAACATGTGCTGCAGCAATGGTGCAAATGCAGGCTCACCCACTTACCAGACTTCCTCACATGAAGTAAAGTCTAAAGCTGCTAAGAGAAAGGCAGAGGTGTCTCCCACTTTCAAGCCCTGCAGATTATCTCTACTCCCAAGGCACAAAGGCTAAATAAAGTCCTCTGCCACTGAGGTACGAAAGCATCAGTAGGGTAAGAAACCCTCTCTAGCTCAAAATCCTGTACAAAGTAATGTCTTGTTACCACTGAAGGCAGAAAAATATGACCATATAAGAGACTCCCAGATCCAAAGCAGTCTGGATAAAACAGGAGTAAAGAATGTTGAGAAAACACCACCGCTGAGGCCCAGAGAAACAGACTTTCCCTATGGTGAAAACTAGACCAGAAAATAAACTTGCTACAGTCACGAGTGGCATAGAGACTAAAATGCATCAGCAGCTGTCTTTGAGTATTACAGGTAGGGGTATGAACAGAGGTCATGATGGAAAGATGCAGGAAATGCTAAAGACTAATGGTGAGGCATAAATATTTAACAAGACCCTCGGTACTCCAAAACCTACATCAAATGCAATATAGAAGCAGTTCTCCACTGAAGACATCTGAAACTCATGGTTTACAGAAGGCACCCACAGAAACCTAAACTTGGTCACATGTAGCACCAAACTGTGACACCTGAAAATAAGAAGAGCCATTCCCATGTTAGGACATACATATGATTTCCTCAGGAGCCATTTCCATATTAGGTTATACATATGATTACCTCAGGATCCACTGTTCTTCTGGAGGCCAAGGAAAAATAGCAAGAGAGGTAATCCAACAAGATAAAGCAAACCACTATCAGGAAATAAAGTAGTCAATAGAACAAAACCCAGAGATAATCTGGATGTTAGTACTGCAAACTGAGCCCCCTCACCCAAATGTGGAAGGCCAGAGTGTTTCTGATTTGGGGATTTTAATGATTTGAGAAGTGATGCACAGACTTTACTGAGTGAGCAATAAAGACTTAACTGACTGACCTAATCTAAAAATTCAAAATCTGAGGGGTTCTAAAATCTAAAAGCTTTTGAGTATCACGAGCACACAAATATTTTCAGATTTCAGATTTCAGATTTCAGATGCAAACTGAGCCCCCTCACCCAAATGTGGAAGGCCAGAGTGTTTCTGATTTGGGGATTTTAATGATTTGAGAAGTGATGCACAGACTTTACTGAGTGAGCAATAAAGACTTAACTGACTGACCTAATCTAAAAATTCAAAATCTGAGGGGTTCTAAA
>NW_008337446.1:411820-415987 GCF_000622305.1 Nannospalax galili
CTTCCAGATATAATCTTCATTACCTCCATTGTGGAGAACAAGTCCAATTTCCCCCTGGTAGTCTGGGTCAATCACCCCTCCTAATGCTGTTATTCCTTTCTTAGCCTGCTGAGTTAAGGGCATCAGAAGCCCAAAGTGTCCAGGGGCAAGTCTTAGCTTCCAGTTCAATGGATTGTTTATTGTCTCTCCTGGCAGAAGCACTCCCTCTTCTGGAACCAAAACATTCAAGCCAGTAGAGTGCAAAGTCGAGGGTACAAGAAGCAAAAATTTTCATACACGGTCACCAGGGGTGATAGTGAGTGGAATCATTTCCACTTCCACCCCTTGATTCCTGGACCCATGAATCCTGGCTATAGGAGAAACTGTACCACATATTGGATGCTGATTCAAAGCATACACTGCCTTCTGGAGGACCCTGCCCCAGCCCTCCAGGCTATTGCCACCTAATTGGCACTGTATCTGTGTCTTTAAGAGACCATTCCATCGTTCTATCAAGCCAGCTGCTTCAGGATGGTGGGGAACATGGTAAGACCAATGGATACCATCACCATGGGCCCACTGTCGCACTTCTTTGGCTGTGAAGTGAGTTCCCTGGTCAGAAGCGATGCTGTGTGGAATACCATGATGGTAGATAAGGCATTCTGTAAGTCCCTGGATGGTAGTTTTGGCAGAACAGAAGCATTACATGCAGGAAAGGCAAATCCATAACCAGAATAAGTGTCTATTCCTGTAAGGACAAAACTCTGTTCCCTCTAAGATGGAAGTGGTCCAATGTAGTCAACCTGCCACCAGGTTGCAGGCTGGTCACCATGGGGAACAGTGCCATATCGGGAGCTCAGTGTTGGTCTCTGCTGTTGGCAGATCTGGCACTCGGTAGCAGCTGCAGCCAGGTCAGTTTTGTGAGTGGGAGTCCATGCTGTCGAGCCCATGTACGACCTCCATCTCTGCCATCATGGCCACTTTGTTCATGGGCCCATTGAGCAATGACAGGGATAGATGAAGAAAGAGGCTGACAGTTCACAGCTTGGGTCATCTGATCTACTTGATTATTGAACTCATCATCTGCTGAAGCCACTTTTTGATGAGCATTTACATGAGACACAAGTATGTTCACATCCTTTGCCCATTTGGAGAGAGATATCCACATACTTCTTCCCCAAATGTCTTTCTTGCCAATTTTCCAATCGTGCTCCTTCTAAGCCCCTGACCATCCAGCCAAACCATTGGCTACAGCCCATGAATGAGTTTATTATCTCACTTCTGGCCATTTATCCTTCCAAGCAAAATGCACGACCATGTGCACTGCCCGAAGTTCTGCCCACTGTGAAGACTTTCCTTCCCCAGTGTCCTTCAGGGTTGTTCCAGAAATTGGCTGTAATGCTGCAGCTGTCCACTTCTGAGTGGTGCCTGCCTAGCGTGCAGAACCATCTGTAAACCAAGCCCTAGTTTTCTCCTCCTCAGTCAACCGATCATAAGGCACACCCCATGAAGCCATAGGTGTATGCTTGAGAACAGGAGGCATCATAACAGGAATAGGAACCTTAGGCATTTGGGAAACTTCATGTAACTTGCTTGTGCCCTCTGGGCTTGCTTGAGCCCAATCATGTATATACCACTTCCATTTGATAATGGATTGTTGCTGTGCATGGCCTACTTTATGGCTTCGGGGGGGGTCAGATAACACCCAGCTTATGATGGGCAGCTCTGGTTGCATGGTGACTTGGTGGCCCATTGTCAAACGTTCAGTTTCCACTAAGGCCCAATAGCAGGCTAAGAGCTGTCTCTCCAAGGGAGAATAGTTGTCCGCAGATGAAGGCAGAGCCTTACTCCAAAATCCCAATGGCCTCCGCTGTGATTCCCCTATGGGAGCCTGCCAGAGACTCCAAACAGCATCTTCATCTGCCACTGATACCTCAAGCACCATTGGGTCTGCTGGATCCTATGGCCCAAGGGGCAGAGAAGTTTGTACAGCAGCCTGGACCTGTTGAAGGTCCCCTTCCTGTTCCAGGCCCCACTCAAAGGTAGCTGCCTTCCTAGTCACTTGATATATGGGTCATAGTAACACACTCAGATGAGGAATGTGCTGCCTCCAGAATCCAAACAGGGCCACCAAGCATTGTGCTTCTTTCTTGGTGGAGGGAGGGGCCAAGTGCGACAACTTATTCCTCACCTTAGAAGGAATGTCTCTGCATGCTCCACACCACTGAACTCCTAGAAATTTCACTGAGGTAGAAGGCCCTTGAATTTTGGTTGGCTTTATTTCCTATCCACTCATGCACATATGCTTTACCAGCAAGTGCAGACTGTCTGCTACCTCCTGCTCACTGGATCCAACCAGCACAACATCATCAATATAGTGGACCAGTGTGATATTTTGTGGAAGAGTCAGGCAATCAAGTTCCCTTTGAACCAAGTTATGCCACAATGCTGGAGAGTTAATACACCCTTGAGGCAGGACAGTAAAGGTATACTGTTGGCCTTGCCAGCTGAAAGGAAATTGCTTCTGGTGGTCCTTATGAACTGGTATCGAGAAGAAAGCATTTGCCAAATCCATAGCCGCATACTAGGTACCAGGAGACATATTAATCTGCTTGAGTAAGGAAATCACATCTGGTACAGCAGCTGCAATTGGGCTCACTACTTGATTAAGTTTTCGATAGTCAATTGTCATTCTCCATGGCCCATCTGTCTTCTGCACAGGCCAAATAAGAGTATTAAAGGGAGATGTGGTGGGAATCACCACCCCTCCATCTTTCAAATCCTTGGTTAGTAGCACTAATTTCTACAATCCCTCCAGGGATGCGATACTGTTTTTGGTTCACTATTTTCCTTGGAAGAGGCAATTCCAGTGGTTTCCATTTGGCTTTCCAACCATAATAGCCCTCACTCCACAGGTCAGGGAACCAATATGGGGATTCTGCCAATTCCTAAGTAGATCTATCCCAATTATACATTCTGGTACTGGGGAAATAACCACAGGATGAGTTCAGGGACCCACTGGACCCACTATCAGTTGGACTTCAGCCAAAACTCCATTTATCACCTGACCTCCATAAGCCCCTACTTTAACTGGAGGGCCACAATGCTTTTTAGGGTCTCCTGGAATCAGTGTCAACTCAGAACTAGTATCCAATAGGCCCCGAAAAGTCTGATTATTTCCTTTCCCCCAATGTACAGCTACTCCAGTAAAAGGCTACAGGTCACTCTGGGGAATCAGGGGTGAGAGGCAAATAGCATAACTCTTTGGTACTGTAACAAGGTCCTTCCTTGAGGGCACCCAGCCTTCCCTTCATTCAAGGGGTTCTGGGTCTGTAAACAGTCTCAAGTCTGGAAATTTGTTGACTGAGAGAGATTCTCTATTGCTATGATCCAATACTGACTTCCTGTCATTTGCCCTAGAGCTTTTCTGTTTATAAAGATCAAATAAAAACTTAGTAGGCTTCTTATGTATGTGGTCCCTGGAAACACCATGATTGATTAGCCAGTACCACAGGTCCATTTGAGTCATGCCATTGTAGGTATTGTTTTGCCTTTGCTGCCCATTATGATAAGTATGCTCACTTTGTCTTTGGTAATTCAGTACTGCCACCTGACCCTTCCTCCGAGGTCCTGTTACCCGTATTATATTTACATTTAATTTATGCAGTTGTGCAGCAGCATCTCCAACTGTAAGATTCAGCATAAGGAAAAGAGCAAAAACAAAGCTCTTCAAACGTTCTGGTGTCTCTCTCAATACTTTCCATCTTATAAAATCAGTAAAAGGCATGTCCTCTGGGCCCTCCCATTGTGGAGGATTTGGTGTTGCACTGCGAATCCACTCAAGCATACCAATTTGCCTGAGCCTTACAGTCCCTTCATCAACACTAAGCCAAGCCATATCAGGAATCTCCAGCTCTCTGTCAGTAGGCCACCTTTTGCTAAATACCTCAGCCAACAATCAAATTTTTAACACCTTTTTGAACTGCACGAGCTTCCATATTAAACCTAGAATCTCCAGTCAGGAGGCCCTTGTCAATAAACTCAGCCTGATCCAATTTTATGCTCCTTCCACCATTATTCCATACCCTTAAAATCCATTCCCAGACATATTCATTAGACTTCTGCTTGAATGAATTAGCAAATTCACTAAGTTCTTTATTGGTGTAGCGCACCTCATGGACCACACTT
>NW_008337446.1:416909-418882 GCF_000622305.1 Nannospalax galili
GAATAAAAATATATGTATAGAGATTTATCAGCTTAGCTCACAGGAGAGAGTCTAAGTAGTCCAACAATGGCTGCACCACACTGGAGAGGCTAAGAATCTGTAGTTGCTCGTTCAGTCCGCAAGGCTGGATGTCTCAGTAGTCCCAATCTGGTGCTGAAGGTCTGATGAATTCCAAAAAATCAGCTAGTCTTCAGTCTACAGCAGCAAGACGAACTCAGCAGTGAGAGAGAAGGCAAGCAGCAAGAAGCCAGGCATTCTCCTCTGCCTTTTATACGGGCTTCCCTCAGAAGGTAACACCCACATTTAGGGTGTGTCTTCCAGCTTCAGATGATCCAATCAAGAAGATCTCTCTCATTTTAGTTAATCCCAGATCCAGTCAAGTTGACACCCAGGATTAGCCATCACAGACAGAAAATCAAATTAGGAAAAATCAGATGATAACTAGAAAGCAAGTAGAAAAATAACAAAGTAAATTCAACCATGCTTATAATTACATTAACTAAAAACAGGATCAAACCGTCCCCATTAGAAAGCAGAAATTAAGAAATTGAAAAATAACAAGACATAACTTACATAGTTCATATATACATAAAGAGAAAGATGAGTTTAAATGTAAAAGGATGAAAATATAACAAGTTAACATTAATCAAAAGAAAGATTAGAAAAGGCATAATTCAAAGCAAACAGTAATACAAACTCTAAAAATAGATTATATATGATAAAATAGAATATACAAAATCTGAAAAGTGATTTTACATAATGATATTATAAGCCACCAAGACTTTTTGCTACAAAAGATATATTCACCTAACACAGATTTCAATACTAAAGATATATCCACCTAATACATGATATAAACACTAATCTATTCAAACGAGAAATAGACAAAATCACAACATGGCATTGACACTGGAGACTTCAGCATTCACCTCTCAGTAATTGATAGAACAAACATCCAGCACATTAGTAAGGTATACAAGCTCCAAATATTATAAACCAACTTGATCTAATTGACACTTTATCCAGTACATCAAATAAACATTATTTTCAAGTATATATAAAATACTCATGACAAGGCTGTGTTCTCAACTAGAAAAAAATTCAATGAATTTTTAATAAATGAAATAATTACAAGAGATGTTCTATAACCACCATAAAATTAAACCAAAAGTCAGTAAAGAAAGGTATCTTGGAAATTCCCAAATATTTGAAAATTAAAAATACATTTAAATAAAAGCACAAGAGAAGTAAGAAAATATATGGAATAAAGTTGAAAATACAAGGGGACACAGGTCAAGCAGTGTTTAGTGGGAAACTTACAGTATACAATGCAATTTATATTGGAAAATAAGAAAAGTCTTAATCCAGTCATCTGTCTATCTTAAGGAGCTAGAAAAAGAAGAGAAAATTGAAACCAAAGCAAAAAGAAAGGAAACAACAGTAAAGATAAAAACAGAAATTAATAAAATACATGACAAAGTCAAAGTGTCTCTCTGGGTCCCAAAGATATTGGCACATAGCACGAAGCTAGCACATGCCTAGTTACTGGGTTGTGGGAACCAAATAACAACCTCCACTGGTACCTCTCCAGGCCGTGTGCACTGTCTCCACATGGACGTGCCTACGTACTCCTTTGGTAAGATGGTAGAGCAATATTTATTGTTGCTGTTTATTAACAGAAAATATTTACAGGTCAAATATCCATTTTAAATGACTTGCAAAAGACTAGGCCAAGAGAGCATTTCAAAACTCTTGCTTCCAAATCCAATTATCTAACTGCCCTTTCTTGATTCCTTCTTTCAGAAACTGGAAATTGCACAGAGAAGCGAAGCATCTTATTTCTTCTAAGTCAGCCTGGAGTGAAGCAAAGGAGAAGCAAAGTCCAAAATGTTGGGCTATGGCTGAGTGATTCAAATATTACAAACTTTCATAATTACTTGAAGAAATTTTTCTACTAGTTTTTTTTTTTTTTG
>NW_008337446.1:418947-421796 GCF_000622305.1 Nannospalax galili
ACTAGTTTTTTTTTTTTTTTTTGTATTGCTAAGAGTGTCTTCATTAAAATTCTGCAAGTGCAGCCCATTGGCTGAAAAGTGGCTTTGGGGTTTTGTTTTGTTTTCACATAACAAAGACCTTTACAATAAATAGCTGAATGTTCCCCCTTTGGGAATTAATAAATCTCAAACAATCTAAGAAAAAACATAGTTTGGAAGCAATTTAGGTGACCTCTGTTTCATTTTGGATATGTGATTGATCACCCTGTCCTTGAACACAGCCAGGACCCTGAACATATTCCAGTGCACTGTGCTCTCAGGGAACAGCAATAACCAGAAAATCTCTGCTATGTTCTGTCCAAATGCAGCTCCCTACATTTTATGCCTATAATGATAGTGTTAGGGAAAGAGGAATTTACTGCTTGGTTGAATTTACTGTTTGTAACTGATTAACTCAACTGGAGACACAGGCATCTGGAGATAGGGGCAAGTGCTGCAGCCCCCGGAGCCTGACCTGTCTGATCTGTGTCGTGACCCACCGAGTCACGGACCCTAACATTTTGGGGGCTCGTCCAGGATTCGGGGGGGCTTCTGGGGTAACAAAGGATGAATGGAGGCAGAGTTTCTTTTCTCCAGACAGGGCAGTGTAATTCAAGGGTCGCCCCCTCGTGTCTGTAAAATCCAGAATAAAGCGAGAGTCACCATCTCGTGTCTGGTCTCGTGTTAGTAATCCTGAGTGAGGAAGTCCGGGTTCGAGTCCTGGCACCTAGGTGAAAGTCCAGGTAACCAGCCCTGGCCCTAGGGTCCAAGTGCCTCGGCCCTAGGAAGGAAGCCTGCCATCAAATATGGCGCCTGAGGAGGAAAAGATCGAGCTGGTCACTCTGAGGCAGGACGATCTCGTGTCTGGTCTTGGGTTAGTGATCCCGAGCGAGGAAGTCCCGGCCCCCAGGTTAGTGACCCTGGGTGAAGTTCAGGTAGCCAACCCTGGCGCTAGGGTCCAAGTGACTCGGCCTTAGGAAGGCAAGCCCGATCGGCGGAGACCGGGCACCCGAGGTAGAGGATGTTGAGCTCACCACCCTATGGTAGTCCGTGTGGATCCCTTTCGGGAGAATTACCAGAAGTATCGAGGATCCCGAAGGTGAAAGTGAAAGTGGTGAGTGTGGTGCACATGAGTGAAAGAAGGACCGGTCCGAGCGAGTATGATCAGATGTGGTGTGTGTGCTTAGTGTCATTGTTAATTGTTATGTTATGTTGTGGTTTGTATTTATATTTCTTTCTGCTCTCTCTAGTTTAAGGCTCTCCTACCCTCCTTTCTGCCACTGAAACTCCCCGCGGGCACGGGTCGGACATTTAAGAGCCATTAGGGCCCCTGCCGCTGAAAGACTCCCGTGACAGGATAAGAGAGTCCCAGGCATGAATCCCAGATAAATTCGTGTCCCCCACAGAAGAAAACCTGGGCAACGACAGGCACCCGTCCACAAGCACACCCACTGGCCATCATTGTTTAGAGTGGCATCTTCACTTCTCCCTTTTCATCCCTCTCTCTTCTGTGACCTCCACCATGGGCCAGACTCAGGCCACTCCTAAAGGTTTAATCCTCTCTCATTTCTCGGAGGTGAAGGAGCAGGCCTTAAAATTGGGCCTGGGCATCAGGAAGGGTACGTTTGGCACTTTTTGCTCGACTGAATGGCCCACCTTTGGAGTAGGTTGGCTGACCCAGGGGTCCCTTTCCCTGGACACCATCGGCAAGGTCAAGACTTTCATTACCCAGCCTGACCCAGAGGGCCACCCGGATCAACTCCCCTATATCCTTTTGTGGGAGAATTTGGCAGAGGATCCCCCGTCCTGGTTAAGGCCCCTCTTGGTGAGAAAGCCCCATGCTTGCCCACCAAAAGTCTCCATCATGGTCACCCAGGAAGGATTGAAGTCCTCCAGTCACAGAGGTAGTGCTCTGCCAGTTCTCCCCGAGAGCTCCTCCCTCTACCCCCCTTTGCCCGTTGAGCAGCTGCCACTTTATGCAGCTCCATGAGGAGGAGAAGCCGAGGTGGCCTATGGAGGGGGATGGAGCCAGGGGTCCCCAAGGGAATCCAGTGGTTTCCCCCTCCTCAGACTCCTCTAAAGGAGAAGATAGATGATCTGGGGAAGCGGGAGGGATGCAGTTAAGGTCTCGAGGAAACAGGGACGGATGGGGGGAAGCTCCATCCGCCACCACAGGAGGAGCCGTGCCAGTTCTGCTGGTCCAAATGGTTGGCGGCCCAGATGGAGTTCAGTAGTATCAATACTGGCCATTTTCCTCTAGCGATCTCTACAATTGGAGGACCCAAAATCCTCCCTTTTTTGAAGACCCTAAGTGTCTAATAGGTTTGGTAGAATCCATTATGCACACACAGTGTCCCACGTGGGATGACTACCAGCAGCTACTTCGCACCCTCTTCACAACAGAAGAGTGAGAACGCATCCTGAATGAAGCCAGGAAGAATGTCCTTGGAGAAAATGGGAGGCCCACTACCCTTCAGCCTTCCATCGATGAGGAGTTCCCCCTCACACGACCAAATTGGGATTTTGGGACGGCAGAAGGTAGGGAGCGTCTCCGGGTCTACCACCAGACTCTGATGACTGGTCTCCAGGCGGCTGCAAGGTGGCCCACTAACCTGGCCAAGGTAAAAGGTAAAAACAATTGTTCAGGGAGAAACTGAAAGCCCAGCTGCATATCTGGAAAGGCTATTTGATGTCTATAGGCAATACACCCCTATAAACCCAGAGGCAGAGGAACACAGGTCAGCTGTAGTCCTCTCTTTTATTAACCAGGCAGCCTCCGATATCAGGAGAAAACTCAATAAGTGAGACAGTCTGGGGGAGATTTCTATTAG
>NW_008337446.1:422433-424639 GCF_000622305.1 Nannospalax galili
CCTCCTCTCCCTGGGGAGTGAGGGAATTCCTTGGCTCTGCTGGGTTTTGCAGACTCTGGATCCCAGGGTATGCAGAGATAGCCTATCCACTGTATGAAGCCACCAAAGAAGGACTGGATTGGAAGTGGAGTCAGGAACAGCAAGAAGCATTTGACAGACTAAAAGAAGCTCTTCTCCAGGCTCCCGCCCTGTCTCTGACAGACTCAGAAAAGCCCTTCATTCTGTTCATAGATGAAAAAAGGGAGTGGCCAAAGGAGTCCTGGCCCAGCAACTAGGCCCGTGGAAGAGACCTGTGGCCTCCTTGTCCAAGCGGCTGGGCCCAGTGGCCTCGGGATGGCCATCTTGCCTGCACATCTTGGCAGCCATCATCCTCCTGGTAAAGGAAGCTGACAAGCTGACCTTTGGCCAGGACCTAAGGGTGACAGCCCCACATACTGTGGAGGGTATTCTCAGGCACCCTCCAGGGAAATGGATGACAAATGCCAGGCTCACCCACTACCAAGGGCTCCTGCTGGACTCTCCTCGAATCACCTTCTCGGCCCTGGTGACCCTGAATCCTGCCACTCTCCTGCCAGACCCAGACCTGTCAACCCCCACCCATGACTTTAGAGATGTTCTCTCTGAAATCATCCAGGTATGGGCAGACCTGAGAGACACATGGCTGCCAAAGAGTGAACTGGACTGGTATACAGATGGAAGCAGCTTCATGCGGGATGGGGCAAGAAAAGCCAGAGCAGCGGTAGTGACACACGAGGGGGAAGTCATTTGGAGCACAGCCCTGCCCCCTGGCACCTCAGCCAAGAAGGCAGAACTTATTGCTCTCACAGAGGCACTGGAGAGAGCAGAAGGTAAGCGGGCCAACATCTACACGGACAGCAGGTATGCCTTTGGCACTGTGCATGTTCATGGTGCCATCTACTGAGAGAGAGGATTCTGGTCCACAGAAGGAGAGGAGCTGAAGAACTTACAGGAAGTCCAAAGACTGTTAGCAGCCGGGGAAATGCTGAGGGCGGTGGCAGTTATACATGTGCCTGGGCACCAGTCCAGAAAGACTCCTGAGGCCATGGGTAACAACTTTGCTGATGCAAAGGCCAGGAGGGTAGTTCTCTTAGACCCCATTGTGCTGGCAGCTCTAGAGGTACCCATACCTGAACTACCCACCCTACCTCCCAGACCTGCCTATTCCCCACAGGACCTTGAGTGGATAAGAAAACAAGCTCTGGGAGAAAAGCCTGGGGAGAGAGGTTGGAGTAGGGACTGGGAGGGTAGACTGATCTTACCAGAAGTACTAGGAAAATACATGCTCATCAACCTACACAGATCCACCCATCTAGAGAAGTTGGGAGATAGACTTCACCGAGGTAAAGCCAGGAAAGTATGGGTACAAGTATTTGCTAGTCATGGTGGATATCTTTTCAGGATGGGTAGAGGCTTTCCCAACCAAACATGAGACTAGCCAGATGGTAGCAAAGAAACTAATAGAGGAGATAGTCCCCAGATATGGGATTCCTGAGGCTATAGGTTCCAATAATGGTCCAGCTATTGTTAGCAAAGTCCTTTAGGGACTAGCCCAAGCTTTGGGAACAGATTGGACGTTACATTGTGCATATAACCCGCAAAGCTTTGGGCAGGTAGAAAGAATGAATCGGACGTTAAAGGAGACCCTTTCTAAATTGGTAATAGAGACTGGCAGTGACTGGGTGACCCTCCTCCCCTTGGCCATTTTCCATGTTTGGAACTCCCCCTATGTGCATGGTCTAACCCCCTTTGAGATAATGTATGGGGCCCCTCCACAAATAACCCGGCAAGTGCAGCCCTTGGGGGAAGAGAAGTCAGCCCCCAACTATTTAAATGTGTTGCAATCCCTTGCCAAAGTACAGCAGGAAATTTGGCCCCTAATCAAAGCATACTATGAAGGGGAAAGAACCCAGATTGTGGAACATGGCATAGTCCTAGGGGATATGGTCTGGGTAAAAAGACACAAAGTAAAAACTCTTGAACCCAGATGGAAGGGACCTTATGTTGTATTGTCTACCATCCCCACTGCCCTAAAGGTTGACGGCATCACTCCCTGGGTCCACCACACCCATGTTCGGAAGGCCTTGCCTCTCGAGGACCCAGAATCCTGTGTGAAGGAGTGGGAGATGTGGCCAAATCCTGCTAATCCCTTGAAGCTACAGCTGAGCCATACATGAAAGGATTCCTG
>NW_008337446.1:424846-444681 GCF_000622305.1 Nannospalax galili
TCATCAGACATGGATTCTGCGAAGTGACGTCGCCTATGAGGAATGGAACCGCACCTCCCATATGGCCCCATTGTGGACATGGTGGTCAGATCTGTATGTTGACTTCGAACTTGTACTGGGGCAATTTTATCACCTCCCCCAGAGAAACCACCAGGAACAGTATTATATGAAAAAACGGGCTTTCGTTGACTCATCATCCACAGTCAACCGCCAAGCTTTGCGGGCAAATGGGTTCTTTGCTTGCCCAGGTTTTTGGACAGGTTGGTGGAGGTGCAATTGTCGGGGTGCTGATAGACTCTACTGTGCTGAATGGAATTGTTTGGAAGTTAATGATGGGCGGTGGAGATGGGAGGATTCCCCTGACCTGATTGATATGAGGTTTACTACTCCATACAACCAATGGACAGTATCTCCACTGGCCAACCAGGTTAAAATCACCTTTACCTCAAAGGGAAAAAATGATAAAAGGTGGATATAGATGGACTGACATGGGGCCTGATGCCCTACCAGACGCCATGGAGGGGGGTCCTCTTCCAGATCTTCCTCCAGGTCGAGGCAGTGGTTAGATCGCCGGTAGGACCTAACCCGGTGTTTAATACCCCTTGTCTGAGGCCCCAACCTCCCCCGCCTGGGTCTCCTAGGCCCACCTTCAAGCCATCAAGCACCACAATGACATCAGCAACCCCAGCCATGGAAAGGCCGGGGACGGCTGCGAAACCACAGACTTCCAGCAACCCTATGTGGGAGATGGTGCTAGCTATAGTAGAAACCCTTAATCATACCACTCCTTCTCTTACTGACCCACGTTGACGGTGCTACCCAGGATCCCCACCCTTTTATGAGGCTATTGGGATAAATAGTTCCTATACTGTCAACAACTCTCATCCCACCTATTGGGATGGGAGGCCATGGGGACTTACTCTTGCCCAGGTCTCGGCCTCTGGCATGTGTATAGGCTCAATTCCAACATCCCAAAGCCAGTTATGCTCCTCATGCAATAACACCCCATGGGAGCAGGGGAAGTGGATTATACCCACCTTGGGCTGGTGGCTCTGTTCAAAAATGGGCCTCACCCCAGCCCTATCCACCTCTGTATTTAATGCTAATAATGAATTTTGTGGACTTGTGGCCATTCTGCCCCGTCTTTCATATCACTCTCATGAATCCCTCCTCTCCTATTGGGAGGAAAAACAGTCCACTCCGAAAGAAGAGGGAACCCATTACTGCCTTAACCATCAGAACACTCTTCTCCATGGGGATAGCTGGAGCAGGGACAGAAATCGCAGCCCTAGTAACGTGAGAGCAAGGGCTCACAACACTAAGGCTAGCAATCAACAGGGACTTGGAACAGCTCCGGCAAACAATGTCGGACCTGGAGCAATCTCTCACTTCCTTATCAGAGGTGGTGCTACAAAACAGAAGGGGCTTGGATCTCCTCAGTATAAGACCCTGTCTCCGAAACAAACCAAAAACTACACTGAGATTCCTTCCATCTCATGCTTCTCAGAATGGCGATCATCAAGAAAACAAATGCCAATAAACACTGAGAGGGGCCCGACACAACACTGATGGAGATGTAAACCAATGCAGTCACTGTACAAATCAGTACAGAGCTTCCTCACAAAGGAACTTCCCACATATATTGCTGTTCAGTACATACCCAAAGAAATCCAACACAGCATACAGGAGAGCTGCCTGCACCCATGTTGACTGTGGCACTCTTCACACCAAGAGATAGTGTTAGGGGAAAGAGGAATTTACTGCTTGTCTGAATTTACTGCTTGAATTTACTTGTTTGAATTTACTGCTTGTAACTGATTAACTCAACTGGAGACACAGGCATCCGGAGATTGGGGCAAGTGCTGCAGCCCCCGGACCCTGACTTGTCTGATCTGTGTCGAGTCACGTAGGCATGTCTGCTTACACAAGATAACAGGGAAGGGTTGCGCCAGGCGCATACCACCCATCCCTCCCCGATTGGGACGTCTGAAGGGAGTTGTAACATTTTTCTTGAAGTTATTGGTTTGTGAAATAGGCTACCACCGTTTCTCTAGGCAAGCTGGATCCATTTGTGGGGTGTTGTTTATTTAGTCTGAAAGAGTCAGGTTGGGGCAAAGCCAAGTTACACCTCTACCTCTGAGACTAGACCTAATAATACTCAGATGAGAATGCTGGTCTTTCCCATGGCTGCTGCTTACTGGGCATGCATTGGCCCGTGTGGAGGGCTTCACCTGTGCCATGTCAATGAGTCTCCTGAAGAGACCCACCAAGTCACGGACCCTAACAGATAGTATAGAGGAGTATTTAATGAAAACCACCATTCAAATTTACTGAATCTAAAAAATGACTATCATCATCAGGATGGCCTTTGTAGTGGAAGTAATAACAGGTAAGTCTCTTCTGTTAACACAACCACTTGACTGAGTAGCATTCCTAACCAAGAGAGGAGGAGCAGGCTCTGTCTACGGATTCTTACAGGGAAAGGTGCCGAATGGTACTCTAAAGGAAATCAAGACCTGTTTCTAGGCCTTGATGTTTGTCTTTAGGATATGCACAGAGGAGTGGGACAAGCACTTATTGTTTATATTATGATTTAGACATCACATTCAGTGCTGAATGGGGATACTCTTGTTTAATTCTTACAACGATCCTTACTCAAATAGTATCACTCCCCATTATATGCGTAAAGGTTCAAAGGGGTTAAATAAGTTGCCTGGGGGCATGAAATTCTTACCAAAAAGTCAGGGCCTTGATCACCTGTTCTGAATTTCAAAGCTGATGTTGCTCATTATAGCATAGTACCCTGGTTCACCAAAGCAGAACCTGGCAATCTTTTCCTGATTCCTTGCACAGGGCTCTATGGCAATTATGTGTAGGACAAAACATGAATCCTGCATCTCATTCTAGAGGAAACTAGAGTGAAGGAAATCAGATGCCAAACACAAAATGTTTAGCCATGGAAGATAAGAAATGGGTAAATTTTTTATCAACCCCTTCCTCTCCTCCCCACCTCACATTTTTGGGCTCCTTTCTGTGTTTCAGAACCACCAAAGTTCCCCCCAGCACCACCAGGTCTGGACCCACCTTACCCAGAATTTGCTCCAGACTAAGTCCTCAGTTTGCCCCCCTTCTAACTTGTTTTGCTTCCTGGAAACATGGTTTGTAACCTTTGAGAACATTATTCATACTTACCCCAATCCTGACAGGAGGGCATTTTAAAAGGAACACCTTAGAAAGATCACTGTGATAGGGTGAGGGCCTGTTAGTTACAAAATTCCCGACAGAAACAACTTTAAGGAGGAAGAAATTTTTCTTTTGTTTATGATTTCTGAGGTTTAGTCCATCCCGATGGAGAAAGCACAGTGCAGCAGCAACTGATACTGACATCATGGAGGGGGGCGGGGGATATGAGGGAGAGAGGGAGGAAGGGAGGGAGGGAGGGAGGGAGAACAAGAGGATAAGCCTGCAGTCGTGGCTTTCTCCTTTTTCCTCCTTTCCTTGCATGTGGGTCACCAGCCTGTGGGATGATGCCAACAATATTCAGAATGAGTATTCCCCCACCTAACAAAACCTATCTGGAAACTCTCACAGATACACCCATAGGTGAGCTTCTCTATTCTTAATTGCATCAAGTTGACAGTCAAAATTCACCATCACAGAAGGGGCTTTTGACATCAAGGACATTAGGAAGTTGAACTCTGAGGTCTAATACACAATTATCTAATCTGACCATAATACCAGTCCATGCCAGTCCACATCAAGATCATTCCACTGCCCCTCATCTGCTGTCTGGGAGTGCCCAGGGTCCACATGAGTCCTAGCCAGCCTCTTGAGAGCAGACTGTGCTTCTGCATCCTCAGTCTGAATTACTAGTACAATTCCTAGACCCCAGCAGAGCCCAAGAGCTCTTTAAACAAAAGAAGGAAGAGATTAAAGTGTGAGAGTAAACGGAGATGCCACTGGTCCCAGCTCAGCCAGCTAGCTAAGTTATCTCTCTGGCTGCTGTCCTAAAGAAGCAGGGACATTAGCCATAACAAAAACAGGCATCTTCATGGCCCCTTCATAGGAAAACAGTCTGAATAAACAGAATACAAACTCTGATAATAAGGAGACCTCGTTCCAAGAGGAAAGCAATTCAATTCTGTGTAATTGCTCAGGAATTCTAAATATTCAGAACTTAAGTAAAAGTACTTATTGACTTCCTCAAAGCCATGTCCTTTATTCATTATTTCAGCTTTGGGACATTGTCGAGCCAGTACTGTGCACATAGATAGTTTATATACTTAGGAAACAAAACAATTATAACACTCATTTTTGTTCTAATTGTGTTTTAAGCCTCCTCCTGCTAGTATCTTAGCCTTGAGAGAGAACTCTAAAATCTGCAGGTCTCCCTCAGGTAGTCAGGAGAGTACTGACCAGTGTGTGTACATGAAGAAACTGCTCTAGACAAGGGAAGGGACTCAAAAGGTTTAGAGGAGGCAACTCTTACCCAGAACCAAGAACAAGGTCTGTTCACGAGCCACTGGGCCTGAGGTGAGTGCTCCAAACAGTCTGGCCTCAGTAGGGAGAATAATTAGCCCTGACTCAGATGCACCCAACAAATTTTAACAAGATCAGAAAGAATCAAACTGTTTTTAAGTAACTTTACCAAGCCAAAGAGATCTATAGAAATACAAAATTTCCTTCACTGACTCCCGTTGTAGGTCAGTTTCAAAAGGCTGACACTAATTCTCTTGTGTCTGTAATTTCATTTTTTTTCCTGAAGACCCTCAGGGTTTTCTCCTTACTTTTTGAAGTAATAGTTGCCCCTACATATACCTGAGAATTGATTGTTCTGAGTTGATTCTGTGAGGTCACGCCTTTCAGTGAGTTGATTTAGGTCTTTTTCTACTACTCCCCACACTTGTACGGGTCAGCTCTGCTCTCTGTTCATTGTTTTGCTTTTCTTCCTCTGGCTCAGCTAACTTGGGCATTATTTCTCCTTTGCCTGTCTCCAGCCGCGACTTTCTGAGCCATTTTGCTTTTTTCTTTACTGAACTCCATTCCCTGGTTTGCCTTCCTGTGTCCTCATCCTTCCTGAAAATTTCATTTATTGTTCTTCCCTGTGCTTCTTACAATGTATTCTCCACTATTGATGTAATTTTTCTTCCATTTCTTTCCTGAGTTTAATGAATTCCTTTTTTTTTCCTCCCGTGTGTGTGTGTGTGTGTGTGTGTGTGTGTGTTTCGTACACTTTGTGCACAGTCGCTTCACAATCTTGACCCTGACTCTGCTTTTAGTTTTTGAATTTTATACCCTCAAATACTTATTTCAGTATATTTAACTCTGTTGGGAATGTCAACCTGACAATTTTATTCTGCTTCATGGCTGTTTTTCAAGAATGGAATTTTCCTCAGTTGATTTGCATGTAAATTCATTTCCTGATTTTCAGAAATGTATCTCTATAAATTTTCCTTTTGTTTATTTTTATGATGTTGCACTATTTTAGAAGATTGCTAGTATGGTTCTATCTTTATCTTTAAAAAATCAACATGGGCTAGAAAGCTGGCACCACAGTTAAGAGCACTAGCTACTCTTGCAGAGGACTCAGGTTCGATTCCCAGCACCCACACAGTGGCTAATAACCACCCATAACTCCAGTTCCAGAGGAATTGATGCCCTTTTCTGACTTCCTAGGGCATTATGCAACACGGATGTGCAGGTAGGCAATACGCTTATACACATAAAATAAAAAATAAATAAAATGTAAAAAAACAATACTTTAGTGGGAGAGTGTATGCTGTGTGTTCATTCATTCATTTACCTTTTGTTTTACAAGTGATAGTTATGGGGCATCGAGGAGTTTGCTTTTTGATTTTTTGTTTCACTTTGCTTAGTTTCTTTGGGTTTGTTCTCTTTTATAGCTTTTCATATTTTCTTCTTCACCCAGTGTCTAGAGGTTAGCCCTCACTTCCCTTCCGCCCTTTCTCTCCCAAGCTTTCGTCCTCAGATGATTATGCCTTGAACACAGGCTACCTTTTTTAAATGGGAGCTATCCCTTAAGCTGCATATCTGGTCTTTTTCTGCCATCTTGTTCTTTGAGACCTGAATACTTTCCATCCCTTCTGTGCTGTGGTGCTCTGGGGCTTTTCGGATCTTGGTGGGTTTGCCCTTGTGAAGGCTGTTCCAGCACAGCTGGGCCCCTCACTGATGTCCCCATCTCATTCTTGCCCTCTGTTTCTCAGCTGCCTTTGCATCCCACAAACCCACAGTGTGACAGCAGACACAGGCACGTGAGACTGAAGCATTGGTGTTCAGTGCTTTCCCATTTTGTGCACAGTCATTTCAGTCTTCATTTCCTTTGACCCTGATGTTGAGGAATAATTGTTAGAAAAATTTCACGAAGCAAATTTTCCTCCTAATATTAGGGAGGATACCTGGAAAGGTTATTTACTATACTATTGCAATTTGTCTATAGTATCTGGAGATTATTAACAAACTTTTGGTTTTCTCCTTGGTTTTTTGTCCATTTCTGCTTTTAGGGTTTTCTTTAACATTAATTAATCTGTTCATTCATTCATTCATTCATTCATATACTGTATGTGTATGTGCATGGGCATGTGTATGCCAGGGCACAGATACACCACGGAGCATGTGTGGAACTCAGAGGGCAACCTGTGGGAGGCGATTCTCTCCTTCAATCATGTGTGTCCCAGGACAAACTCAGGTCATCAGGCTAAGAGACAAGTGCCTTTATCCTCTAAGCCATCACCCCAACTCTACTTTTAGTTTTTTAATGACATGGGTGCTATGATTTGAGTAAGTGTCCCCAAAAGGTCCATGTGTTAAAGACTTGTTTCCTGGGGTGTTGGTCTTGGGAATGGATGACCCTTTGAGAGGTAAAGTCCTGTAGGAAATCAGATGGCACTGAGGGTGCGCCCACAAAGATTTCTGTCTTCATTTCATTTCCTGTTGCTGTGATAAAATACCCTGACAAAAGCAACTTAGGGGGGAAAGGATTTATTTCAGCTCTAAGTTCCAGATTACAGTCCATCCTATAGCAGGAAGTTGATCATATCACATCCATAATCAAGAACAGAGAGCAATAAATGCATGCATGCTTGTCGGCAGCTCAATTTTTCCACTCATACAATTCAGGGTCCTCTGCTTAGAGAATGGTGTCACCCACAGTGGGCAGGTCTTCCTGCCCCAATTGACATAATTAAGACAGTCTCCCAGATGTGTGTCTGCAGCCCAACCAGATCCAGACAATCTCTCATTGAGACCCTCTTCCCAGGTGATTCTAGACTGTGTCAAGTTGACAAACTAATCATCACAACCCCTTACTTTGTCTTGGGTCTGTAGCCATGTGTGAGTGACCATGTGCTCCCACCATGATATGCTGCCTCATCAGAAGCCCAAAGCCACAAAACCAACAATTACAGCCTGGAGTCTCAAAAAGCATAGGCCAAATGAACCTTTTTCCATCTTCATAAGTTGGTTATCTCAAGTATTTTGTTATAATGACGGAAAATAACTAACATAAGAGATATTCTGCTCAAATTTTTCATAGGCAGCACACACTTCTGTGTTCAGCTACAAAACCAAAATAAAAGAGTTTACTAGCAGCACAGATCCCCTGGTGTTTAGTTCCAAATAACATTCCCACCCCCAAGAGTAAACAGCATAGATTCATTTTAGCCAGTTTTTATTTATGTGTATGAGTACATTGCCTGCATGTGTGTCGTGCCTTAGTCATTTTTTTATATTACAAAGATGAAGTCACATGGTTTATACTTCTGTATCTGGCCCCTTTCATCACATTCTTGTGATTCATCCATGTTTTATAGTTTTTTTACTCTCCCATTGAACACTACTCCACTTGTGAGTACACCACAATTCATTTCTCTTGAAGTAGTTTCAAGATTTGGTCTCATTTGAATAGTGCCATTGTGCGCCTTCTTGTGCACATCTTGGTGAAAACATTTTTTCCTGTTCATATATATATACCTAGGATTCATAAACAGGGGTGTCTCACAACTCCTGTCTTTTTTGTTCGATCTGTTCTTCCAATGTATAGTAATATCTCACTGCAGTGAAGCATTTATTTATCTTCCATTAAGCCAATTGGTTATTCTGTTTCCAAAGTCTATTTTGGCCATTTTTCTTTTGCTAGCACTTCATTTTAGATCAAAAAGACTGATGACTAATGTTTTCCCTATGCTCACAAACCAAATTAGTCACAGAGCTAAAGTGAAATTTAGAACAACAGCATTAGATTCTTCAGACATTTGCTACCCTCAGATGAGGCATTTGGGATTAGTCCAGTTAATAATTGTGGTCAAGGATAATTATGAATGATGCCCAGCACAAAATCATAAATCTGGAAATATTAGATTTTTATGTGTAATTAAATTTTTTTTGTAAATTGGTTACACAGCTCTTGGGCATGAACTTTATAAATAACATCCTGTGGCAATGTCAAAAAGTTGTGGAGTGGGGTTGAGCTGGATGACACCATGGCCATTTGTGAATTATGGGGACCAATGTAAAGATTGTGACTGGACCAGATTACAGAAAAGTGAGATTATGTGTAGTTAGGTGATAGATAGCACAGTGTGGGACAGGAAGAGGTGCAGGAAGACTGGAAAATAAAGACAAGTCACTGAGCGCTGGAAAGAAAAACTTGACAAAAACAAAACTTTCGCTAATTTTGTAAGCCTAGGAAAAGAGAAAAATAGTGATACTACAGACAGAGCCAGGAAAGTCAGCAGAGCAAGTTGTTTGGGAAAGTATAAGCTGCAGGTAAAATCCAGTGATTGTGACATGTCAACAAGAAAGGGAGGCAAAAGTATCTTACAACTGAAAAACAGACATTTTAACTCAAGAAAGATGAGGCTGAAGACAGAGCAGGGTGAATGTTAGAAAGGAACATGGAAGTCAAGATAAGTTCGAGAAAGATCATAGAATGAAGAAGCAAAAGGCCACTCCTGTGTGATGGGTAAAAAGAAGGCAGACTCAAGGAAGAAGTCTGAGGAGTGTTCTACTTACAGGAGGGGAACTGGGAGAATTGGAACAGCATCACGTGTCTCTCAAATAAATAAGGATTAAGGCAGGAGGTGATCAGTGCAGGCATCTCAGAGAAGTAAAACTGTGAGGTGGGGCAAAGACAGTCTTCCGATACAGCAAATGCCTGTCACTGATGACAGTGGGGACAACTGTCTTGGCAAAATAGGAGAGATGAAAGTCATGTTGCAAGATACTCAACAGTGCATTGATAATCAAACAGTACCTCCAGCAGCGTATTAACAGAACACCCTGCCACTGACTTCAGTTGTGAAAAGCAGGAAATAATTAGGTCAGAAATGAGAGAAGGTAGAGAGCCAAGTGAAACCCTTTCACAAGGGAAATCTCTGCTTGTTTTAGGCAGATAGTAAAGATGTCCATGAAAGTGAGATACACTGATAATCTTAAAAAAAGAAAGCAAAGAAAAGTTATTGGAGGCCTGAAGTTCCACAGAATAAGAGGTTTGGACTATCTATTATGGAGAATGGTAAGGAAATAAGGATCTTCGGGTTTTTTTTAATTTTATTTTTTATGCATATGAGCATTTGCCTGAATGTGAGCACACCATAGGCAATGCAATGCCTGAAGAAACCAGAAGGGGCATCAGATCCCATGGAACTGGAGTCTGGATGGTTGTTAGCTGTCATGTGAGTGCTGGGAACTAAACCCTGGTTCTCTGCAAGAGCAGTCAGTGTTCTTAACCCCGGAGCCATCTCTCCAGCCACAACCTCTGCTTCATGAGGGGAAAAAATGTCCTGAAACCACTTTATACTATAATCCAAAATTCTGGGTAAATCATAATAGCTGTTCTTCAATAGCTGTTCTGTAAGCAGATGTGCAAGAAAATAAGATTCTCCAGTCCCAGAAATGAGGATCTGAAAAGTAGAGAGGTAAGCCTTCAAATTGATGTCACTTGATAAGGTAGCGAGGAGGTGAAGGTGTTGTTACTGGTATTTTGTGGTTTTGTTTTTTTTTTTCCCCTTATGGGGATTAGGATTCAAGCTTCTGCTTAAAGGTAGGTGCCTTTAGGCCAGGCGTGGTGGCACACGCCTTTAATCCCAGCACTCAGGAGGCAGAGGCAGGCAGATCTCTGTGCGTTCAAGGCCAGCCTGGTCTACATAGTGAGTTCTGGGACAGCTGGGGCTATAGGGAGACCCTGTTTCAAAAAAAAAAAAAAAAAAAAAAAAAAAAAAAAAAAAAGATAGGAGCCTTTAAAATTCATGCTCATAAA
The DNA here is from genome assembly GCF_000622305.1 of Nannospalax galili. NCBI lineage: Eukaryota > Metazoa > Chordata > Mammalia > Rodentia > Spalacidae > Nannospalax > Nannospalax galili. Next base: position 435,123 of record NW_008337446.1, read on the forward strand.
ATAGTGGATGGGGGTGGGGGGACAAACCAACTGCCAACACACACAGACATCAAAAAATATTTTTGTTATCAAGCCTAGCCTTGGGTAGAGAAATAGTCTCCCCTAGGAATGAATATATAGATAAAGGTTGTGTAGCTGTCTGTGTGGATATAGATGGAGATAAGATGCAGACACAGATGCAGATATATATGCAGTTGTAACACCTGGTCTAGACCACACAAGGCTTTTGTTTTGTTTTGTTTTCAGTTTATACTAACCATGCTAACCTTCTATCCAGAAAAACAACATAAAATTTCATCCCAGGTTGTTAGTAGACAGAAATTGTTAGTGTGGAACAGCACTGAAAGATCCCCGATGCAGGGCACACAGAAGTCCCACAGGTACACAGCCAGTCAACATGTACTTGAAGTTCACTGACTAGATGCCTAAGGAGGATCCAATGTTGTGGAAACATGAGGAATCCACCCACTACATCATGGTAAGCTGTCAAATTTGATTTTCAATAAACTTAGATAATTTAAGAATCTGAATGAGACCATAAGATAATTATGTCTAAAAAGGTTAAGGATGCAAAAACTGATGGGGGGATCTTGAAAGCAGTACACTGTTCAAAAATTAATTATCAGGAATAAAGAAAGAGAAAGATACCTTGAAAATTTCTAAGTACAAAACACATAAAATTCTGCAAATGCAGTAAACAGAAGAGTGAACATGGGCAATGTCCACAGGTAGATCAGAGGACATTCTCACTGCTGATCTCAGAGACAATCAGAGAGGAGGCTCTCAGGTAGAGATTAAGACAAGATAAAATGCAAAGGACAGACAAACACCTCCGGGGAGTTCTGGACGAGGATTAAACAAAAACAAAACAAACAAACAAACAAACAAAAAACCAAAAAAAAGAAGAATTTATATTTTTTGACAACCCAGAAAAACCTTGGATTTTAAGATCAAGATGTCACAACCACTGTTCTGGCCGTTGGAATTCATGTTCTATGTTCTCTTCTATGAGGTTCTTCAGTAATTCCAGCCTAAGTCACGGTGCAGCTCCTGGTTACAGTCTCTCACCTACAGCTACAGCACATGCTTGCATAGCTCTTCAGCTGGAGAATTCTCCAGAATTCCAAAAGAGGAAGTTCTACCTTCTACCTCTTTCACATTCCCTACATTACCTGCTGTTACTTAATCTAACTCAGAATTTAAAAACAGAAAAAAGAAGATTAAAGCTAAAACCCTCTAAGCTTTCAGTCTCTAATATTTAATTCTTACAAGGGCATATACTTTTGTAGTACTGGGTATAGAACCCAGGGCCCCACACGTGTTAGGCAATGCCCAGTCACTGAGCCACATTCCCAACCCTTATCTCTTCAACTGACGAAACATAGCCAATTCCAGAGCTACACATGTGTCAGTCAAGCCTGGCCAGGCAAGAGTTCAACTTGAGCTTTACTTTCAGCTAAATGTTCCTCTAAGTATTCTTTCTTTCAGTCTGCCTCCTGTAAGTGTGCATGCTAACATATTTTGTAAATCACGCTATAAATAACTGTAATAAATGTCATATGTAAACTGATCTATTTTCAAGGTTTCTGAGTACAACAGAGGATCTGAATAATGTTCTGAATGCCTGACGGATCCTGCATTTGGCTATCTCCCAAATGACTGAACATATTTTCCTAAAACTTCATTTACAATTCTCTGTAAGGCTAAAAATAGACATAAGGAAGTTCACTTCTCCAAAAAGGTAGTCAACGAAAAAGGTTGATAGCAATGAAAATTAATGGCTTGAGCTGGCTAATGCGATGCCTACAGTCATGGGCTATGATCCAGTGACACAACAGAGAAAGCATGATGGTGAGTGTGAAGGCTTGAACCTGGAATTCCCAAGTGTCTGGCACAGACTCATGTTTTCAACATTGTTTTCTAGTAGGTGGCAGTATTTTAGAAGCTGTGGAACCTTTAGGGACCTGGTAAAGGTGGGTCACCAGGCAGTCTTTTGAAGGTTGTACCCAACACCTGGGTCCCATCCTGCTCTCTTAGTTTCTGATTTGCCATATAAATAGTCTATCCACTTCACACCTGCCACCAATGGGGGACCCACTCCACCTTGTCTTCCTCACCACGGACTGAAATCGCTCTGAAACCGAGAGCCAAAATAAGCATGCTGTTTTCTGTCCGATACTTGGTCACAGTGTTACAAAAGTAATCTAGTAACACCATAACATAACATAACAACATAACATAACATAACATAACATTACATAACATAACATCATAACATAACATAACAGTCTGTCCGATACTTGGTCACAGTGTTACAAAAGTAATCTAGTAACATCATAACATAACATAACAACATAACATAACATAACATTACATAACATAACATCATAACATAACATAACATCATAACTTAACAGTGGAAAGCATGCACAGGCTCACAGTTCATAATGGTGGAGTACTGCTGTCTGTTTCAGAATAAAATTCATTGTTAGGAAGTAAGTTGCGGGTATCCCAAGCAATAATCTACACCTTATTTATAACTTCTAAAATGACTTCATGAAAGCAATTCAGGTCTTTAAGAAGGTTTCTTCTACACCATTGAAATAACTGGATTCTGGGAGCTGGGGAGATGGCCCAGTTGGTAAAGTGCCTGCTGCATAAGCATAAGGTCCTAATTTCAGATTCCCAGCCCACATAAAATGATGGTGACACACATCTATAATCCTGGTACTGAGGAGATGGAGACAGGAAGATACCTGGGGCTTGCTGACCAGGTAAACTTATTGAATAAGAGTTTCAAGTTTAGTGAGAGATCCTGTTTCAAAAATAAAGCAAGATGGTTCAGTGGGTAAAGATGCTTGCTGCCAAGTCTGATGGCCTGAGTTTGATCCCTGGAACCAACATAGTCGGGGGAGACTGATTCCCACAAATTGTCCTCTGACTCTCTGACTTCCATATGTGCACTGTGACACATGCCCACCCACATATACACACATAAATAAATGAATGAATGAATAAATAAATGATAAGGTGGAGAGCAATAGAGAATATACTCAACATTGACCTCTGGCCTCACCATACTATGTATGTGTGTGTGCTTCCCCCAAAACAACATAGGTATACACACAGACATACACAAAGAGACATACAACACACACAGACACACAGACACACAGAGACATACACACATGTACACACATACACACAGACACATAGAGATATACACATACATGCACAAAGACACATATGCACATATAGAGATACAGACATACACAATATACATATATATATATACACATACAGAGACATACCCACAGAGAGACAGACAGACATACACACTTCAAGCCAACAGATCCTTAAAGTTCAAGGTCAAAAATGACAAAGTACCAGGCTACATCACAAGAAACAGTGCCAGACAGGAGAAACCTTCTTTTGAGTTGTTGGCCAGGGTGGTCCAAGAGAATCCCAAAATTACACAGGCTATTGTCACAACCTTTGAATGCCTCCCAGAACTTGAAGGTAAGACTCTATTACTGAAGACAGGACATACTTTGGAAGCCACCTCCCCTGAAGGCTAACTAAAGGAGAGCATCAACTGATGGTCCAACCCCTAAACGTCTAAAAACCACATCAATGACTGGCACAGCAAACAACATTGGTGTAGTAGTGGCATTTTTAACTTGAGGGTAATCAACAGCTACCTAAATGAACTTAAAGCTCAGTCAATGGGAGGAAACTCATGTGTGGTACTGTAAAGATAGCCAAATACACATAGCTGGAGAGGTCATAGATCTTAGAAAAAACCCTAAGGTTCTCATATCCCTAGACAAATGTAATTTCTTACTATGTGAAAAATATAGATCCTTAAATTTACAGACAAGTACCCTAGTTACCATACAACAAAGAAGCTTCTTTTTCAATAGACAGAGATTATTATAGAGTTCCACAACTGGTCACACACATGCACTGTCTGTGAATTGCCAAAGCCTAGGTGGCACATCTACAATGCAACTTCTACACCTAAGGTTCGTGGAACTTAAAATAAGGGATGATGAGAATACTAATCTATCTTTCGATTTTCATCAGTGAAGCTCCCTCATGCAACAGAGGACCAGAAACATAAAAGGTCATAAATCATCAAAACATTAAAAAAAGAGTCTACAGAATGTGGGTCCTTGGACAGGACTCCTATATTGAAGTCCACCCACCCAGGGCTCAGTGACCATTGCAGAAGAGGGGGCAGAAAGATTGTAAGAGCCATGGTGGAGGTACATGACCATATGCAAATACAGTCCCTACAGGCTCCTGGGACCTTTCTCATATGAAACTATAGCAGTGGTGTCAGCATGCACAAGACCCATGCAAACTCAAGCAAACTTTAAAAACCCAGCACAGAACTATGGAAAGGAACATAGTACCAACTGCTTGGACTGACTGGGACATCATTTTGACCTAAAGACATGAAGTCCTAAGTATATTTTGTTAATTTTAGCAGTTATTTCTGTTTACTTGAAGACATTTATTTTTGCGGGCTAAATAGTTGAATTGAATAAAAGTTATCTTGGCTAGAAGATACTTAAAAACTGGAAATTCTAAGTGATGGGACACTACACTAACATGAAGTCAGCTACACCAAGACTCTCAGTGCTCTGGGGCCTTGGCTCTTGAGGTAGTCAAGCTCACCTGCAGGAATTACATGTGAAATCAGCTTGCTCCTTGCATCTCCAGGCTGCCATACTATGCTGGATAGCTTTAGTGTCAACTTGACACACTTGGCTTGAAGAAGCCTCAATTAGGGAATTGCCTCTATTGGACTGGCCGGTGCCCATGTCTATGGGGCATCTTCTTGATTGTTTAGTGATGTGGGAGGGCCCATCCCACTGTGGGTGGTGCCATCCTTGGACAGGTAGGCTTGTGTTGCATAAGAAAGCAGGCTGAGCAGGGGCCAGGGGAGCAAGTCAGTAAGCAGCATTCCTCCATGGCCTCTGCTCTAGCTCCTGCCTCCAGGTTCTTTCCCTGAGTTCCTACCTTGGGCTCCCTGATGAACTGTGACCTGGGAGGTGTAACCTGAATAAATTCTTTCCTCCTCAAGTTGGTATTGGTCAGAGTATTTTGTCACAGCAACGGAGAGACAAACTAGTACAACATATTTACAACTACCTATTGAGTAAGGATTCTAAGCCATCACACTTTGCAACTAAAATCTACCTGACTCCTGATAAACAGCAAAGAACTCTTCACCAATCTTTCCTTGGGGGCTCTCAGGATATAATTCCATCAGAATCCAGTCTTCTCTACCTGCTCATGGTTCTGTTTGTAAATGTGATACTTCTAACTTGAGAGGGAAAGTCTAATTAGCAGAGAGAACAAAGAGACCTTGAGCAAGTCATCCTAGGAGCTGGGGACCTCAATGCACAAGAGAGAGAGGGGCTCAGCCCCACATATGCCTTTACAGGAAAGTGATAACTAAGTGCTCTGAGGTCCCTGAAAAGAAAAGAAGGGTATGTTTGTGTTCCCTTTTTTAGACATTTTCCTTTGAAGGCCAAATCTGTGAAATGTCACTTCAGAAGTCAAAGAAATTACTAGATATTTCTTGCTTCTGTCAAGCTAAGAACCACTGAAGGAACATCTTGTTTAAGGGAATATTGCAGGCATTTAGGGGGACAGGAAAATCTTCCAATCATAAGAATTCTGAATATGCCCCATCTCTGCAAACAAACAAATAAAAAAAAGTGAATGATACCACTCTGTTAAATCAAGATTCCCAAAAGCACCAGAGAGAAGAATCCATCTTTTACCATAAATCATCTCTAGATCAAGTCTGGCTTTTCCAATCTTAAGTTTTTAAAAGGCATTTAGGGGGACAGGAAAATCTTCCAATCATAAGAATTCTGAATATGCCCCATCTCTGCAAACAAACAAATAAAAAAAAGTGAATGATACCACTCTGTTAAATCAAGATTCCCAAAAGCACCAGAGAGAAGAATCCATCTTTTACCATAAATCATCTCTAGATCAAGTCTGGCTTTTCCAATCTTAAGTTTTTAAAAAAATATTTTATTTATTATTTTTACTTTATGTGTATGAGTGTATTGTCTGCATGGATGTAAGTGTGCCTGTGTTATGCAATGCCCACGGAGGTCAGAAGAGGGCATCAGATTCCCCTGGAACTGGAGTTACGGACAGTTGTTAGTTGCTATGTGGGTGATGGGAAGTGAACCTGGGTCTTCTGCAAGAGCAGTCAATGATCTTAACCACTGAGCCATCTCTCCAACCCACCAATTTTATAATTTTTTAAATCATCAAATATTGCATTCATCCAGACCAAACTCCATGTGGAGCCTTCTCATCCAATTTCTTGTTAATGTAGCACTCCACCGTCATCATTTTCAGATGGAGTGGGATGGGAAGGAGTCTTACATTTAAGATTCAGTTATTCTGCTTCCCCCCATCAAAGCCTTCACCAAGCATTATTCTGAATTAAAGTAGGCAACACAAAAATAAATAAATAATCACATAAATTCTGAGAATCAAAAAAAAATAAGTCACTAGTTCAACCCTCTTTTGAGCTTCAGAAAGGGTCCCTGCATGTCATAAGGCCAAAACAACAGCATCTGAAATGGAGGTGCAGGTCAGCACATCCTGTTCCTCACCCCTACAGGACTAAAGAGTCTCAGGACTCATGAAGTACTGCTATGGCTTGAATGTGAAACACACCACACTGGCTCGTGTGTTTGAACACTTGGTCCCCTGCTGGTGGCACTATTTTGGAAAGTTGTGAAGCTTTTGGGAGGTGGAGTCTTGTTAGAAAAATGGGTCACTAGGGAGCAGTCTTGAAGTTTTATAAACTGGCCCCACTTCCTTTCCATTCTAGTTTCCTAACTTCAGATGCAATGTGACCAGCCACCCCATACTCTGCCTTCCCTCCATGATAGGCTGTATCTCTTCTTAAACTATAAGCTAAAATAAATTCTTAAGTTGCTTCTTGTCATATATTTGGTCATAGCAACAACACCAAAAGGAATGCATTTACCAAGTAGGGAATTCAAAGATGCATGTTACTCAGTTTTGACCAGTACTGGTTATAATATGCTCACAGTCTCTTCCAATTCTTCAGAGTTCACCATGATATCCAGCTCCTGTGCAAAATCATTGCCTTAGATCATAGGGAAAACCATCTGTCTTGTATCCACCTCTCCATTCTGTTTTTCTTCAAAGTCACTTCAATTAGTGGCTTCCAGAAATCTATCCAAAAATTTTCTTCTGATTAAAACATCCCCTTCATAATGAAGTGTGGTTTGGGTTGAGCTACCTGTGTTCTAAGAAGTTTCTTCCCACTTTTTGGAGCCACTGTTCCTCTAATCTGATAGCCCTCACCAGGTGTTTTATATTAATGTAAATGTTCACTAATTAAAATTGAAAATTAATTAAAACACATGCCAAGTGCTTACTGGCCACATGTGGGCAGAGGCTGCAATACTGAACAGCTCAGATACAGAGTACCTTCATCATCACAGAAAGGTCCATGGGATGATGCTGCTCTGGCATCTCACAGATATGAGCATCTTCATCATCATGGAAAGGTCAATGAAACAATGTTGCTCTAGCACTTGCAGATTTCTTCCCATCTAGGCTGAATTTAATAATCTTCTCATTGCATTGCCCAAATCCATTTGCTTATTGATTATTAGACTCAAGCAAAATGGGATTCCACCAATCTGTATTTCATTTGTAGTAAAGGAGATTGCTTTTTGGCCTAAATACTTTTTTTTTTTTTTGCCTTTTTGAGATTTTTGAGACAGGGTCTCCCTGTAGCCCCAGCCAGCCTGGAACACACTATGTAGACCAGGCTGGCCTTCAACTCACAGAGATCCACCTACCTCTGCCTCCCAAGTGCTGGGATTAAAGGCATGTGCCACCACAACTGGATCTAAATGCTTTTTTAAACCTTACTTGGAGATACATGTAGATTCCAATGTAATTGCAAGGAATGATAAAGAAGAATCCCCCATTTCCTTCACCCAGTGCCCCCAACAGTTGCATTTTATATAGTGCACTACCATTATCAGGAAATTGACATTGATATAATATACTAATTATTCAGGGGTTCAGACCTCCATTGGTGAGCAGCTCAGATCTCAGCAGACCTCCAGAGAGTGCCGAGCTCTGGCCTCCCTCTGGCCTCCACTTAGCAGAGGGCCTGAAAACCCAGGGAACTGGCTGAGAGCCCACAGATTCTGCCTCAATTGGTAGTAAGCTTCCCCTAATTGTACCATACCCATCCCCCTACCTGGGGTTTTGTGAGACCCCTCCCAAGGCCCCAGGACAGATCTGGCTTTGGTAAGCTAAGACAGATCCTAGGAGACAGCATGAAAGGGTGGGTTCTGACCTCTATCGGTGTAGTGGCTCAGATCTCAGCAGACCGCCAGAAAGTGGGGCATTTTGGCCTGCCTCTGGCCTCCCTCTGGCATAGGGTCAATTGCAGGGGGCTGCCTGAGAGCACCTGTATCCTGCCTCCATGTGGTGAAGGAAGCCTGAGTATACCTGACTGGAACCTGAATTGGGCTTCTATGGGTACTCCTGAATAGCTGGTTTGAAGCCATCAGTTTCCTCCAAATTAAACCTGAGAGAACCTGAACCATGTACCAACCAGCCTTAGATAACCAAAAAAGAAAAGATCTATGCACTCTGATAATACAAACAGAAGCATACTTCAACTTAATTCTCATATCAGAATCGTAAACAATAGAAGAAATTCACATGCCAAAACCACATGAAAGAATAATAAAATGGAAAGCCAAAACACTATGTCCCCACCAAACTCCACCAATCCTGTAGAAGAGTTCTATAAGGAGAACACCCTAGAGATAACCCAGGACACTGAATTTAAAAGAACAATCATAAACATGATCATGGAACTCATTGAATTTAAAGAACACATGAACAAACAAATCAAAGATCAAAAAGAAGATAAGGATAAACTTTTGAATGAATTCAAAAAAGAGGTAGAAACACTGAAGAAAACTAAGGCAGAAATGAAGAAGGAAGTGCAAAACTCAATAAGGCAACTTGAAACAAGAGGGGAAAGCCTCACCTCTAGAATGAATGAGATGGAAAACAGAATATCAACACTGGAGGATAAGGTTGAAGAATTGGACAACTCAAGCAAAGATTATGGAAAATTTGAAAAAACACAGGAATGGAATATGCAAGAGATGTGGGACACCATGAAAAGACCAAATCTATGGATCACAGGATTAGAGGAAGGAGAAGAATTTCAGGTTAACGGTGTTGACCAGATGTTAGACAGGATTGTAGAAGAGAATTTCCTTAAATTAAGGAAAGACATGCCCATACAAATACAGGAAGCACATAGAACAGGAAATAGGATCAGAAAAGAAACTCCCCACAACATATCATACTAAAAACACTAAATGTACAGAACAAAGAGAGAATACTGAAAGCATCAAAAGAAAACAACAAGTCACATACAAAGGAAAGCCCATCAGAATTACAGCTGACTTATCAATGCAAACTATGAAAGCCAGAAGAGCCTGGA
>NW_008337446.1:444802-445467 GCF_000622305.1 Nannospalax galili
CGTGAATAGCCTGAAAGAATATGTGTCCACAAAACCAGCCCTTCAAAGAATACTTGAAGCAATACAGAGAGCACAGAGAGAGAGAAACAACAATACTCCAGGGGAACAAAAGAAAATAAAGGTATGATGTAGGAAACACAAAATTAGAGAACACAAACAGCAATCAAAATGATGGCAACCAATACACACCTTTCAATAATAACCTTAAATGCCAATGGACCGAACTCCCCAGTCAAAAAACACAGGCTAAGTGAATGGATTAAGAAACAAAATCCACCAGGTATGGTGCACATGCCTTTAATCCCGTGACTCAGGAGACAGAGGCAGGTGGATTCTCTGTGAGTTTGAGGCCAGCCTCGTCTACAGAGTGAGTTCCAGGTAGCTGGAGCTACAGGGAGACCCTGTCTCAAAAGCCCTCCACCCCACCCCAGAAACAAAAACCAAAAATCTATCTCTTTGCTGTCTGCAAGAAACCTATCTCACCTTCAAGGACAGGCACTACCTTAAGGTAAAAGGATGGAAAAGAATATTCCAAGCAAATGGCACTAAAAAACAAGCAGGGGTTGCAATTCTAATATCTGACAAAATAGACTTCAAAGTAAAACTAATCAGAAGAGATAAGGAGGGTCACTTCATTCTGATCAAAGGAACAGTTAACCAAGAAG
>NW_008337446.1:445613-454826 GCF_000622305.1 Nannospalax galili
AACCCAAATTCAGTAATAGTAAGGAAATTCAGTAACCACTATCTCCATTAGACAGGACAACTAGACAAAGAATAAACAGAGAGACATCTGAATTAAATGATACTATACATCAAATGGACCTAACAGACAGCTTTCAAATATTCCACCCAAGAACCAAAGAATACACTTTCTACTCAGCACCCCATGGAACTTTTTCAAAAACTGACCACATACCGGGCCACAAAACAAACCTCAACAAATACAAAAAATTTGGAATAATTCCATGCATTCTATCAGACCACAATGCAATAAAGCTCAAAATCAACAATGAACAAAGCCCTAGTTACTACACAAACTTGTGGTGATTGAACAACATACTACTCAGCAATGAGTGGGTCAAAGGAGAAATTAAGAAAGAAATAAAAGAATTCCTGGAATTCAACGAAAAGGACAATACACCACAACACAATTTCTGGGACACATTAAAAGCAGTCCTAAGAGGGAAGTTTATAGCTCTAAGCGCCTATTTAAAAAAGGAGAAAGAGCCCAAAAAAATGACCTAAAACTGCAACCGAAGACACTGGAAAGGCAAGAACAAATGAAACCCAAATCCAGCAGAAGAGAAGAAATAACAAAAATAAATTAAAACAGTAATACAAAATAAAAACAGTAATACAACACCGTTGCCTGAATGAACAAAAGTTAAAACTATACAGCTTTCACCTACTCAGTCAATACTTAGCAAAACTACACTAAAAGAAAGAAAGAGAAAATCCAAATTAACACAGAGATGAAAGGGGAAACATCACAACAGACACCCAAAAGATCCAGACCATTATAAGGGAATATTTGAAAAATCTATACACTACTAAATCTGCAAATCTAAAAGAAATGGATGGATATCTAAAATCATGGGAACCACCAAAGTTAAACCAAGAAGAGATCAACAGTTTAAACAGATCCATAACATATGAGGAAATTAATACAAAGCCATCCAACTAAAAAAAGCCCAGGCCCAGATGGATTTAGAGTAGAATTCTACCAGACATTTAAAGAAGACTGCCAACCAATACTACTTAAATGATTCAAAAAGATAGAAACAGAGGGAGAGTGAAGCTAGCATCACTCTAATACCAAAACCAACTAAAGATAGAACCAAAAAAGAAAACCATAGACCCATATCCTTCACAAACATAGATGCATAAATTCTCAACAAAATATTTGCAAACTGTGTACAGACACACATCAAAAAGATCATTTGCCATGATCAAGTAGGCTTTATCCCAGAGATGCAGGGATGGTTCAGTATGTGCAATGTCATTAATCATAAAAGTGGACTCAAAGACAAAAACCACATTGTCATCTCAATAGATGCAGAAAAGGCTTTTGAGAAGATTCAGCATGCATTTATGTTCAAAGTCCTAGAGGGAATTGGACTGGAGGGAACATACTTCAACATAATTAAAGCTATATACAACAAATCCACAGCCAATATCATTCTAAATGGAGAAAACCTGGAAGCATTTCCATTACAATCAGGAACCAGACAAGGATGTCCACTATTTCCACTCCTTTTCAACATAGTGCTTGAAACTCTTGCTAGAGCAATAAGACAGGAGAAGGAAATTGAAGCAGTATTAATTGGAAAAGAAGAGGTCAAACTGTCACTTTTTGCAGATGACATGATATTATACCTAAGAGATTCCAAAAGTTCCACCAGAAAACTCCTAGAACTGATCAACACTTTCAGTATAGTGGCAGGTTATGAAATCAATCTACAAAAATCAGTAGCCTTTTTTATACCAATAACAAGCAATTGGAGAATGGACACAGGAGTGATCCTGTTGGTTCACCAAACTAGACAGGGGCGGGGTCATGGTTTTCATTATAGCCAGTGCCCGATCTGTGGTGAAGGCATTTGTTCACATCTTCCCAGGAATAGTCGCCCCACACACGCCTTCCTCTGAGCTGTGGACCTTTCCCCTTTCCACAGTGCGAGAGTTGGAATCACACAGCGTGCAGCTCTTGGACTAGCTTCTCTCACTGTGATAAGCTGTGATTCTCTGTGTCATTTCATGGCTGGAAGGCACATTTCCTGCATCTCTGAACGAGACTTGTTGATACAGTGGAATTCCTTCCTTTCTCTGCCGTACGACTCACACGTTCTGCTTCAGGTTGCAGCAGTTCTCAACAAAGCTGCTAAGCATCTGTGTGCAGGGTTTTGTGTGGACACGAATTTCCACTCATTTGGGTAGACACCCAGGAGTATGATTCTGGATTGTGCAGAAGGATTATGCTTAGTTTTATGAGAAATCAGCAAACCATCTTCTGGAGGTGCGTGTGGGACCTTATTAATTAAAAAGCTTTTGTACAGCAAAAGAAACAGTCAAAAAACTGAAGAGAAAACCCACAGAATGGGAAAAAATCTTCACCAGTGACACATCTAACAGGGGTTTTAACATCTAGAATATATAAAGAACTCAAAGAACAAAGAAACGAGAAACCAAATGACCCAGTTAAAAGATGGGCAAAAGATCTAAACAGAGAGTTCTCAAAGGAAGAAATAAGGATGACTAACAAACATCTCAAAAAGTGTTCAACAATCTTAGTAATTAGGGAAATGCAAATTAAAATCATCCTAAGGTATCACCTTACCCCAATCAGATTGGCTAAGATCAAGAGAACAAATGATACCAAATGCTGGTAAGGATGTGGAGAAAAGGGAATGCTCATTCACTGCTCTGGGATTGCAAACTTGTGCAACCTCTATGGAAAAGTGTGGAGAACTCTTAAAAACTGAAAATGAACCTACCATATGACCCAGTTATACCACTCCTTGGCATATACCCAAAGGACTCATCCTGTTGTAGAGACAGAGACACGTGTACATACATGTTTGTTGCTGATCTTTTCACAATAGCTAAGAGATGGTAGGAACCATCTCTCAACTGACAAGTGGATACTGAAAATGTGGTTCCTTTATACGATGGAGTTTTGCTCAGCAGTAAAGAAAGATGAAATCATGAAATTTGCAGGTAAATGCATGGAACTAGAAACTGTTATACTAAGTGAAGTAACACGGACTCAGAAAAACAAACGACATATGTTCTCCCTCATATATGGATCTGAGCACCAAATCCTTTAAAATTCCTTGTCCTTTTAATAAGATGATGCTATAAAGCAGTCCCTTCTTCATGAAATAATTACCATCATCACGACTTCAGCTGAGCCTGATCACTAACTATTGTTACAATTGGGCTTGTTGATGGTTGTGCTCATTCATTAAAGGAGGGCCAAGCAGGGTCATTGGATGTTCATGGGGTTATCCAGCCACTCTTCCTAGCCAACTGTATGCAATTTGACTCTAGTTACACATAGCTTCCTGGATTTGTGGAGGGCTAAAGTATACAATACGGGGAAGGCTAGGAAGAGAAGGCATGACCCATGCTGGGTAAAGGCTTTCCAGTGTGCATACCCTCAGGTCATACATACACCTCAGCAACCCCTCAGTTATCTTGAAGCCTTTGAGAGGGAACGGACCCTGATTCTAACCACTCCAACAGCTATCAAAATACCTCAAAGAAAATCCTGAATCCATCACTGTAGAGTCCAGCCTTGGAAGACAAAAGAAAAATGAGGACGAACCCAATAGATGGATGCTTTTGGAAACCCTTGTTAAGAAATTCCAACGGACTCTCATATGAACATTTGAAAATTGCCCTGTTCTGACTTTTTTCTAGTTCCCTGTCTAGAACTTGTAATGCTAATTACTCTTGCCTTTACTTCTCCTTCACATCTCCTAGTCATGGTTCAAGAACTTTCTTTTCCCCTTAGAGATAAGAATCATGCAATTTGGGAGTCTTTTAAATAGACCCGCTGAAGGAGTACTCCAATTGCCTCAACCTGTGTCCCTGTTCAGCATAGAAGAAGCCAGAGCGGTCTGAGGCCCTATTCCCTATTGGCAATTTGGGTAATCCCTTCAGAGGATGGCATGATAAGAATAGGAGGTAGGAATTGGCTAGGCAGTTAGGGTAAAAAGACCCCAAAGAAAAGTAGCCAGTTTCTTGGCTAAAAGTCAAAAAATATCCTTGGGCCTCTTAGCAACATGCTGTGTTCCAAAGGCCAAAAATGTCAAAAGTATTTCGGAGCTTTTATCTAATCCTTAAAGGATATTAGGGTTACCTCTTCAGAGGGAGGTATTGTTAGAGTAGCAAAAAGCCAAAATCCCCATAAAAATAATTAAATAAATAAATGAAAGAAGAAGAAAGAGTACATGAAGTTCTCAGAAAAAAGTGATGGGGAGATATGGGAGGAGTTGGAGGGAAGGGAGTGGGCATGGATTTGATCAAAACACCTTATGTGCATGTATGAAATTCTCTGTAAATTATTTATTAAAAAACACTCAAAGAAGTATGTATTTTGAGTCACTAGCATAGACAGGATAATACAAAATGCAAATATAATATTTTTATAAGAAAACCTTATACAGGTTTAACATTATCTTTGATGAAACATGTGAAACTTTAGTATTTCAGCAAATGAACACCTACAAGACCTAATTTTTCTTAAATTTCCTCAAAAGGTAATTCACTGGTCTCTGCCAAAGGAAAAGTAGTCATTAGAGTAGACTGCGTCTTAACCAGTGAAATGGGCGGATTGGAAAGTATTATGCTGAGCAGAGTGACACCTGTCCTGTTTTGTCTGTAAGTACATAAAGCTTCTTAAAACTTCCTTGAACTTTCAGACAATATCATCACATTCAGAAACTACATGTTTTTAAACAAAATACACAAAACACATGTATTCGTTTATCAATACGTAGCAGAAGATAATTTTTCTATACTTTCTGTTGAGAATCTTGTGTTAACATATGTGGCCAAGTTACTTACTTTTTCTTCCTGCTGGCTTTAGTTGAAATGATTTTCATAGTTTCATTAGTTTCTCCCAACCTAATCTATAAGGCATATTCTAGTAAAGTGAAATTTTATTGGCAAAAGCTTTTTCTAATTAAATTATTGTATTTTTTTTAAAGAAAGCAGATAGGCATCTTGCATCTAGCCTCAGTTTGTCATTCTGTGACGTTCCTGGACAGAATTTTTTTTTTTTTCCTTCTGGAAACAGTGACTGTGTGACAGCTCTGGGTCCCCAGCACTGATTCTACCCTCAGAACGTCTGTCTATCTGGAGGGCTTGACACAGGTTTGGGAACAAGGGCAGCATAAGAGAACTTTAGCATTAACTTGGAGACAGAACTCAAGCTGAAGGATGGCCTTTGGGATTGAGAAAAAAATAAACCAAAACAAAAAACCATCTCAATGGTGTTTGCGGTGGGGGGAGTATTTTTGTTCCTGAGGCAAAAACAAAGTACAAATTTTGGAATGTATCATTCTTTAATAAGGGTTTTTAAGACAGAACTACCTGAATCTTTTGGAGTAAAGAATTAATACAAACCAAAATACAAAGTGCCTACATTGGGGCTGGAGATATGGCTCAACAGTTGAGTGCCGTCTGCTCTTGCAGAGGACCCGGGTTCCGTTCCCAGCACCCACATGGTGCCTAACAACTATCTGTAACTCCAGTTCCAGGGGATTTGACACCCTCTTCTAGTCTCCATGGGCACTGCACATGTGTGTTGTACTTACATGCAAGCAGGCAAAACACTCATACACATAAAAATTCTTTTAAAAAGCACCCATGTTTTCTGGGTGAAGGGAAAGAAAAAAAAAAGGAAAAAGAGGAAAAGCTGAATTAGCTTCTCATTTGATGTAAGCAGTCTTTGTTGCGCATCTGCAAGTTGACACAGAGTTGATCCGTTCAATCTGCTTCCAAATTGTTCTGTTAAATGCTACACAACTTTTGTCACAGAAGCTGTCCCCCTTCCTTCACAGTGATTGTCTGTAATTAAGGAGGAAACCAGAAAATAATGATAGGGTTCTCTTTTGCCTTTCTAATGGCTTTCTTATTAAGCATGTCTGAAACCGCCACCGAGACGTTGGTTTTCCATGTAACCAAAAGAAGTCAGCCATTACATAATTACTTCTTTTTCAAAACTACAAAGGGAAACGTATCAGAAAGACTCTCAATGGACTAAAGACACCATGAAGCACAAAGAAAAAAAATCCTCTCCAACAAAAAAAGCCAAGAATAAATGCATCGTTAAAGAAATATCTACGCTAATTCTGACGAGGGACCAATGCACTGTGTGGGGTGATCTTTGAGGTAATTATGGCAGGGAGGAGGGATTGTGGGAAAGGCCAGTGGGGCTGTGGGGGCGTATAATGGTATTTGTGCCTTTTAATGGTGAAAGAGCCCTCTCCCCCGTTTTCTCTGCTGGAGGACATTGAGATGTGCACAGGCTGACATTTGATATAGTGATGTCATTGCTATAGTCTAATCTTTGTTGGAAAGTGACCGTGTCCATGTTCCACACGTTCCTAGATTACCACTTTGCCATTTCCTGAAGGAAGGTGATAAAGTCCCGGATGATGGGTTATTGACTTTCTTTGCTGCCTCTTTCCTCTCCCATCCCCATGGGATAGAGAGGCTGTTAGTACTGAAAATTTCCCGTTGCAGTTACTCAGTGAAAGGTGGCCAGCATTGCAAAAACAAGTTTTGCCCACAGAGGTTTTATTCTGAGAGGTAGAGAGGCCTTTGTAAAAATTACTTTTGGTCAAGGCCATGTCCACAACTTGATTCTCCTTTATCTAAAATGCCTGGGACCAGAAGTGTTTCTGACTATCTTATTTTCAATCCTGAAATATTTATGTATATACTTGATAATAAGATAACTTGAGGATGGGACCCAATCTAAACAAAGTTCTTTTGTGCTTTATATACACCTTATATACCATAGCCAGAAGGAATTGTAGTCCATAAGGAATATTTTTAGTCCATTTGAGTTTTGACTGCAACCATCTGATAGGTAGGTGTGGAAATTTCCGTTTGTAGAACCCATGCAGGTACTCAGTGCTTAGGGTTTTGGCTTATTCTAGATTTTGGATTTTCACATTAGCGATTCCTCACCTGTACTCTAAAAGGCTGAAATTTAACTTCCAGGTTCTTCTGGAGTTTCTTCTTTGATGATCTGGCCTTTGCCTCGTCTCCTTTCCCTTGAGCTTTATTCATGTGCTCTCAGAACCAGCACAAATCCATTCTGATCAACAGGAGCTCCAGTGCTAATCCAAAACCACTGTCACCCTCGTCTACAGCAAACGTCTTTTGTAGGAGTCTATGGGATGATTCATGCAGTGTAGGAACTGCTCTTCCTTGAAGGTAGATTGATGAGCCTGGTGGAGGCAAGCTTAGAATCACTCGAGGCATGACAATGATCTGAGATGTCCCACAAAAAGCTATGAATTAAATCTCGTTCTCTAGGTGTGCACTACTGCAGCTGGTGGAGCCTTTAAGAGGTAAGGGCTAGAGGGAGGAAGTTAGGTCACTGGGAGTATGTCCTTGAAGAGATTGCAGGACCTTGGCTCCTCTCTCTCTCTCTCTCTCTCTCTCTCTCTCTCTCTCTCTCTCTCTCCTCTCCCTCTCTCTCTCTCCTTCCTAGATGCCATAAGGTAGGTAGCTCCACTAGTCCTCCCACCATAATGTACTGGGCTACCACTGACCTAAAAGTTGTAGTGATCAGGACTGAAGTATCTGAAATTGTGAGCTGAAAGAAACCCTTCCTCTTTTCAAGATGATTTAGCTCAGGTATTTTTTTTTAAACAATGGGAAGCTGACTAATACACATGTGTGGCCAATGATCATCTGAAACCTCTTGTTACCATGTCTTTCCATATCATACTGGAAAGGCCTTGGACTGGGAGAACCAGATTACAGTTCTAGAACAAACTGCTGAACCTCTCAAATCTCAGTTTCTTTATCCACCAAATGCAGTAGGAGAGGTTTTAAAGAAAAATTTACATTCATTGGATTTAAAGTAATTTGCATAAATTTTTATATTAACCATACAAAAAGATATTATAATCAGAATAGTCAATAGGTAATAGAATAATAGGTAATAGCTAGCTAGCTAGCTAGATATATACATACATAGATGATGGGTAGATTAATGATAGATGATGACTGATTGATAGATGATGCATCGATGCACAATTAGATTGGTGATAGATGATGGTGACAGACATCTTCTCTTCAATATCCCTAATAGGAGACTATCCAATATTAATTTGAACATTCTTGGGACAGAGAGCACATCATCTTATAAGTAAGCCACTTTGGCTTTTGAACAACCCCATCGGATGCATGCTTGTAATATCTACCCCTTGATTGAAGTCTTGCAGTTCACTAGGATGTTGTTATTCTTTGAATCTGGAATGTCCCCTTTAGGCCCGTGTTTTGAACACTTGTTCCTCAGCTGGTGATACTGTTTTGGAGGTTGTGGTGGAGTCTCGCTGGTGGGAGTAAGTCCCAGGGGGTGGACCTTTGAAGGCTATATGCCTAGCCCTGGTTCTGATACCACTTTCTGCTTCCTGGTGTGCTGTGGTATGAGGAGCTTTCACTACGGAACCTCCTGCCATGGAGAGAGCTGAGTTGCTACACCTTCCCCAGCATCCTGAACTGAAATCTGCTGAAATTGTGAGCCCAGACAAATCTTCCTTAAGTTGTTTCTGCCAAGTGTTCCATTCACACTGACGTAAATGTAACTAATCTAGCCATGGTAGTTAGATACTTGTTCAAACACTAGTTGAGTGGTTGCTGTGAAGGTATTTGCAAATGAAATTAATTTTTAAATTGGTAGATTTTGAGTAAAGCAGGTAGTATTTTATAGCATAGGTGGATCTCATCCAGTAAGTTGAAGGCTTTAATAAAATACAGGCCTAGACTCTTGGAAGAGAAGGGAATTCTGCCTTGAGGCTGCCTTCAGATTCCAGTTGCAGCACCAACTCTTCTCTAGGTCCCCAACTTGCTGGTCTGCCCTGCAGATTTGGTATTTTACAGTCACCATAAGAACAAGAGCCAATTCTTTATGATACCTGTTGATTATCTATCTATCATCTATCTATCATGTATCTGTGATCTTTCTATTCATCTATCATTTATCATCAATCTATCCATCATCTATGTATTGTATCTATCAATCTAATCATCATCTGTGTACCAATTAATCAGTAATCATCTATCATCAATCTGTTCATCCTCTATGTATCTATCAATTTATTCATCAATCAATTAATTAACCATCATCTATCATCAATCTATTCATAATCTATGTATCCTATCTATC
>NW_008337446.1:454855-578212 GCF_000622305.1 Nannospalax galili
CATCCATCCATCATCCATCCATCTATCTATCTATCTATCTATCTATCTATCTATCTATCTATCATCTATCTACCTACCTGTCATCTATCATCTATCTATCATCTTCCTTCTATCAATCAACTATCATCTATCTCCTATTGCTTCTGTTTCTCCCAAGACACTGAGTATTATAATCACAGAATAATATATGAGGCCTTCAAAATGCCCATCTTCACATAACCCATACTAAATTTGATCCTGAGACGAAGCGGATGGCTTGATGGGGCTTATTCTAGGCAAAAGAAGCACAAACCACTGGATTTAGAAGGAGCAGAGATAGAATGTCAAGAGATAGGCAAGAAAATGAAGAATGCAGATTGCTGAAGGGGTCAGCACTGAGCCTTGCATCCACTAGGGCCCCTTTCCTGAAAACCATTACAAATAACAAAGACACACAGGCAGCCAGCCAGCCAGCCGCCAGAGCCTTCTGACATTGGTAAGCTTGTTGGGCTATCACAATATTTGCTTTCACGCTTGGAAGATAATTGGCACTTAGCTGTTACAGCAACAGCAGTAAGAACAAAACCCACACCACCACACGGGGAAGGGGGTAGGTCTGGTTTTCATCTACTAGATCCGGCACATGCCATGTGAATGAAAAATAACAGCTAGGGATGGCTCTGTGCCTGGACATCTGTCATCACCCCATCTGGTAGCTGTGCTTCCTTCCTTAGTCGTGAATGAGGGGACTGAACGGGAACTAGAAAATCTTTGCCACGTGGAAGCCAAGGACAGTGTCCCCTGAGGCTGTGCTGAAAGTCACCTGTGTTCTGAGTCCTTGTGTGGGAGTTCAAGAAAAGAGCTTGTAAGACGATGGGAGCAGTGGTGGAGCCAGTGCAGGCGAGGCTGCCCAAGCCCTGTTGATTCTATGGTACAAAACTCAAAACATTACAGGAAGGAAAGTAAGATAAAACTCATACAAGCCCATTGACTACAACTGTTCTTAAGTTTACATTTTTTTCTTGGTGCTCACAATGACCCACTCCTCTCTGAGGAACGATTGGCAGTTAATGGTTTTGGGGGAGGGGTGCCATTTCCTTTAGTAGTGTACCCACTGCTAAGTTGTTCTCGCTCTAGTAAATACTCCCCATTCATGCTCATGCCGTCAACCCTGATTAAACTCAGTGGGTCTCACACACACAAAAGTCATGAAAGTAGGAGGGACTCACTGGTTTGCTTTTTGTTGCTGTTGTTTGTTGACAGGGTCTCCTAGTCCCAGCCCACCTGGAAGTCACTATGTGGACTAGGATGGCCTCTATCTCACAGAGATCCACCTGCCTCTGCCTCCTGAGGGCTGGGATTAAAGGTGTGTGCCACCAGGCCTGGCATAAGAGGGGACTTATTGAGAAGAGTTTCAGTGGGAGAAGTCGGGAATGACAGATGCTAATGGGGGTGAAAATGATCAAAATTCACTATATGCATGTATGGAACTGTCAAGGAATAGCTTTTTTTTTTTTAGTTTCTGCCCAGCTTTCTAGCATAGCTGAGTGATTACAGAGTTCTGTGCAGCACGGTTTCCACTTGAAGTTCTATGAAGTTCTATGAAGAACATGACCGTACTTTGTTTCTCTTCATGAATTCTATTTTGTAGCTGTGCTATCATTCCAGAGTGGGTAAACAACCACCCTTCATTGTTAAACTCATCCAGTATTAATAAAAAACTGCAGTGAATATCTTTTTCAAAACTTTCCTTCCTCCTTTGAATAACAACCTTCAGCATTTCCCCAGAATCAATCAAGAGAATGAAGGCTTTTAAACCCTGACATAGATTGCTATATTGTTTCCTACATGGTTTGTATTGCTATAAATTATTAAAGAAACAAAACAAAACCAAAAACCACCCATTGTACCTGTGTTTCCCTTCTGCAGCATCAGCTGTCAGACTGGGTATTAATCATAGAGAATACAAAGTGATTTGTAGTGGTTTTCTTTTCAATTTTTTAATAGCAAAGGTAACCATTTTCCATATACTTTACCAATTATATTTCTTCATATGTATACTATCTGTGTCTCCTCGGGTCTCCTGGGATAGTGAATTTTACAGATTTAGTTTTAGTGAGCTCTTTACATGCTAGTCAGAGTTAACAGAAACCATTCTCTAGTTCATTATTTTATTTTAGCTTTATTATTTATTTTTGTGTAAAAACTGAATTATGAAGTTAAAAAATTTTAATAAACTTTCCAATTTTTTTGTTAAGAAAGATTCGTCAGTCAGGTGTTTGCATATACCTTTTTTTTTTTTTTAATCTGCTACTTGAACTTAGTAGACTAGTACCTACTTTCTAAGAACATTTGACCTCTAAGTTTAGTTCTGGTTCAAAATGGTTCTGACTACCTCAAATACAGTCAACCAAGAACAAAGCATTCTAAAATAACATTTAACTCATTTTAATATAGAATGGCAAGTAGCAGTCTGGTGTTTGCATAGAAGTCTTGTTCTTCTTTCCTTGTTAACCTCCTTGAATAGCGTCCATGTCTTTCGAATGTGCTCCACATGTATTTGTTAACGGGGAAAGCCTTTGAAAGCAGACTTTAAGTTCTCAGTTTTCTTGGTGCTGAGCTCTCTCCCTGAGCACGAGCTCTTGTACTTTTCTGGATGTGTTGTTTGGGATGCCCGTTGGCCTGGCTACTATCTGGACCAAAGTATGTCATTTTCCAGGAGTAATGATTGGTTGAAGGTCTACATTCTCACCAGGTTTGTGTGGCTTTCCTCTTTCCTCCATAGCAGCTGTGAGGTTGGACAGGAAACATCTCAACTTGGTGACTTGTTGCCATCCTCTGATCTTCTGCATTGAGACCCAGTCACTGCTATTCACAGCAAAGGCTGTGGTTAGTTTGCAAGAAGGCTCCCTACAGAAAGCTGAGAAGCACTGTGTGGCGGTGTGTTGGCTCACAGTGGCTCTTAGTGAATGCTCTACCATTGCTGACACTATGGCCACCATTCTTTCATGGCCTAGCTTGTGGACTATTTTGAAACCTGACGGTAGAGGGAGAGAATGAAGAGGAAGGCAAGGAGTCTTCCCAGATGGGTCAGAAATTCAAGTTGAAATCTCTAGAGACTGGTAATCAGAGGTCTAACACAGGCTAGAGTTAGTGCTAAATGTATGGTGGGTGAAGACAAAACTACTGGGTTCTCTAGTATAAAGCGATATTTTTGATGGGAAGATTGCTAAATTGGGGTTCTTGACTCAGTGGGAAACAAGGAGCAGCTGGATGAAGGAAGAGTCAAGGTCCTGGCAGGAGCTAGACACCATACCAGGGAGGCAGCTGTGAAGCAGGCAGGGTCCAGGTGGGTGGTATGGCTTCAGAGTCTGAAGGAATTGGAATCTAGTAAGAAGCCAGAAACTTGATAGTTGGACTGGAGGTCCATTGGGGAGGCAGGAAGACAAATTGATGCTCATAGAAACTCCCTTAGGATTCTGGTTAGCAGAGCTGAGATACATGCTTGGGGTTGTTTTGCCTGGATGTGTGTGTTCCCTTCATGGGTTGGATCTTACCTCCACCCAGGTGGAGCTTTTAGGAGGTGATCAGGTCATGGGGGCTCTTCCCTTCTGTGTGGGATTGGAACTCTTATAAAGTGCTGAGAGAATGAATTTGTCCCATTTTTCTTGGTGAGGATACAACATTCACTCCTTTATCCCCCACCCTCCCTCATGTAAGAATGTGCAGAAGGTGCTGTTCATGGAAAACAACCCTCTCCAGACACCAACTCTGCTGGCCTTTTGATCTTGGACTTTCAACTTCCAGAACTCTGAGAAAGTGAATTTCTACTCTATAAATGGTGCAGTCCAAAGGCATTTTCATTACAGCAGCAAGAACTGTGTTGCTGCTCACACTGTCTGTCACGCTGACTTTTCCAGTTGGAATTTATTTTAACGAAGACTAAGACTCCAATTCTGACACCTTAGAGAGTGTTTCAACTCCAGGTGTCCTGAAGAAAGCCTCCAAGGCCTGCTTTTCCCATATATGAACATCGCTTGCTTCACATTTTTATCATCATCATGACCATCTGCATGACTATCTGCATTGTCACAATCACGGTCAACATCAGAACCATGACCATCGACATCACCACCTGAATTATCATCATGATCATCCTCGTCATCACCACCATCACCACCATCACCACCATCACCATCACCATCATCACCAGTTTTCAAAACATTAGCTACTATTTCTGCTGTATGCAACATAAGCAGAAAAACAATACAGCAAGTTTCTATGTATCTGACATTTAGATTTATCAAATGTTAATATTCTTCTTACTAGGTTTTATGAAGAAATAAAGTGTTATAAAGTTAAAAATATCATCTTTTCATCACTTCACCTTCTACCTTTCTCTTAACAACAGTAAGCACGTAAAAGATAAGTTCCTGGGATGTATATTCCTGGACACTAGCACCAGGTCTTATTCATCTTGGATTTTTAGCTAATAGCAGTGCATGATTCTACCTAGAGATACATAGTCAAACAACAGAAATGTGAGCAAATGGCATGGATTTTTTTATAACAATAATGATGATGATAATAATAATTTTTTGGGTCTTTTTGAGAGAGGGTCTCCCTGTAGCCCCAGCTGTCCTGGAACTCACTATGTAGACCAGGCTGGCCTTGAACTCACAGAGATCTGCCTACCTCTGCCTCCCGAGTGCTGGGATTAAAGGTGTACGCCACCACGCCCGGCTGATAATGATAGTTTTTAAAAATCTTCACCATTCCCAGTGGAGGCTCTGTAAATGTTTGATGGGTTGAGGAATGAAAATGGTCTTGGTCTCCTTACTAAACATGGCTCCCTGTTTTTGTCCTGCTCTTTTCCTCTTCATGCAGCCTAAAAATGTAAATTTACTTCTAGCTCTTCACGCTTTGGCATCTTTGCACTTGTAAATGTGCAGTGTAGAAGCATACTCTACTTTGAGGAACTTACAACTACATATAAAGACCAACTTAATTGTTTCAGAATTTCAGATGCAGAAGAGGAAAAAGAAGCAAAGTGTGAAATATGAGATATATTAAGGAAGAAATCGACCAAATTAAGTTACAGAAATGGTTAGTGGTTATTCTGAGTGGAAAATATTCTAGACTACCATTTCACAAAACTGCTTGCCAGGAAATGCCAGCTCCAATAACTTGGCACATGAATGTGGAACACACACACACAACACACACACACACACAACACATACACTCATATTCACCTTGTTCATTTGTATATCTTCTTCTGTGTACAGCCCCATGAACTCTCTTGGGGGTCTGTTAAAGGCTGGGATGGATGGGGTGTTCAACCTTTTGACAGTGCAACATGATTTTGTCATCTCCAATGCTGTGGTTTGCTTTCACAGCTCTCCTGGGATGCACGTAGCCCAAGGGCTGTAGGTTGAATAGAGCTGGTAAAAGAACTAGAATTTTAGCTCCTAAGAGTTGGAAGGTTTTCTGTGGGACAGTAGCTGTCTCTTCCATGGTCTGTTATATTTTTAACCACCTGTTTCCTTGGTGGAAGGGTATTGATGTCTCCACACAGATTTGGAGCAATAGGGTTTGGTTTTATTCATTTTTCCCTCTAATGAGGGAAGCTTTTCAAAATGAACATACTGAACAGCAAATTATCATCCCATTAAAGGCTTAAAATTATAGGCAGCTGAGCCAAACATGCTACCCGCCCCTTCCCACTCCCCTAGATCCAGTCTTACATGCCAGTACACATTCCAGATGATCAATTTGCTTAGCTGTGATGGTAATTTACAAAGCCCTGCATTTTGCTTCAAAACCATGGTGGAGCAATCTTGAATGATAGGCTTTGCTGCAGGCACTCTGGCAAGAAGTCTTCCACTTGGGCTGTTGAATGGTTCAGAGTTTGGGCGTCCAGCAGTTCTGGATATCAGAGAGGACCCTCGCTGTTGGTCCTGCTGCAGTGTAGACAGTTTCACGATCTCTTGTCGCTCTTCCACCACCATCTTTGCCCAGGGTACAACGCCTTTCCATGCAGAACATCACCATAGTCCACTATAGTATAATATCAGTCGTTACAAAGAAGAATGATGCACACTCACATCCGGTACCTCATTAATTATTCAAATAATTGATTCAACATTTACTTAGTACCTACAGTGTTGTGGACACTGTGACAAGTGCTATGCATTAAAAGATGGGTAGGAAGAAGTCATTGCCCCCATGGAGTTCATGGTATGGCAAAAAACAGATGCATAACCAATGGAGGGCAACACAGTGACCTATAATAGACACAGGGGCAAGGTACCACCTTAGCTCTATATTGATCAAATAGCTTCTGAAGAATACAAGGAGCCTTGCCAACTAGTGTTTTCTCTATTTTTATGGTCATCAGGAAGAGCATTTAACCTTTGTGAATTAATTCCACTCATGATGGGCAGTGTCCTCAGGAATTCCAGCTTCCAGGACTCCTTCTGCAGACCCTCACCCACACAGTCCACTCTAAATGAATGGGATTTACTTGTTACCCCTGAACACACCCTGCCCTGCCCTCCTTCGACTCATGTTCTTTTGTCTGTTTGGAGGCCTCCTTCCTGTTGTTTTGCTTAGGAATTTTACCGGTGCTTCAAGGTCAAGTCCGCCTTGTTCCAAGCTTCTGGAGCATTAGGTGACATTCAAAATGTAGACCAAGATACATGTGGCCTTGCTGGTGTTTAAGACTGTGAGCTTCCCAGATCCTCACTGTCCCTTGATGAACAGACTGTGCCAGTGCAGTTTTCAGTGATGGCTTATGTGCTGAATAGGAGAAATTTCTATTTTTATTACATTTTATTTATTTGTATGTGTGTGTATGTATGTACGTCTATGGGCACATCTGCACCATAGTGTGGCGAGCCAAGGATAACTTGTGGAAGTCAGTTCTCTCCTTCTACCATGTGGCTCTCAGGGACTGAACTCAAGCTGTCAGGCTCAGAGGCAAGGGCCTTTGCCCACTGAGCCATCTTGCCAGCGGATAGGAACAATTTGATATAAGGTAAGAGAATTCAGTTTTGATTTTTCTGAATTATTAAGTATTAATTAATAATTATTTTTCTGAATTATTAAATATTATTTCTCATCATACTTAGAGTAAGATATGCTGATAAGCCTAATAACAAAGTTTCATTGTAGACAGAACAACTATATATGTGGTGGTCGGAGGGGGGGAAGGGGGAATCAAAAAGCTTTTCTTCTGAGTTCAGCTCTTTCAGGGTAGAAACAGTCCAAATTTTATATGAAGCTAGGAAAACAGAGGGTCTGCCTCCCAACAAGGATGTAGGCTCACAGATCTGTAGTTACATGTGTTGTTCTGGAAATTCTCTTGTCCCCAGCCTGTTGTGTAGTGGTGACAGGATGGTCACTGTATTAACCAAGACAGAACTTCAGTTCCTTGTATTTAGCTGGAGAGACTGGATAATAAAGGCAGGATCCATGTAGATAAGGAACGTGATATTGAATGTTGCTGTCTTGAGGTACAGGTCACTAGGACCTATTTACCTCACTGGGACTTGGCAACCTTGTCTGGATTTTTTGTCATGACTGTTGGCAGAATGATGTTTGATAAGTCACGATGAGATGTCATCTCCATTGTAAAATGGTGCTATAGCTTGGATCGTAAATGTCTCTCAAAGCTTCGTATGGTAGAGGCCTGGTCCCCAGTGAGATGGCATGCGGGCTTGTTTTTGTCAACCTGATACACCTGGGAAGAGTGAATCACAGTTGAGGAATTTTTTCCATCAGATCGGCCTGTGGCATGTCTGTGGGGCATTTTCTTGACTGCTGATTGATGTGGGATGGCCAGCCCGTTGTGGGCAGTACCAGCCCTGAGCAGGTGGGCCAGGGCTGAATAAGAAAGGTAGCTGAACAAGCCAGAGGAAAAGTGAGCCACTGTTCCTCAGTGGTCTCTGCGTCAGTTCTTGCCTGCGAGTCCCCACCTTGAGCTCCTGCCCTGACTTCCCTCAGGCATGGATTGTGACCTGGGAGTTGTATGATAAAAAATAAACCTTTTCCTCCCCAAGTTGGTTTTGGTCATGGTGTTTTATTACAGAAACAGAAAGTAAACTTGGACAGGTGGTATTGGGAGACTGTAGACTCTCTATGAGCCTAGTGGAAAATCTGGAGGTCATTAATAGTACGTCCTCGAAGGCGGGATGAGCTAGGCTCCACTTCTCTCTTGTTCTCTGGACATGAGGTGAGAAATTTTGCTCTGCTACAAGTGCCCATTACAATGTGCTGCCTCGCCCAGGTTGAAAAAGTCACAAGACAAACAGTCATGGACGAACATCAGAAACCAGGAGCCAAAATAAACCTTTTCTCCTTATTAGTTGATTGTCTTGAATATTTACACAGTGATTGAGTTGACCAAGGGAATGTTTTAGTTTAAGAATGAGAAGATAAGAAAAGCATGCATTCCAAAGGCGTGAAAACATAAAACAGAAACATATAAACACACATATTTGATGCCCTTGGCTCCTGGCTGTGCTGGGTGGTCACTGGAGTCAGCAGTAGGGCCCAGGATATGTACCAGGAATCATCTTCATCTCGTTCTTGGATGCTCCTGCGCTCAATGAATTGTCCTATGGAGAAAACCAAACGATCAAAACAAGGCAACTTGTTCAGATCTCTGCTGCTGATACTAAGAAATCATGGTTGATTTTATTAGCACTTTTTGATCCCTCTAAGAGTTAGGGGTAAATGTAGGTAAGATGGGTATCTGGGATTTGGAACTGGGTGGTGACATGGACCACAGTACTAGTTTCTCATTATTTTAATGAATTATCTGAAATAACTTAAGGGAGAAGAGATTCATTTCTGCTTACAGTTTCAGTCCATAGTCACACAGCTCCATGGTTTCTGAGCTGTGGAGGGCCAGTGCATCATGGTAGGTAGCATGTGGCAGAGTGGGCTGTTCACCTCATGGTGGCCAAAAAGCAGAAAGATGGGGAAGAGGCTGAGGACAGGATATACCCTTCCAGGTGATGCAAATAGCAAACCCACTTCCTCCAACTAGGCTGTACTTCCTAATTCCACTTCCAGTAATGCCATCACATTTTGAGTTCATACGTGGATTAATCCATCATTGAGGATTACTTCTCATGATCCAATCTTTTTTCAAAAGCCCTTGGGCTGGCAACTAAGGCTTTAACACATGGCTCTCTTGGGGGACACAAATGTGAAGTAAGGGAAAATGCTACCTTTGTGAATGTTTGTGTGTGCACACACATGTGCGTACATGTGTATGTGGAGGCCAGAGGTCAACAATGAGTGTCTTCCTCTGTTGATCTCCATTTTGTTACAGGGTCATTCATTAATACTGGAGCTCGCCAATTTAGGCTAGACTGACTGGCCAGTGAGTCCAAGGGATCCTCCTGTCTCTTGCTTTCCCAGTGCTGGGATTACAGAGACTCTTCACCATGTCTGGCTTCTTATGTGGGTGCTGGGAATCCAAACTGGGATCTTCTTGCTTGTGCAGCAAGCACTTTACTGACTAAGCCATCTCCCAGTGCCTGATTCCTTTCTCTGAGAAATCTGGTCCTAGGAAGAATACTTTTTCGGGGGGAATTTGAGACATCAGCCTCGGCATGTTATGACTATCCTAGAAATCCATGGATGAGAGTAGCACCGTCATGCTAAGAACTGGGCATCCATTTCTGTTTTCAAAATCATGGTCAGGATTATTCATTTGTCTTCCTTGGCAGTCTGTAGGAGCTGGCAACTCTTTTGGCATGGCATGGTCTTGAGGGAGTCTTGAAAATCTGTTGTACTTTAAAAATTGTGTTTGAGATTCTGAGATGTTTTAATCAGCTTAGAATCAATCCACATTGGGAAAAGGGGACACAAGTCTGGAAACCATGCCATTGAAGCTCTTTAATAGCTGATTATAGCAGGCAGGGAAATGGCTGGGCAGTGATTGTTAGAATGAATAATGACATTAAGTGAAATACAAAACAAATTCATAAAGGTTTTATTACATTGCAAGTAAGAGACAGAGGGAAGCTGAAAATTTATCTGAATCTGATTAGGGAAATAAAATCTCAGACAGAGGAGTGATGGATGATGTGACGGATTAACTTTGGTCCCATTGGGAGCTAAATGTTGCTAGAAAATACACCATGAATTTCAAACCTGGAGGGAGTTCAGACCTTTAGTCCAAATATTTATCTATATAGATGATAAAAGTGGGGCTTTATTAAAGGAATCAACAGTTTGACAAAGGTCTCATCAGCCAATGACTGAGTTTTAGCTTGAATACAGAGCTGATTATTAGAAAGCCTGAGGCAATTTGATACATAAGAGTGTGTACCTCATTGACAGATCTGCTGGCAACAAGTGCTTAATAAATATTTATCAGGATATATGAGTGCATCTACTTGTGCCATTAGAGTCACTCTGTCAGGCATCTGGGAATCCCCGCAGAGCCCCAATCACCCCACAATACCCTCCTTTCCTTTTCTTAGGGTACAGTGGAGCTCTGAGCTGGGTGATGTACCTCTTGGTTCTAAAATAAAGTTATCCCTGGGTGTGGTGGTGCACGCTTTTAATCCCAGTGCTCAGGAGGCAAAGGCAGGTGGCTCTCTATGAGATCGAAGCCAGCCTGGTCTACATAGTGAGTTCCAGGCCAAATGGAGCTACAGGGAGACCCTGTCTCAAAAACAAACAAACAAACAAACAAACAAAACAAAACAAAAAAACCAAAAAAAACCCAAACCCCAAAACAAAACAAAGTTCTCAGTGTCTAAGTTGACTACTCTGATTTGGTTTCATCTGCTTAATGGGACACTTTGTATAAACCTGAACTTTCTATTCCCTTTCACTGTCATCTGGGGGCCAGGCTGTCTCTCCAGAGGCCAGAGATACCACGTTTCCAGAGCCACAAGTCAGAGAACCTGCAGCCATGCTTCTTTCTGTGAGCCTCATTGGTACTAACTTCAGTGATGCATAGACGTTAGGGGAAAGACCCCAGAACATATGCTATACTTAGGGAAGGTTTGTAAAGATACACAGTCCTGACCCAAACTTTGCTGCTCCTTGCCTTAGCTCTCCAGTGTGCTCTCATTGATTAATTCTGACAGCATTAAGAATAAAATTAACTTCAAATACTGTACTGGGTGAGGGGGATTCAAAGTCGCCTAATATCCTAACTTATACTATATGAACACATTGACTCCAGATGGATTTCAGATCTAATTCGACCCAATTTGAAAGGTAAATGAATAAATCTTTGAGAATACAGTTGACCATTTCATGACCTTGAAGTAGGTAAAGATTTTTTTAAAGTGGTACTTAAAAAGCAAAAGTAATGGATAAAGGAAAATGATTGTATTATATTAAGATTAAATCTTTTGTCTACCAAAAGACATAACAAAGAGGGTGAAAAGGGTGGGAATGATTATATCTACTTCGCAAAAAACTCAAATCCAGAATACATAAAGGACTCTTATAAGTCACTATGAAAAAGAAATATAACAGAAAGATGGGAACAATCTCTTTAATAGAAACTTTACAGAAGAAGGTATCTAAAAGGTAACAAACATGAAAAGTTGTTCAATTTAGTCATCTGAGAAGTGCTGGCTGAATCCACAGTGTAATGCCAGTACATGTGATCAGAATGGCTCAAAGAAGACATCCGGAAAACACCAAGGTCTGGCGAGGATGTAGTACAACACTGTTTGTGGGAGTATGCATTGACAATGTGGACGCTGTTTCGGAACACTGTTGCATTGTCTGTTCCAGCTGAAAAATGCTGAACTGATTCATAAAGTTTAATCTTAGGCAAATATGTATATTCAACATAAAGTGTACATAGGAGCCATTGTAATAAGTTCAATGAAGGGTAACTAGGGAGACAAGGAGAGATGGATAGATTTTTTTTTGAAACTTTGCCTGTTCAGGGTTGGAGAGACAGGGTAGCAGCAGGGGAATTCAGGTTGAAGAAGGGCTTTGATAAGAGGGATATGATGAAATAATGGAGGTTATAGTGAGGGAAATTTCACAGAGTCTCATGTCTGGATGGAGAGCCATAGGCAATCAATGGATTCTGAAGGAAGGAGAATCATTTTTCTTTAGGGTCGAGCTCCCTGATAGGTTATGTACTCCTAAGCGGCCAACTGTAAATTCATGTACACACAAGTACCATTAAATGGACTCAGTGCATTCTACGTGTGTGTGTGTGTGTGTGTGTGTGTGTGTGTGTGTGTGCGCGCATGTTACAATAATAATCAAAGAAGAGAACAGGAATTGAGAGGGGTTGCGGGGGATGTGGGAAGAGTTGTAGCAGAGAGAGGGAAGGGCCAAAATGATGTAAATACAGTACTCACGTATAACATTCTCAAAAACAATTAACCTAAAAAAGGTGGATGTTAGAAATATGAGAGAAATTGGACATAACTTATGACATAAATTCCCAGATTAGAAGAGATTTTAAGGTAACAAACAGACATTTAGGTGAATCAACAGAAAATCTCCCTCACCATTCAGGAAGAAATGAGAATTAATGTATGCAATAGTTAATCATTTTTAGTTGGGGAAGGTGTTGAGACAGGTGTTGAACTACTCCTTATGTAGTTCTGGCTGAATTTGAATTCACTCTGTAGATCAGGCTGGCCTGAAATTCGAGGAAGAAGGTGGAAGCCTACTAGTACAGGCGTTCTCTGCCTTTGCTTCCCTGTGGCCATGGTGTGAGCAGCTCTGCTCTGCTACGTCCTCCCTACCCCAGTGAACTGAATTTCAGCCTCAGTGACTGAGCCCAGAGTCTTTCCTCCCTTACATTGTTGTTGCCAGGAATTTTGTCACAGTGATGACGAACTAACACAATGTAGATGTGTGTCAGTTACATGTGGATAGACTTTGAAGGAGTTTTTCAGTGAAGCAAGATGCTAGTTAACTTACAAAATGAGACTGGTTAAGGAAAGGGGCATGACCGGGGCCTGAAAAAGTGAGGGTGAAGGTTTGGAACAGCTACTGTGGAAGAATAGGTGACAGAACTGAGAAGCAGGAGTTTCAGAGGAGGGCATATTCTGCATGTGGGTAAAATGAGAGGGCTCTTGAAGAGTTATAGGCTATGGAAAGAATAATGTATAATCCAACACTGTGTTATATAGAATCAAGAGTTTCATTTCAGAAGAAAGGAGAGGCTGAATTTAAGAGGATCTTTGCCCATAAGTTAGTCCACAATCATACTGGCACTTGGCACCCACCAAGGCAATCTGTGTGACTTCTGAGAATGGCTTATACTGCAGTACAGAGTGAGTGCAGTACAGGGCAGAAAAAGGGGTTCTTTGAGTGGGACCACATTGCATGGTGAGTACCTGGGAGGCAAGCACTATGCTTTGAGATCTCTGACCAAAGAAGTACCTTATACCAGAAGAAAGAGAGAGGAGAGAGAGAGGAGAGAGAGAGACAGAGAGAGAGAGAGACAGAGAGAGAGAATATCTATGTGCATATAAACATAAGTGTGTATGTATGCATAAGCACACATTGTGAACATATCTGTGTGGATTTATAAATATAGGATTTGAGTCTGGGTTTTATGAATTATATAGGGTAAGTAGTAGATGTCGAATGCATGTTTATACCTATATCTCTGTATGTTTTCAGTGTGATATATTTCATGGAGAGTAATACCTTGCACTCCAATATAACCATGCACTCCAACATAGTTTAAAGTAGTCCTAAAATGAAAAAATCAAGCACTAGCCCACATCCCCTCCTCCTCTTCTTGCTCTCTGTGTGGATATCTGTCCTTGACTAGGAGGAAATGAAAGAAATCAGTTTTCCCCTGACCCAACCTGACCTGATTTAATAAATTGGTGTGAACGTTTAAATCATACTGCTCATCACGACAAAGTAACAAGGATGCTGTGCCATAATTCTGACATGCAAAACTAGTTCAGATTGAGTGAATCAAAGGGTGTTAACAAAAGAGAAGGTTCTGCAGGGTGACCTCTCAAAATGGCTTTGGTTTTAGGGGAGATGAAATCTTCTGCTCCAAAAGCTTGGAATGCGTGACCTTTGGTTCTGAATTTTTTGGGGGAAATGGTTTACAAACTGATGGAGCTAGAATATCTGTAGGCTTCTTCACTTGCATTCCGATTCATTCTTCTTCCTGAATCAACCACAGATTTTATTGCCACTTAGAAAACCTGTCATTCTGCAAATTGTATAGTGAACCCTTAATGATTTCTCAAACAAGAATGAGGTAATCTTCACAGTAATTTAAAGTATTTCAGAGGTCGAGGGGGCCACTTATGGTTTCCTTTATCACAGACGGAATTGACTTTTTCAGTCAATCATTTAAGCAACAACTACATATATTATGTGTATTATCACATAGGAATCTTTTTTTTTTTTTCTTGGAGGTGCTTTGGGTATTTGTCAGGAAGGCAGGAAAGAGACCAGATGGCATGGATTATTATTGGAAACAGATCATTGATTCAGACATGCTTTTTTTCCATCTCTTCCTCCAGTCTGTCTTCAGCTCTTTCAATAAAAACAGTAATTGACTATCTGGGAATAAAAAAATAAAGGCAATTGACTCTCCTGGACTGAGTAAATGACAAAGGCTTTTCCTCCCTTGGAGGACCAGATGTGGGCTTCGTTATGGGTTCATATTGAAAATATTAGCTTTGGGGCAAAGTGTGATGGGATACTGAGAACCCACAGGAGAATTCCTTAGAAGAGGATTTGAATACATTTTGTCCATTTAACATTTCTCTCCAAGGGGGAGGTGTAGCTAGATCAGGGGTCTTTAAAAAGTAATATTGAAAAAAATCTTTATAAATATAAAAGTATGTGTTAATTAGGTCAGATAATCTCAGATTATAAACTTTTTAATATTTTTATTTATTATTTTCTATGTGTATGAGTGTATTGCCTGCATGTATGTTAGTGTACCAGTGTCCTGTAATGCCCATGGAGGCCAGAAGAGGGCATTGAATCCCCTGGAACTGGAGTTAGGTATGGTTGTTAGCTGCCATGTGGGTTCTGGGAACTGAACCTAGGTCCTGTGCAAGAGCACCCAGTGCTCTTAATGGCTGAGTAATCTCTCCAGCCCCTCAGATTGTAAACTTTTTGAAGGTAGAAGTGGGGTCCATGTTTGGGGGGCATCTTGCTCAGTGCCTCTACATGATAAGGTTTTTCTGAATAATGATATTAATATGAACAATCACAAACAGATCTTTTAGGGCACTTGCATGATAGTAAGAAAAGCATGGATTTTTCAGATTATTGTTAGGACAAAAAGTGACATTGCTTCAGGAGGAGAAATTCTATTGGCCACATGCACCCATCAGTAGCTAAATCTGGAGTTTAAAGTGTCGCTTGAACCCTATCTTTCTAAGTCCTTTCACTGACAAAAGTGGTAAATAATGGTCACAAGGAAGGTATGGTAAAAAGCTCAACAGAAGCTGGGCTTGGGGATCTGAGCTGGGCCACCAGCTGGCCATGTTTTCTAGGTAGAGTTGTAAAGGGAGGATCTCAGTTTTGGGGGCTCTTAATTATGGTAAATACTTTGGAACTACTTCCTCTGCTTTAATCTCAACTGGCAGACAAATGAAACACATTTAAAGTGGTGGTGACGCCTTTAGTCCCAGCACTCAGGAGGCAGAGGCAGATGAATCTCTGTGAGTTCAAGGCCAGTCTGGTCTATATAGTGAGTTCTAAGACAGCTGGGGCTACAGGGACACTTTGTCTCAAAAAGACCAAAAAATTTTAAAAAAATTATTATTTTTATGTGTATGAGTGCATTGAGTGCATGTATGTGAATGCACCCATGTTGTGCAGTGCCCACGGAGGTCAGAAGAGTGTGTATGAACTAGAGTTACAGATGGTTGTTAGTTGCCATGTGAGTGATGGGAATTTGAACCTGGGTCTTCTGCAAGAACAGTCAGTGTTTTTAACCACTGAGCCATCTCTCCAGCCCCTTGTAAAACACACTTTAAGAAAACATTTAAGTCAAATTCCTAATTCCTGGGGGTATGACTATATCTGGAAAACTGAGGAAAAGGAGTCGGGGTGGGTGAAGGTATTACCCATTCTGCCCACTGCACAACACGTCAGTCACTTAAAAGATGAGTTTTATAAAGGGGAATTTGTTCACAAGGTGTCAATCATGAGGAGGTTAGAGCCTCAAATCTCAAATCCACCCCTGAAAATAAGATTTATCTGGCAAAGGAATGGTGGTCTGAGGCAGAGGAAAGCTATTGGAACAGGAAAGTGAACAACAGAGCCAGGCATGGAACCATTTTAAGGCTAGCCTGATCTACATAGCGAGTCTTAGGCATGCCAGGGCTAGCTACATGGCAAGGTGCTGCCTCAAAATGAATGCAGAGATAATAAATAAATAGATAAACAACAAATAAATAGTGGTGTGACCGGTGGTCTGGACAGGCAGTCAGGCTTCATGGCCCTTTGCAGGACACAGGTTCAGAAAAAGGTTAGCATGCTGAGGGGGATTTTGGCCCCTCTGACATCAAAAGGTCTCCTATGGGACACCTGCTCAGGATCAAGTGATGGGTCAATGTTTGAACTAGTCTGAAATAGACAAAAGTGCTTCTAACTCTCTGAATAACACCTGAAACGATTGTTACCATAGTGATCATGCATCAGGGTGTTACCCACAGCAAAGATAATGGGAGTATACTGTTTAACTGTGTGGCTTCTAAAATGGTGATAAAAGCAAACACTAAAAGCGAGCAAGCCTAGGGTTTCGAAGGTGGCAGGATAACACCGCAGAAAACACCCCGGCAGTTCCTTCGCCTCCTTCTCCACTTTCGATCAGCTTTCTGTGAAGAAAGCCCACTTGGGAGGACTCCTGTGGGCCTCTCCGGAGCTTCCTCTTCCACCCCCACACTGGCGTTCTTTCTGAACCATGAGCCATCTGTGTGTGTAGGAGTCACCCTGTCATCACAGGTTGGTGGTGACAAACCAAACTTCCCCTACCTTCATCTGAAGACACTGCATTTGAACAACTCTGCAGGCCCATGTCTGACCCTCCTCCCTCACTGGTACCATTTGCTCTGACAGGGTATGAACATGACCATCTGCATGGGTCAGGGCTGCTAATCATGACCACCCTTTGTAGAGTCAGTAAGCTCCCATATTGAATGAGGTTTTTATCTTGGGAGAGTCGGCTTCTGCTGGGGTAGCTATATGTGTGGTTTTGAATGGACAAGGCTGTAACCATTCATTCACATTTGTCTGATTTGAAAGCCGGGCTCTGAGTAGGAGGTGGCTGTGGGGGTGCTATTTGCATTTCTGACCTGCTGCATGCCTTTGCTGAATGAAATTCATATAATTACTACACACCATGACTTCCTCTGGAGTTGTATCCGTTCTGGTTGCCTTTTTTTCTTCCTCCACTTCATCAGTATCCAATTAATTAACAGTTGCCATGGCGACTGTTGCCATGACTGCGTAAAATTCTCCCAAAGGGCTTCTCATTCATATTCTAATGAAATAACATGCACATAACTGGGTGGTTGGAAAAAGTGGTGGGAATTCCAGAAGAATGGATGGGGAAATGAACAAAGGCCCTGTTTTGCCTGTTTTGTTTCGTGGCTCTGTCCTGTCTAGCTTTGGTTTTAGCTTGTCTGTGCTTAGTGAGAATGCCTTTATTTCTCTTTATTATTTTTCTTATAGAAATGCCTAGCAGTCTCTAGGGCTTATTATATTCTCTGGCAAGATGGCCTTTTCCTGACTCAAGGACAAGCTCCTCTCTCATTCTTTTCCTAGCTGTGAGGTGAGGGACATTTTCTTTTGTTGTTTGGTTTGACTGACTTCCTGCAAGGGTTTCAAACAGGTTCTTCCCAAGTCCTGATAAAGAAAACGGAACAGCCATTGGCAGCTCCCACCTCTCAAAAGAAGATAATATCTGTCACCTGTCCACACATAATTTACCAAGAAATCTAAGATTTCTTAGCTGCTCTTGAAACTCTGTCCAGGCATTGCTTGTCCCTGTTTAATGTTTGTTATGGTTTAAATATGAAACGTTCCCCACAGGCTTGTGTTTGGAATGCTTGGTTCCTAGTTGGTGGTGTTAATTTGGAAAGTTCTGGAAACTTAAGGAGATAGGACTTAGCTGGGAGAGCAGGTTCCTGGGCAAAGGTCCTAGGGGATACCTTGTCCTGGTTCCTTCCTTCTCCTTCCTCTGTCTCTTTTACACCAAGAGGTGAGAACTCTTCTGCTACATGTTGTCAAGCACATGGGGCTGAGTAAGCGTAGACCTCTGAAACTCTGAGCCGAGATAGATCTTTCCTCCTTTAAGTTTCTTCTGTTTGGTGATTGGTCAGGGCGATGCAACTAACAGTGTCTAATGACACTGATGTATTCTCTTTATTCTTCCAGAGAGATGGTGTGTGGTGTGAAGGGGAGAGAAGAGCCTTCAGGAGTCAATTCTCCCCTTCTACCCATGAGTTTTCCGGACTGAACTCAGGTTGTCAGGTTTGGCAGTGAGTACTTTTACCCATTGATCTATCTCGCCAGCCCCATATTTGCTGTTATTCCCCATACATGTTACTACATATAAGTCTAGCTCCAAGCCTTTGCACAGCTTCCTTTTATGCCTGAATAGTCTCCTTCCCTCAGATCCTGTTCCGACTTCTCCTTAGCCCAGGGCTATCTCCTTCGTGAAGCTCTGCAGTCCCCTTCTTCTATTGTCTCCCAGTCCTTGATACTCCAGTTATCGATAACCGAGTGTCCCTAGCACGAGCCAGTCCATCAAGACCTGATTTCTGATTTCCCTCGTATTGCCTTCATCTCAAAGAGGCTGGGTAGTTAGATCACTCAGTTTCTCTTTTTCCCCAGCACCCAAATTGTCCATAGCCTCACAAGCCAGTCTGCGGGAGGCTTTCTCAATTCTTGTTTAAAAGACTTTCCTAATACAAGTCACTCAAAGGGAGATTGTTTTAGTTCCCTGTACTGGGCCACATGAAGGTGCCCATCCACATACTGTCTTTCATTCCTCTGTATTAAAGACTGACCCAAAGAGGTACCTTCTATCACTGTCCCCTCAGTCTCTTCTTCCTCACTATCTCATTCTTCCCATGGGCTTCAAATTTTGGATCCCATGGGGACTATTTACCATGAGTCTAATTTGTATTTTATTTCCCTTTTGCTGCCCCACCCTCAGCTGTGAGAAATGGTAAGCCAACACCTCCATGTCATCCTTTTTTTTTTTCTTTTCCTGCCAGTCCAGAGGTTAGTGCAAAGGAAAGCATCCACATGTCTTTTTCTTACTGCAATTCCTCCCTTAAGTGGTCAAGTTCTTTCTGGGTCAACTGCTCAGCTTCACATGCATACCCTTTCACCCAGAGCAAGACTGTGAAACTCATGCCATCCCTTGCTTCCAATTCTGTCCACATGTGTTACTTTCAGGGTTATAATATGTTGTATAACCTGACAATCATTTGAGGGCATCCTTGCACTCACATGGCAGATCACATTGATCAAGGAGGTGTGCACTCTATACTACACAGAAGAAGAAGGCGTCCCTGGGGTTCCCACATGGGCAGGCACTCCATCTGCAGATGGAGCAGCCTTACTTTTGTCTTTTCACTCACAGCAGGGACAATGTAACAGCTGCTGCTGTAAGAAGACATGTTTCCTGCCAAATGGGGCAGGATAGCCATGTCAGGATGGCCCCCGCAGATGCTCTACCCTCAGACATCTTAGCTTCAGTTACACATCTCATTATCCAGAGTCAGCGCAAGTGCTCCTCCCAAACCCATGTTTGGTTCTGTTGTGCTCCACTTTGGGCATCAGGTGCTGCATTAACTTTTCCTGGGGAGACAAGCAAATGCCTATTTACTCCAGATAGGACTCCAGAAATAGATCAAAGAAACAATTCTAACCAAGACTAGTTTTGTAAAATAGTAAGTTTAATTGAGTTTACTTACAGGAGGATGTTCGGTGAAGCATCACTTATAGGAATATGGGCAACTTTTGGGTGGTTAGACCACTGAAGAAAGTTTCTTACCCTCAGCAACTGTTAACAGCTTACGTATCCTCATGGAGGGTTAGTGCAAACAAAAGTTAGCCCCTTTTGTGTGTGAGTAACCACAGATGCTGAGAGTTCTAGAGGACCATGGCCAGGCCCCACCTTCAGGAGAGCATCACACAAGGGCTAAATGGAAGAAAGGTAGTAATTTTTAATTAAGTACTGCTCATAGTTCCACTGAACTCTTCTCACTGTAAGCTATTTTATTAGCTAAAGACAATGAAATGCCTATCTGAATTGGGTTTTTCAATTCAGGCATATATATTCTCACCTAATACTCATGGAGCCACGTGAAGCTGCACTTTTACAGAAAAGGAAAGGGCCGAACTCACTGAAAGTTGATAGCTCCTAAGTGGCACAGTTGGATCTGGTCCAAACTTGTCTGGCTGCCGAGCCTTCTGAGCTCACTGATTGAATAATTTTTTTTTAATTTTCATTTTTTAACTGATATATAAAAGCACACCAACTGTAAATCATAATGGAGTACCCTCTGATAGTTCCGTAAATGTACATATTGTGTAATTTAAATAAGGTTAAATATACCTGTCTTCTCAACCACCTGCCATTTCTTCATGGGGCAGACATTCAGTGTCAGCTCTTTGAGACACACAGTTAGAAAATGTTATTTATGGTTACCCTTAGGGACAGACTTGGCTGAGCGGTACCCAGCAGGGCACAGCTAGGACTACAGACTCCAAAGCCTAGGAAAAGATATCCTTCAAATTTCATTCTTGGGCGCTCAGTGGGTAAGAAGGCGTGCTGTGTAAGCACGAAGACCTGAACTCAGATTCTGAGCACTCCTGTAAAAAGCTGGCCGTGGTGCTGTGTATTTGTAACCCAAGCATTGAGGGTATGGGGGCGGGGGTCAGAGACAGGAGGACTGCTGGGGCTTGCTGGCCATCAGCCTAAAAACAGCGCTCCAGGTTCAGTAAGAGATTGTCTCAGGGGATAAGACAGAGTGTGATAGATAAGGACACCCAGTGTCTTCCTCTGACCTCTGTGTGAACAATGCAGGCATTTGTACACATGTGTACACACACACACAAAACAGAAACAATATTTTCGTTCTCACCCCAACCCCCAATTCTTGCTACATGGTTTACTAAATTGAAGTGGTTCTTTTGGGTATGAGCATGATTCTTATTTTAAGACTCGGGGAAGCAATTTGTCAAGAGCAGTGTATTTAGAAAGAGGCCGAACTGGCTCCATATAGTCATTTTCACATTCAATTGGAATTTCTACCTTGTCACAGGTGCCTCCTAATGCTCAGACACTGGCTATGTATTTAGGACTCCAAATACCATGCATAGCGTTGCTTCAAGGGGGAGATTTATCTAGGGTTGTTAGAGTGAACATTGTGAAATTGGCTAAGTCAGGCAGGTTGAACTGAGCCTGTGTTCACGGAACTATAACATTGCGACCTCCACCTTCAGCATTTATATTCAGATCTGGAGTTACCTGAAAAATAGTTAAGGTGTCAGAAGGAAATTTCAATCAAATAGTTGGTAATTAGTTCAAAAAAGAATATTTGGAGTGGATTCAACAGCACCAGGTGGCTGATGAAGGAAGATGCTTCCCATCTAATTTTCACAAATGGTTTCTGGGTAACCTCACCTTCAGACCCCTTGTCAAACACTGCTCTTCTTGAATCCTTAGAGGAGCTGAAGCAAATCATGCTGTTAACCCCATATGTTCTGCTTAGAGGAGCATTTGGGTGGCAGCTGATAGTCGGCTCCAGGTACGCCAGGCATTCTCAGTTGAGGGTCTGATAATTTGCCTTTCCTAGGAATTTAATAAGTCAGTGATCCATCCATCCATCTGTGAAGTGCCTGAAGTCAAGGGAGGTCTTGGCAGTTAGTGCCAGCTCCCTCCAGTGCCCCTGCTCCATTGCAGAGCTTCTGGCCCCGTCTGGGGATAGCCCTTGGCTGTGGTTAGAGCTTTGTTCTGTTTGAGCTTCTGGGGGATGGGCAGCTCTTGGCTCATTGGTATTCTGGAGTCATGGGGTGCCGAGGAGAGAGGAGAGAGAAGCCCCCTCCCCCATCACACATATGATGGAGTTTCATCGACTTCATCCTGCCTGGCTGTATCACTCAGGTGCATCTGCTATTGGTGCCAACCTGGTAACACACCCTGCATGGGTGGGAAGAAGATGCTGTGAAAAATTCATCTTCTGGGTGATTTGTAGGCCCTGCTTCCTGATCTACTCCCAAGCTGCCACCCCCACTTCATAGCACTATCAGTAGGAATATCAAGGCATTGGATTCTGAGGAGGTGGAAGTCAGAGGGTGAAATTATTAACCTCCCACGTCAATTCTAATTAATGTAGCAAGCCACCTGGATATTTAGTGACTGGAAATGAAATCAATTTGAGTTCTGAAATTTAATTTACATACAGCTGGTATGACAAATCAGTAACACATTGCTAGGTAACCCGTTCCTCTGTAGTTCAGGGAATGAATTTCTGTCCTTGTTGTTATCTGGGCATTTTGCAAATTCCGAAATTAATCTGGAACTGTCAGGCTCACAGAAAAGGGCTCTCTGGCGAACTGGCTTGAAAAATTCAGCTCCCACTGCAGCTTGGGTATGAAGACAGAAATGTAATTTCTATATTTTGTTTATAGCTGTTTTAGTTTAATTCATGATTCGCTGTCCTCCCCAGTAGGAAGAAAAAACTAAATGTCTAATTTGGTTTGAGTTGAATGTCTGATTTGGTTCTTTAAACAGAGCCTTCAAGGAATGCTCAGACTTCTTACTGAAAAAATGCTTTGAAT
Organism: Nannospalax galili; assembly: GCF_000622305.1. Classification (NCBI taxonomy): domain Eukaryota; kingdom Metazoa; phylum Chordata; class Mammalia; order Rodentia; family Spalacidae; genus Nannospalax; species Nannospalax galili. Next base: position 477,644 of record NW_008337446.1, read on the forward strand.
CTTAGATTGCCTCTTCCTGCTGCTGCCTCTCTCCCTCAGTGGCATCTGGTGATGGAGACATCCCATGTGAGGGAATGGAGGCTGTGGCTCATGGGGCCTCATGGTGTTGAAGAGGAACCGGAGTCCTTCAATGGTCATAGGGGCTGTGGCCTCAGGCTGGTGTCTCTTTGTACAGCTTTTGCCTCGAGAGCAGCTGGGAGGACCTGGGCCCAGTGAAGATCTTCTCTCTTGACTGTCTTTAAGATCCCCGTGGCTATGAATATTGATCATTGTCCCTGTGATCCAGAAAGGTTCTGGGCTCTCATCATGAGTGCCAAGAGGTCAGAAGATGGCTTGGAAAAGAGAACGCAGGGCCTCCCTCTTTCCTCCTTTCTGCCTTGCCAAGTTGGTGGACCTGGCTCTTGGCTGGTGTATGGCAGCCAGAGTTCTTCCAGAAGTCTCCACAGGCAGCAGAGGTCTTGCTTCCCTGTACTCTATTAGGTCTACAGAGACCACCAAAGAGCCAGAGATGGAGACATGCCTCCTGAGTCTCCTGTCCTCCCCCTACAGTTCACCTTCCATCTTCCAGGTTGGATAAAGGGAGGAGATTGTCTTTTACTCCTTTATGTGAGAGACCGCTTCTTGGGATGGGGGCAAGGACTCTGGCCTACCTGCTTCAGTAGAAGGGGCATGTTATGGTTTGGATCTTAGATGTCTCTCAGAGGCCACATGTTGAAGGCCTAGTTGCCAGCCTGTTGCACTATCAGAAGGGGCAGAACCTATAAGGGGTAGAGCTAGGTGTCAGGAAGTTAAGTCATTGGAGCTGTGTGCTTGAAGGGGCTTTGGGTGCCACTTCCTTTCTCTCTTTTCTTCCTGACTGTCCTGAGGTGAGCAGTCTCTTCTACCAGGTGCTTCCGGCCATGATGTTATGCCTCACAATAAACCCAAAGATGACAGCAGGGCCAATGGGCCACAGGTTGAGGCCTCTGCAACTATGAGCCCAAACAAACTTTTCTTTCTTTTGAGCTGCTTAGCTCAGGTACTTTGTCACAGTGGCAGAAAGCTGCCTAACAGGGCATGTAATCTAAGTGACAACAGAACTTTCGTGAATTAGTGCCATCTGGCTTCAGTCCTGAATGACTTAGGCCCCTGTTCTATCACTAAGTTATACCCCAGTAGTCCTTGATAACTTAAAGAGAGGTGGGTCAATTGGATAGCCAAAGCAACCCTGAGCACAAAGAGCAATGCTGCGGGGATTACTATACCAGATCTCAAAGTATACTACAGACCTATAGTCATAAAAACAGCATGGTTCTGGCACAAAAATAGACACATAGATCCATGGAACATCATTGAAGACCTAAATATGAGTACATTTTTATGTAACCTGCTTCAAGTTATTTCTGGAAAAAATGTGTTAAAAACTGCCTCTCTTTGGAATAAAATTTAAAAATAATGTAGTAAAACAAATAAAAAAAGAGAGGCAGGTCAAGATAGCATTTAGTTTTGAACAGGGTCTTACTATGAAGCCCAGGCTGGCTGTGAACTTGTGCCATTCTGTCTCAGCTTCCACAGTGCTGAAATGACAGCCTGTCACCATACCCAGGTAGGTTTGTGAAAAACTGCTGTGGCTCCAAGTATTTGAATACTTGGTCAGTCGGTGGTGCTGTTTGTAGAGGTTCAGGAGGTGTGGCCTTGCTGGAGGAAGGATGTCACTGGGAGTGGGCTTTGGCCTTGCCCAATTCCAGTGTGTCTCTGTCTTCCTCCTCTGCCTACTTGAAGATGTGTGTGCTCAGTTTTCTCTCCAGATGCCTCCTGCCATCTCCTGGCATTCCTGCCCCACCACGATGGACTCTTATCCCTCTGGAACTATAAGCCCAATAAATTCTTCATTCTGTAAGTTGCCTTGGCCATAGTGTTTTATCAGAGCAACAGAAAAGTAACTAAAACAGCTGCTTTCAAGACAATATCCTGGCTTCAGGGTAATGTTTTGTTGTTTAATCCAGTTTTCAAATGTTATGAACTAAAAATTACTCTTGCCATTCTTTTTGTATTCATTTTGAAAAGCTTCATTTCTTGCAGGCATATAGACATCTTTGGGTGCCTTTGGCAATCTAGGATGATGTGAACATATTCAGAAACCCAAGAGAAGCAAACAAGTATTTTTCAACACAGCTTCACTGCACTTCATTACATGAGTCATGTGCGAGGTCTTGCCACATGTTCTCTATCCAGATAGGTCAGGCGGAAGTTCACAGAATGTGGTCCCTTTATCAGCAGCATCTAGAAAAGTTTGTGAGTGAGTGTGTGTATGGGGGGGGCAGGGAGAGAGAGAGAGAGGGTTGGTACACATCAAAAGGAGAGAGGTGTGTTATAGGCTCAATAGCCTGGAATAGGATATTAAAGATATGGAAAATCTGAGATTGATTTACAGAAAGAACACATAAATTTAAACACATTCCCCAGAAGACTGCCCTTAAAAGTGAAATTTTGGGATCAAGCAAAGTATTCCTACATAAACAGGAGTGGAAATGTAAGGGGGCTTGCTGGGAGGGATACAGGGTTGGTGAGACCGAAGGAGGGTGGTTTGAGTGCTGAGTATAGTGTTGCGAGAATAGCTTCAGCTTAGACATCAAGAGACTCCTTTGAATCGTCACCAATGAGCTGCATAACCTTCGGTAAGGCCTTTACCTCCAAGGCTTCAGGCTCCTCATCATTTGAAAGGGGGAGTAGAGCTTCTCTCAGGTCTCTTGCAGGCCATGCTGGCTTTAATCCAATGGTAAGAGCGACCATGTAGTTAGTCAGAGTGGAAGTTGTGATGAAGATAGCATTGATGTGGGATTCTTTTGGTCACTGATAATAGAATCAATTGGAGTTCAGGAGAGCAATGGTCCAGGATGAAATGATGTTGGGATGCTGTAGTGGGCTCAATAGTGGCTCCAAAATGATCTGTCCAAGTCCTGGTTCTTGGAACTTGTTTTTAAGCAAAAATAATAAAAGAGGACTTTACCTATGTGATTAAGAATCTTGAGGTGGTGAAGTTACCCAGGATTACATGGGTAGACCCCAAGTGCCATCACAAGTTACTTGCATATATGAAAATGTCATAATAAGACTCATCATTTTATTCAACTACTATATGCTAATAAAAAGATATAATGCAATTTATGCTATATTTCTTAATATCTATGTAATATATATCTATCATTTTCTGTATCACTGAAAATTATAGTATATAATCTGTGAATAATTTCATTTTTTAAAATTGGCATACTCTTCTTAAAATTACAGTGAAATTTCTGTTTCAAAAATATATCAAGGGGCTGGCAAGATGGTAAAGCACTTGTCTCTCAAGCCTACTGACCTGAGTTCTAGTCCCAGAACCCACATACCTCCACACATGTGTCCTGGCACGTGTGCCTAAATATATACATCATGCACACACATAATAGTAATAATAATAATAAATAAAGACATTGCAAAAAATACATCAGGAGGCTGAGGGCTCAGGGTAGAATATTTGCCTGACATACATACAGCTTCAGATTTTATCCTCAGCATCACAAAAAAATAAATAAACAAAGGCATAGACAAACATCAGTTGGCATGTATCAGAAAGGGGAGGCGAGGTAGAGAAAGGGAATTTTGAGGTAATGAGGAAAAATTGTGTGGTCAGGAGCTGAGTGTGATGTGGCCATAAGCATAGAACACCTGGAGTCTCCAGAACCTGGAAGAAGGAAGGGGATGCTGGAGCCCCAGGAGGGAGCACAGCCCTATGGCTGCCTTGACTTCGGGGCTTGTGGCCTCCAGAACTACAAGAGACTGAGTTAAAGGGCTCAGCTTGAGGTAATGTGTTAGAGCAGTCACAGGATATGAATTCATAACCATTAGGGTGGAAATACAAAAAGGAAGAGGTTTATGAAATATTGACTCTTCTCTCAGACATTTTATCATGAGAGAAGGAGTCTGTGATGATTAGTCTGCATTGTCAATGTGATGGGATTTGGAATCACCTAGGAGATAAACCTCTGGGTCTGTCTGTGAGGTTCAATGAGATGGGAAGGCTCATCCTGATGTGGCAGCACCATTCCATGGGCTGGGTTGAGACCGAATACAATGTAGAAATTAGACTGAGCATTCATCTCTCTTTGCTTCCTGGCTGCAGGTACAAGGTAATCAGCCAGTGCCCGCTTGCTGCCATGCCTTCCTTGCCATGATGGACTGTGTCCCTTCTTAAACCCTTTGCCAAGGTAAACCCTTCCTTCCCTAGTTTTTTTTAAAAGATTTATTATTTTTATTTTATGCATATGAGTGTTTTGCCTACATGATGTTACGTGTACTACATATGTGCAAACTCATGGAGGCCAGAGGAAGGTGTCAAATCCCCTGGAACTGGCATTACAGATGGTTGATAGGCACTATGTGGGTGCTGGGTACCAAACCTTGGTCTTCTGCAAGAGCAGCTAGTGCTCTTAACCGCTGAGCATCTCTCCGACCCCTGACCCCTTGCAGTTGTTCTTGTCAGCTATTTTGTCATAGTAATGAGAAAAGTAACTGTGATGGTTTGAATTATAATGTCCCCCATAGGCTCCAAGTATTTGGACGTTCTGTTCCCAGATGGTGGCGCTGTTTTGGGAGGTTTTAGAAGGTGTGGCTATCCTGGAGGAAGCACATCACTGGGGGTGGGCTTAGAGAGTTCTTAAGCCTTGCCAGATCGCCAGTTGCTCTCTTGTTTCCTGTGCCTGCTGGAAGATGTAGAGCTTAGCTTCTGCTCGTCTTCTCCAGCCACCTCTGTCACCATGCCTCCCCGCCAAGACTGACTGTAATTCCCCTGGAACCATAAGCTCAAATAAATTCTTCCTTTAATTCTTCCTTCTATAAATTGCTTGGGTCAGTGTTTCTATCACAGCAACAGAAAAGTCACTAATACACTAAGTGTAACAAAATTTGATCACAGATTACTTAAAAATTATGTGCCCCCAGACTGTGGTGGTCATAAGAATGCAGACTCTTGTTGTTTGTGTTTTGAGACAGGGTCTCCTTGTAGCGCCAGCTGGCCTGGAACTCGTTATGTAGACCAGGCTGGCCTCAGTCTAACAGAGAACCACCTGTCTCTGCCTGGGTTTGAAGGTGGCAGATACCAGGCCCAGCTAGAATGTTACTCTTGATGGGGATCACACTGTGTGCATAATCTCACATCATTATTGTATGCTACATATTTTTGCCGCAATTTAAAAAATAATACAGACAGACAAACATGGACATGGACACAGATACAGAGAGGGAGGGGAGAGAGAGAGAGAGAGAGAGAGAGAGAGAGAGAGAGAGGAACAGACAGACAAACATGGACATGGACACAGATACAGAGAGGGAGGGGGGGGGAGAGAGAGAGAGAGAGAGAGAGAGAGAGAGAGAAGAAAGGTTTGGCTTAGGGTTTTATGTTACAAACATCTCCCTTCCTTCCACCTCCCATTTCTGCCTAAAAGACAGTTTTTCAGTTCTGCAGGTTTTAGTTCATGGTCACTGGGCCTCTGCACTTGGTCAGAGCACCATGGCAGGGTGTAGCAAGAAGATCCTTCACCTCATGAACGGCAGGAAGCAGAGGGTGAGGGGCCAGGGACAACACAACACATAGCCCTCAAGGACCCATTCCCTGGGACCTTCCTCCAGCTGGGTCCCACCTCCTAAAATTTCCAGAATCTCCCAAAATTTCCAGAATCTCCCAAAATGGCACCACCAGCTGGGAGCCAATTCTTCAGCATATGAGCCTTTTGGAGGGACATCTCATATTAAAACTGTAGCAGCCCTTCTCTGTAGAGGGGCCTTCTTCAGGATTATAGGGAGCTGTAATGAGAGTCTTCTTCAGGGAAGGGGTGAGGACCTGTGTGTGACTCCCAAAGGACATCTGCTTCCGTAACAGAGCCAGGAGACTTGCTCCTGGTTTGTACCAAGATGCTGGTCCTGAAACAGTTTTGATAGGTCCCAATACATGTCTTCTGTCCTGGGACTTTCGTCTGGAGGAGCATCAGGGATGTCCAGTGATCCAATGAGCACTCTTCAGAAGAGCGTGGAGAAAGCGCAGAGCCTACAAGTGCAGACTTTCCATAACCTTCTTCCCCCTTCTTCCCTTGCATTTGTAAGGAGACAAGGGATAGAAGAGAAGCAAAGAGTATGTCAACCAGTGTGGAAGGTCCTAACCAGGGGAAGAGAATATTCAACTAAGTTAATTCTGGTGACTTAATTATTACACAAGGGAGGTATTCTAATTAGCAACTGGGGTTGTTTCCTGATGTGATGACTGGGAATAAAGACAAGCAGGAAAACTCTGGAGATTGCTGGGTTTCATTTTGGTGGGGGTAAGGAAAAGTTTCCTTTGCTGAATATTCTTAAAATAAAAACCCCCAAACTTCTATGATTACTGTTAATCATGAAGTTTTAAGTACCCACACAATGGAGATCCCAGATATGTTTATGCATTTAGCCTCTCCAAAGGTAATATCTTGCAAAATTATGGCACAATATCACAAGCAGGATGTCAATAATGATATAACTGAGATGCAGAAAACTGCTAGCCTCAAAAGTCTCTTCCTGGGGATAGAAGAATGGGCCAAAGCACATTCTTCTGTCTCTTCCTTAGTCCTTGGCAATCACTAATTTGCTCCCCTCTTCTAAAATTTGGCCATTTCGAATTTTTATAAATGAAATTATATGACAGGTAAGCTTTTGGGATTGTTTTTCTCTTTTGAGCCTGTCTAACTTTAGTAAAGGCCCATCTAAACTCTTGCATATGTGAATAGCTGCTTCTTTTTAACTGCAAAGTAGTATTCCATAGTATGGATGTACCATAGTTTAGTGGTTCACCCCTCCAACGACATCTTAACTGTTTCCAGTGTTCTGCTTTTATGAACAAAACAGCTATAAGCATTTGTGTCCACACATTTGTAAGTCTGGCTATATTTCTCTGGGATAAGTGTCCATGGATGTTATTATTAGGGGGTGTGGTGGTTGCATGTTTTATATTTTGGGGAGCTGACGAGCTTTTCCCAGAGTGACTATAGCATTTTTCCCTCCCACTGTTTCTCTCTGAACATATTTTAAGGGAACAGTGGGAGGGAATAGAGAAGTTGCCTTTTGATAGCAAACCCCGAGATAGTGCTGCTTTGGTTCTGAAAATAGCAAGGTGGAGCTGTTGGACCCATTCAAAAGCAGCAGGATCTTGATGGATGGTCTGGCACGGTCCCCAGCAGTGGTGTGGTACTGGGAACCAGTCAAAGAGGCACCCGGTGTGTGACAGCCAACCCACGTGCTGGGAGGTCTTTTGGATGGCTCTGTTCCCTCCCAGGTTGATCAGAGCTGTGGCTGTGCCTTTGGATTTGAGCTACTTTTTCCATTATGGCAACAAGGGGTTCTTTTTTTGTTTGAGCACAGTAGTTACTATTAAAAGCTGCAGTCACATGGAGGGCTGCAAGTGGCAACTCAGAGAAACTTTTGTACTCCTATTCCCAAGAGTGGTGCCAGATGGAGTCGTGTTGGGAATGGGGAGGGAGGAGTGGAGCTAGGATGGAAGCCAGAAAGGAGAGGAGGCTGCTTCCCAAAGAACGCCCCATGCCAGTTGCAGAGAGGGGTGCGATGCCTTCTGAGTCAGAACTGTTAATACTTGGGCTATAGGGCCAAGTGCTTCAGTCTGGCCCCCTCATCCCAAGACCACTTACTACCAGTGATGTCTTGTCAATCTTGTCAACTTGGTTGGATGAGGAAATGCCTAGATTAGTAAAGCATAACTCTGGGTGTGTCTGTGAGGACTTTTCCACGTACAGGTAGCTCTGGAAGGTTCTGACTCTGTGAACAGTTCGAGCCACTGATGGATTAAAATCTGAATAGACTATTTGTATGTAATAGAACTATATAAGGTGAGGTCTGATTGGAGGAAATAGCTCACTGGGGGTGTACTTGATGGTCATATCTTGCTCTGGTCTTTTCCTATTATGGCTCCATTCTACTTCTTGTTTACCATGCTATGAGCCACTCTGCCACACCAAAACCTCTGAAACCATGAGTCAAAATAATTCTGCCCTTTACTTTTTTTTTTCTCAGGTATTTGGTCATAGTGATGCAAAAGTAATAAACTACCTATGCAAATGTAGCCAGGTTATTTTAACCTTTGCAAGTCTCAGAGATTGTGTCTTAGAAATAGAGCTTCCAATTGTATCTCAAGGTTTTATAATGAAGACTCAAGGGGACAGTGTGTGTGAAGTGCTTGGAATGGTGGTTCTCAAATTTGGCTGCAAATTGGAATTACCTGGAGATCTTTAAGGAGTACCAAAGCCTGGGTCCTTTTCCCAGGGATTGAGATTTCCTGAGATTGGTCTGAGGTATGAAGTCTAAGAAGCTCCTTAGGTGACATATGGAGCTGAACTGTGTTCACTCAGCTAAAATTCATGGCTTTCCTAAAACTTCAGAAAATACTCCTATTTGGAAATATTAATAGTTCCATTGTACGTTGTAATTAGTTAAAAATATAGTGTAGCTTAAGCTAGTCCTGGCCAGTTACTAGCAGAGAACCATAACAAAGGGGCTTATACAGGCACAAAGCACTGTGAAGAGACAGTCATGCAGTAAGGGAAGCAGAGACTGAGTGAGGCCTCTGCAAGCCAGTGAGCGCCAAGGATTGTTAGAAATGACCTGAAACTAGGAGGAAGGCATGGGGCAGACTCTTGTTCAGAGCCTTTTAGAAGATCACCTTGGGGCTGGAGAGATGGCTCTGCGATTAAGAGTGCCTGCTTCGCAACCATGAAGACCTGAATTAGGAGGATCCCAGAACCCACATAACAAGCCAGATGTGGACTGTCATGTTCCTATGACCCCAGTGCTGAGGGAGGCAGACAGGAAGCTCACTGGGACTTGCTGGCTGTCAGCCTAGCCGAAAAACATGAACTCCAAATTCAGGGAGAGACCCTGCTTCAAAGAAATGAGGCAAAAAGTAAGAGGAGGATGCCTGACACCCTCCTTTGGCCTCTACATGTGTGAGTACACCCCAGCACCTCCCCACATTCTCATGAACCACCCCCCCCACAAAGGTCATCTTGATCTTAGACTTTTAGTCTCCAGAGTGGTGAATTAATAAATTTCTGTTGTTTTTAGACAATAGACGTTTTGTGGTATTGTTGAATACCATACATACATTGTTGTATTTTACTATAGCAGCTATAGGAAACAAGTTATTGTACAAATTATTATAATGCATAGACAAAGCTACCAATCACAGTTACAGATGAGGACATACTAACTGCTCAGAACTATGAACTGTTTTCATTATCCTGTATCAGACAGCCTTAGCCACATGCATCAGTATCAAGCCAAAGCATCTTAATAGTCATGGGTGCTGTGTGAGAGAAAAGTCTTAAAGCATCTCAGTACCTGAGGATGCATCGCCTCTCTAAACCAAAGGGAAGCCCAAAGATGTTTGCCATGGGCATTTAGCTTTGGTGGCTCTACTTCTGTGCCAAGTTTGGGCATAGGAGTCTTTGGTTAGCTGTTTCTGCTCTTTCTAGTCAAGCAACCTACATAGTCATTTTCTCTTGGATGTCTTTATTCACTAAGAGGTCAGAGACAAAATCTTGCTTTCTTTCCCCTCCAGGGTGTCAGCTTTTGGGAATCAAAGCCTGGAAGGTAACTTTACTTCCTCATGTTCCACTCTGTCATATCCTCTATTTGAAGAAACAGAGGAGCTGAGGAAGGAAGGTTGGGGAGCAAAGAGCTGCAAAACTGGGAGAACCACTGGACAGGTGGCAGGGGAATCCCACAGCACTTACTGGTCCACTCTGCCATGGCAGTGGACTCCAGGGCTCCTTCTCCGCAGCTCAGGTAGATGGACAGGTTCTGGGACTCTGGGGTTCTAGAGAGCATACATATTAGAGTGCATCTGGGCTTCTAATATTTTGACCTTCCGTTCCTGGTTGCAAGGTCATCCCAAGATAAGATGGCCAATTGTCCTGTTTGCCTGGGACCGAAGGCTTTTGGGATCTGCAAATTTCATTGCTAAAACTGGTATAGTTTGAGGTCACCTGGCTCAGTTTGTCATCCTATAAGATCCTTTGTTTTCCTCTGAGGCTAAGGTATGTGCAGTCTGGCATGTCTTCTGTGCTTTTAAAGAGGTTTGGGCCGGGTACAGATTTGTTTCCCAGATTGACCTGATCTACTCTCCTGGGTGGCTGGATGATTTGCCTTTGGGGATGAGCATCATATTGTGCTGTCTTCTGTGAGTCTTCCGGGTCTACTGTCATCACTGCTTATTACCAACAGCCTGCTATCAGCATCTTGTCTGTTTCTACCCACATCATTATTAATTTATGTCTCTGTTTATGCTCATGCCACTGGATTCCCAATTAACCACCCAAAATGGAAAGAAGACAGGTTTCTCTATCAGTGCATTAGTTGTCAGTGCTGATAGACAGCAGAGAGAGAGAGAGAGAGAGAGAGAGAGAGAGAGAGAGAGAGAGAATATGTGCATGTATATGATTGGATAGATGGGCGGGTGAGTGTAGACGAGGGAAAAGGGAGGAGGGATGCGCACTAGAGAAGGCCATCTGTTCCTTGTAGCTGATTTTAACTGTTTCCTCCCCTCCTTCCAGCCTTTCTCTGCTTCCTTGGTTACCATTGTCTGAGACAGACTTTCATTGTTAGACATTTCTGACTTTACTGAGATGTTGACAACAAAAATATTTCCGATGTCTAGTTCTGTACTCTTCAGGATGCCTAACTCACAGTGGGGGCAGCAAAGAGAATTTTATCCTGTAGTTGAAAGAACCTGACTTCTTCTACTTATTTGCTTTGACCTCCCATGCCCCATTTGTACACCTTTGCCTTATAGCTATGAGAAAATCAACTGACCTTTCTCATCATCACTGATGTTGTAATGAATAGGGATGTATTTTCAAAGTGTGGTATTAGTGATGCTGTTTGTAGAATATTTGTTTTGTACTATTCCTCTGCTCAAAGACCTGAAACAAGGGCTAAGGGAGGAATATAATTCATAGAAAATTTCTAAAAACTGTTTAATCTTATGCAATGTGGCTTCTGAAAGCATGGACAGAGACCAGAAGACATTGAATGTCCTCCTCTGTCACTCTCTACCTTATTACCTTGAGACCGGTCTCCCACTGAACCTAGAGCTACACTGGCAGCTAGCAAGGCACTGTGATCCTCTTGTCTCCACCCCACATAACACTAGGGTTTCAAGTATATGTGCATCCATATCCAGCTTTTTAATGCGGGTGCTGGGGATTCAAACTCAGGTCCTCACACTTGCTCAGCAAGCCCTTTTACTCACTGAGCCTTCTACCCAGCTCCACAAATACTCTGTGTGTATGTGTGTGTGTGTGTGTGTGTGTGTGTGTTTGGATGTATATGGGTGCACGTGTGTGTGCAGGTGTATGTGTTTATGGAGGACAAAGGTCGATGCTGAATGTCTTCCTCGATTGTTCATTGAAGCGGAGTCTTTCATTTGAACCCAGAGCTCTCACGTTCTGCCAGTCTAGCTAGCCAGGTTGTGTAGGGATTTCTTGAGTACTGGGATTAAAGGTTGGCTGCCATTCCACTCAGCATTTACATGGGTGCTGGGGATCCAAACTCCAGTCCTTACGCAAATACTTAAATTTTTAAATTATTTTATGTGTATGAGTGTTTTGCCTGCCTGTATATGAGTACACTTGTGTTGTGCAAAGCCTGTGGAGGCTAGAATAGGGTCCAGATCCCCTGGAACTAGAGTTATAGAAGGTTTAGTCACTGTGTGGGTGCTGGAAACTGAAGTGGGGTCCTGTTCAAGAATAGTAAGAACTCTTAACTCCTGAGCCATCTCCCCAGCCCATAAATACCTTTCTAAGCCTAAAAACAGCTCATGGGATTTTAGTTTATTCTGTGCAAATTCTCAGCGTTAAGTATGTTGTTGGCTGAGGCTTTTCAGAGATGGTCTTTATCAGACTGAGAAAGTTCCTTTTTTATCCCTAGTTTGCTAAAATTTTATTAGTATTAGATTTTGTCAAATGCTTTTCACTGGGCCCACTGAGGAAAATGGATGGCTTTCTCCTTTATTCTGTTAATGTAGTGAATTGCATACATTTTTAGTTGTTGAATGAGTCTTGTATTTCTGGGCTAAACTGTGTTTTGTTATTTTCCATTACCTTTCAAACACACACCTATAAATATGTTTAACGAATGGCATTGTTGTGTTAGTCAGCTTTCTGCTACTGTAACTGATATCTGAGATAGTCAGCTTCTGAAGACAAAGGTTTATGTGCACTCTCAGGTTTAGAGGTTCAGTCTGGTTTGTTGGCCCTGTTGATTTGGGCCCTGTAGTGAGGCAGCACACCATGGTGAAAACACAGTGGAGGAAAACCATTTTTTTTGTGTAGCCAGGAACAGAAGAGAGGAAGAGGTAGAAGTGCTATAGTTCCCTTGAAGGCACACTTCCAGTCAACCAAGACCTCCCAAAGGCCACTCCTTAAAATTTCTACCACCTTTCATAGTGCTTTGGGCCAAGTCTTTAATGCATGGGCCTGTTCAGGACATGATAGGGCAGTCTGTAATGTTCTTTGTGTATTTGTGTGTCTGTGTGTGTTTGTGTGGTGGGGATGGCATGTGTGGTGTATGGGTGCACATGAGGAGGTCAGAGGGGGACACTGGATGTTTTCCTCTGTCACTTTTCACCTTATCCTCCTGAGACAGCATCTCTCAGTGAACTGGAAGTTTGCTGTTATGGCACGACTGACTGGCTGTTGAACTCCTTGGATCTGTCTATCTCTGCCCTGTGATTGTTAGAGTTACATGTGTGCATAGCCATGCCTGGCACTTTACATGGGTGCTGGGGATTTGAACTCAGGACCTCATGCTTGCCAGAACAAGTACACTTACTCTCTGAGCCGTGCCCTTACTCTTCCATGCCCTTAATTTTCTTTCTTTCTTTCTTTTTTTTTTTTTTAGGTTTCAGGATTAGGCTTATTCTGACTTCATAAAATGAAGTAGAAACCAGTTTTGATTTATACAAACACTGGCAACCACATAATAGACTACTCATATACTCTGCCTCTAGGTTCTCTTATTGTTGGCAGCTTACATTATTATCAATGAATAATGTTCTACAGGCTTCCTTAGTGTTTGCCTGGTGTTTGCTTTCTGTCTCAGGATCCCATTCAGAGTTCTGCATCATGTTTGATTTTCATGTCCACAGACCCTTGTGGACCGTGGAGACTTCTCAGATGCCCCTTTGTCTAGCGTTTGCTTTTTATTTAGTTGATTTCTCTTCTTTATTGTCCCCCTTTTCTGCTTATATTGGGCTCAATTCATTCTTACTTTTTTTGAGCTTTTTAAAATGTAAACTCAGATAATTGATTTTAACCCTTTTGTTTTCTAATATAAGCACCCAAACGCCAATGCCCTTTACGTTCTACTTCAGCTTCACCGCCGCCGCCGCATTTCTTTTTAAAAAGGCCATTACCATTCGGACAGATATATTTTCTAATATGATTTTCAACTTCTCCTCTTACCCATGGATTATTTAGGAGTATTTTGGTTAATATACAAACAGTTGGGAGACTTTCTAGCTATGCCCCTATTTTCTAATTCTACCAATCAGTGCATAGTCAGCACATATTCTGAACATTTAAAAATTTTGAGACTTGCTTTATGGTCAAGTATGCAGTTTAACCTGGCGAATGCTCTCTGTGCACTAGGAAAGAATTTGTATTCTGCAGTTGTTGGCCCTGGTGTTCTATAACTGTCAACAGGACTGATTTGATAAAGCTGTTCCAGTCCTCTAAATTGTGGTTGAGTTTCATCAATTTACTGAGACAGACATCTTAGAATTCAGTGTGTGGGTCTTTCACGTCTACTGCTGTGAATTTTTCTTGTCTGTCTCAAAGATGTCATGAGGAACACATGATTTAGAATTGCTTTGTGTTCTTGGTGAACTCTCATTCAAAATAACCACATTTATCTCTGATGATATTACTTGTTTTGAGATCCACTTTGTCTCATATTGATCTAGCCATAGTTGTTGGGTGGTGTGTTTTTATCCTTTCAAACTTCTACTTTCCATATGTTTTCATTCAAGGTGTGTCTTATAAATAACATATAGTTGAGTCTTGTTTGCAACAGTGTGATATGGGGACGACAAGAAGAGGACCTTGTGTGAGGGACCAACCTAATCACATTGGTGTAACTCAACCTGGAGAGCTCAACTCACCAGTATCTTCTTCAGCTTCTACCCACCTAGATCTGGTGCTCAGAGTCTGTTTGGGGAGATGGTAGGGCACCAGGAAAAAAAGCTGCTAAAATTCACATACTGTATGGATGTGTCATACTGTTTATTCAGCTGTTGAAGGATATCTTGGTTGCTTCTAAGTTTTGGCAATTATGCATAAAAATGCTATAAATATTTGTGTGTGGGTTTTTGTGTGGATGTACGTTTTCAGCTCATTTTAGTAAATACCAAAGAGCATGACTGCTGAATTGTATGATAAGAGCATGTTTAAAAAAGTAATCAATTCCCTTTTTGATAATTTTATATATGATCATATTCACCTCCACCTTCATTACTCTCTTGTTCCCCTCCCCCTCCTGCTGAACCCCTTCTTCCTAACTATTCCCCCTTATACTTTCATGTCTTTTGTGTGCGAGAGAGACAGAGACACACACAGAGCAACTGAGTTTAATTAGAGTTTGTTGCATTAGTGTGAGTGAAGTGTTATTTACTGGAGCATGGGCAACTTACCAGTGGTCACAGCACTGGAGAAAATGTCTCCTCAAACCCCCAGGACCTAGTAACTGCCATCAGTTCCTCAGGGAGGGGTAGGACCTCATGAGCGCCTCCCCTATCCATGATGGACTATGAACAGGCCCAGTTTTGTGCAGGTAACCACAGCTGCTATTAGCTCATGAAAGAAATGGCCATGTCATATCTGGAAGACAGCCTTCTACAGTGGCCCTCCTCATCTTCCGGCTCTTAAGTGTTTTTACCCCTCTGTCATGTTGTGAAGGGGTAAATTTTGTAAAAAGGTTCCAACTCCTATTTCTCTTTCTAGCCAACAATCAGGAGCATTCTATCGCCCCACACCCTCACCACGTTAATATGTCCCTAATGACATATAAAGTGGATATCTCTCATATACTCCTTGCCACCCGTATGGTTTTTTGAGTGTCAAGTTGTATTGTTTATTCTTTTATTAGTGGATTTTAAGAATTACTTGTATATTTTCGATGAGTCATTTATCAAATATATGTGTTTTGGAATAATTTTTCATGGTTTGTGCTTTTATGTATTAGTGGGCTCTTAATAGAGATTTGGATGAAGGGCAACTTACTAGTTTTTAAAATAGCTAATAATTTTATCCTATATTTAAACATTCATTATGAAACTCAAGGTCACCTAAATTTTCTTCTATAGTGTCCTGTGTGTTTACAGTTTTGCATTTTACATTTAGGTCTATGGGTTGGGTTACCTTGTGAGTTGTATAAGATCTGTGTCTCGATTCACTTTTTTTCTGTTTATTAGATGCTCAGTTGATCCAGCACCATGTGTTGAAAAGGAAAACAAAATAAACCTATCTTTTCTCCACCCTTTGGCCTTTACTCATTTGTCCAAGATCACGGGGCTATGGCTGTGTGGGTCTGTTTCTGGGCTTTACCCTCTATTCCGTTGATCTGTGTGTCTGTCCCCTCGCCACTACCAGCGCTGCAGCTGGGTTATGTCAGTCTTTAGCCTTGCTCCTTGTCTGCAATGGTATGGTGTCTATTCTGGACCTTTGCATCTCAACACACATTTTAGAATTTGTGTTTTGATTTGTAAAATAACTTGATAGCATTTTTACTTGTATTCCATTGAATATATAAATTTCTTTGTGAAGAACTGATCTCTTGGCATATTGAACTTTCTGTTCTCACATGTGGAATCTCTTCCAGCTGTTTAGATCTCTGATTCCTTCATCAGAATGTTATAGTGTTCATCATATAGATCTTGTACTTGCTTTATGAGATTCAGTCCAAAATATTCATCTTTTGGTACTGAAAAAATCATATTGGTTTTGGTTTCAAGATCCACTTGTCTCCGGATGCTGAGTAGAAAAGTAATTGACTTTTGTGAATTAACCTCATGGGTGCTATCTTGCAATAGTTACTCATTACTTCTTAACTATTTGGGGGGAGTTCCTACAAAGATAATCTGTGCCATTTGAACAAAGATGATTTTGTTTCTTCTTAATATGTACACCTTTTGTTTCTTTCTACTCTTAGTGCATTAGTTCAGACTTCCAGGGTGGTGTTGAATGGGTGGGGGTGAACAGCCTACCTTGCTCTTGATTGGAGCAGGAAAGCCATGTCACTATTAATTATTATGTTAGCTATTGGTTCTTTGTGTTTAGTAGATTTTTCAAAAAATTATCAATTTAAAAAATTTTCTGTGTATGAATGTTTTGTCTAATATATATATATGTAAGTGCACCCATGTTGTACAATGCCTGAGAAGGCCAGAATAGAGCATCAGATCCCCTGGAACTGGAGGCAGGAAGAGTTGTTATCTGCCATGTGGGTGCTGGGGATCAAACCTGGGTCCTCTGTAAGAGCAGCCAGTGCTTTTAACTGCTGAGCCTTCTCTCCAGCCCCTCTTAGATTTTTCTAAAACTAAGTTGAATCTTTTTGCTTAGTCCTAATTAGCTGTTTTTATTATGAATAGGAGTTATGTTTTATTGAGTGTTTTTAATGAATCTGTTAATATGATCTTGTGATTTTTATCCTTTAGTGTGCTGATGTAATGGATTACATGAATTGATATTTGAATAATGAGCCAGCATACCTTTGCATACCTTGACAACACACCACTGGGTCATGCTGCATAATTCTTTTTACTCATTGCTGGATTCAGTAGGCTAATATTTCAATGAGGATTCTTAAGTATATGTTCATAAGGGTATTTGCAAGTTTTCTTTTCAAGCATAGATTTTTTTATGACTAAAATTGTTCTTTGACAATTTCACACGTGTACGATGCGATCTCTTCGCTCTCATCTTCACCTTCTGTTTTCTTCCTCCCAACCCCGTCCTCCCTCCTTCCTCCCTCCAAGTCCCTTTCCCACATTCATGTTGTGTGTGTGTGTGTGTGTGTGTGTGTGTGTGAGACCTACTGAGTTTAACCAAATCTGTTTGTCTGTTGTATGACTGTGGGTTTAGAACTATCCATTGGAGCTTGGCGGGCCCATCAGTGGATACAATAGAAGACAATGTTTCCCCTTCTCCCAGAATCCTTCAGTAGCTATTCCTTCATCAGGGAAGGATAGGATCTCATGAGTCCCATCCATAATTGACTGTTGACTGGGCCAGAAGGGGGTATTGGATCTCCTAAAACTGGAGTTAAGGATGGCTGTTAGCCACCATGTAGATTCTGGGAACTGAACCTTGGTCCTCTGCAAGAGTAGCCAGTGTTCTTAACCACTGAGCTATCTCTCCATTCCCGGTATTTTTATTTTTTTAATACATGCACTCAATGCTATAGGCTTTCTTAAGTCTTGCTCCACTGCACACTCACCAATTTTGATGAGTTGAATCTTCATCTTTAATTACTTAAAATACTTAAGCAGTTCTCTTAAAACTCTCCTTTGAGTTATGTTTTATTTAGAAGTGTGCTGTTCAGTTGCTAAGTATTTCAGGATTTTTCCATCGTGCTCTAATGTCATAGTCCATATGATTTCTATTTTTCATACTTTAAGGCCTGTTTTATGGCTCAAAATATATTTTCTCTTGATACATGCACTATTTTACGTGAGTTTGAGAATGTGTATTCTGTTGTTGAATGTAACTGTCTGTGGATGTCAATTCTATCCTGTTGATTGATGGTACTTCTCACTTCAATTATGTCCTTAATGATTTCCTGCCTCCTGGATCTGTCGATTACTGATAGTGAGGCCTTGCAGGCTCCTGCCACCACAGTGGATTCATCTGTGGCCTCCTGAAGCTATTGCCTTCTTTGTAGTTCTATCATTAGTTGACACTCTGTTGCTGGGTACGTAAATTAAGAATTCTGTCATTGTGGAGAACTGGTTTGCTGTTACTATAATGCTTCCTTGTCTCTGAGGATTTTCTTGTTCTGAAGCCCACTTTGTTTGAAGTGAGAACAGTGCTTCCACCTTATTTTGATTAGTGTTAAGTTGGTGTGCCTTTCCCTATTCCATTTTATTAATATTTTAAATTAAATCTATTTAAACTAATAAAGCATGAAAATTGTACATATTGGGGTAGGAATGTAGCTCAGTGCTTTCTTAGCATTCAAGAGGGCTCTGGGTTCAATCCCCAGTACTGCAAAAAATGTGCATATTTATGGGGTGCCATATAATATTTTGGTAGTTTTTCCTTGATACAGAATTCTAGGCTGGTGGGCTTTCCTTTTAATGTTATAAACATTCACTCTATCTTTTCTTGTTTGTGCAGTTTCTGAAGAGAAGTCTGATGTTGTCTTGTTTCTCCCCATTTTCCCATCCTCCCACACAACCCTCACAATTTTCTCCTTGCTTTTGAGTTTTTGGTGGTGAGCCCGAGCCTTTAACAGCTGCACCAAGCTCTCTGGCCCTCGTTTTTGATTTTTTTGTAACTTGGATATGATATACCTAGGCACAGATAGTTTGGTATTTACACTGCCTGGATGTTCTCTGAGTTTCTTGGCTCTGTAGCGTGGTATCTATAATTAAGTTTGGAAAGTTATCAGTCATTATTGCTTCAAATATTTATCTTTTTGAATTCCCGTTTTGTATATGCTGTCTTCTGTAATTGCCCTACAGCCTTTACATACCTTGTTATGTCACATTTATTATTTATCACTCTTTGCCTTTCAGTGTGGATGCTCCTGTTGTCATTTTTTTCAAGCTCATGGTTCTTTCTTTAACTGTGTTCATTCTGTGGAAAAGCCTCTCAAAGGCAGTCTTGAGTTTGGTTAAAATATTTTTAATTTCTTGCCTTCCCTTTAAGTTCTTAGATTTTTTTTTTCCATTTCCATGTTTATAGTACTTAACCATTTCCGCATCCTGTCCATTTGTCCTTGAGCATATTAATTACAGTTTTCAAACTTCAAAGTCATAACTCTCATATCCGCCACTGTATGCGAATCTAGGTTTAGGTGTTTGCTCTGTTCAATATGTCTTTTGTCTTTTAGTATGTCTTGCAATTTTTTTCTTGGTAGTTGGCCCTGATACATCTGAGTAAAAAGAACTGAGGTTAATTAATGTGAGGCTTTACGTTTACCTGGCTGGGGTTAGGCTGCCTTCACTGTTTGCTGAAGCTCTAAATGTTAGAGCTAAAACTTCCTCTGAAGTCTCATTTTCCCTACTAGCTTTGGTTTTCTCAAAGACTTGTTAATAAGGTCTGAACCCCTCAAGTGAATGCCCTCAGTCACTAACTTCCTTCCACTGAGCTTCTTCTTTTAAAAGTCCCATCACCTCCCAACAACACAAAAGGCTAGTGACGAAGCCTGTGACATATGGGGCTTTGGGGGACGCTCAAGATTCAAATCCTAGCAGTAAGGCAGGAAGGGTAGAGGGCAGCTAGTTGGGTGTTTCTGTCCCTCATGTGGAAGGCTGGAGCTGGTTGGAGATGGGCATTTTCTTTTTTCACGTCCAGTTAGGTTCTGGGAGAATTCCAGTAGGTCAGACTCTGTAAGATGGTTTCTGCTGAGAGCAGGTCTTGCTAAGGTCGGCGTTCTTGGGACATGCTGTATGTACCATGGCCTGCCAGAGCACGAGCGGATTTTTCTCTGTTTATTGTAAGAACCAGGCAGTAAGTGTATCAGGATGTAACACTTAGCAAAAGTGTGGTGATGCTCTAAGACTTCTCTCCTCCCCAGGGGTTTTTAACTCAAAGATTTGTCCACACTGAACCTCTAGCAGTTTATTGATTACATGTCAGGATTTTCTAGTGTCCTGCTGGCCCAATGGACATCTGCTACTGGTTT
Source organism: Nannospalax galili (assembly GCF_000622305.1). Lineage (NCBI taxonomy): Eukaryota > Metazoa > Chordata > Mammalia > Rodentia > Spalacidae > Nannospalax > Nannospalax galili. Next base: position 497,606 of record NW_008337446.1, read on the forward strand.
TCTGTTCTAGTAAGGTATGATTCTCTCTAAACTGAAAGGATAGGCAGGATATAAAGAATCATACCTTACTAGAGCAGAAAACCTGATTATTCCTTCAGTTTGGAGGGAATATGTTTGTCCTGTGTATTAGTTACTTCTGCATTGCTGTGACTAAACATCTCAGAGAAACAACTTGAGAGGAGCTATTTATTTTGGCTCATAGCTTCAGGGGTTTGGTCTTTGGTTGCTTGCCCCCTATGTTTGGGCTCCTGGGTGACAGAAGCATGTGGTGGGGTGACCCATTCACCTCAAGGCAGACAGGAAGGTCTGGGAGGAGATCCTTTTGAGGCCCTTCCCCCAGTGACCTACTTCCTCAGTTAGGCTTTACCTTTTTAACTTTCCAGAACTATTCAAAATAGTGTGAGCAGGTGGTCTCCAAGCATAACTTTTCCTTATCTTCTCCATATCCCTTTTCTAAACATGCTTTCTTTAAGGCTTTGAGCTGCCCCCAGCATCTTGTATTTCTTTACTGTCTCTAAAGCTTCCTTCTCCCAGCCATGTGACTACCAGTCAGTGTCTGAACCCCCACCCCGTCATGCAGGCACTAAATCTGCATGGCTTCATGGCTTTCTTTCCTTCTCCTCTCCATTCTTCTCAAGGCAGCTGCCAAGATTACCAGCTTGCCTGCCCCCCCCCCCGGCCGAGGATTTTTCTTTAAAATTGTAATAAAATTGTAAAAGCTTAAATCTTATACCAAGGACTTTATCTTTTGGACTTTACCTTTATCCCATCTCCTCCCAGCTAAGGCAGCACTCCCTAAATTGGCTCAGAGAGTGCTGGACAGCTAAATAAATTCAACTGATTCAGAAATTGTTTGAGTCTGAGTGTTTCTTTGTGGTGGTCCCGAACATGTCAGTGCTGGTAACTGAACCTAGGTCCTCTGCAAGAGCAGTCAATGCTCTTAACTGCCGCCTCTCCAGCCCCTCAACATTATTTTTTTAAATTATTTATTTAATAATCACATGATTAGAAGCATGTCATCACAGCTTTAACATATTCAATAACAATTTCCAGAGCAAAGATACATCTCTTTCAAAAGTGGCTACAAATTTTTAGGTTCACAGTTGAATTAATACAGTTATACAATATTAACTCATTATAAACCCTATAAGACATAAAATTGAATGAGGTTTTAACCTTTAAAAAAAATCTCCATTTCATTTTAAAATATACTGTTTCCTACAGAAAGACTCATTTTTAAAACTACCAACACTTAGATGTTTGCACATGCATCTCTAATCTCTAGGTATCTAAATATTACTAGTCACAGTCAGTTACACTTGGATCCTAGACACCTGAGTATGGATATAAACTCATCAGGTAGATTTCAATGGTAGTGTTTATCACCTCTACTAATTAACATGAAGTAAATTTTTACGCTTCTTCTTCAAATATAACTCATTTTATTTCATTTTTTGATTTTTTTGTGTGTATATCGTAAGAACATCCCAAACAATCTTATTCATCTATATACCCACTTCCCAAATGGCACCCTCCCATAGTGCGCCCCCCACTGGAGCCCATATACTCTGTCATCCATGTTACTGTCCACTATGTTGTTGGTGCCCCCAGCCATTCCCCAGTGCTTGTCCCTCCACTGAATCTAGTCAGCCTATTTAGAGGTCTTTGTTTTAGGAAGATCAGCTGTTCCTCATCTAGCGGTATATAAGTTGTCTATATTCCTTTAGATAAGATTGGGGTCTGCTGTTCATTTTCCCAGTTCTATGCTGGGTTACTGTCTGGGAGTCTCTTGGGGCACCCTGGCAAAAAACTCAAAGGAAAGTATCTCCTGTCTGGCATTGTTTCTTGTTATGTAGCCTTTAGCTATACATATGGACTCTTTAAAAAATTATATTGACCCCTTTAATCTTTGGTTATTCTTTCCTTTGGGTGTTTAAGACCATACAGTTGGCCCAGACAAACCAATTTATTTTTACTCTTAAGGCTGTTTGAGGATCTGTTCCTCAGGGGTCACACGTGAAGATAAGTCAAAGGTCCTGCTCAACCATGACTGGCTTTTCTTGGAAGCATGGAGGAAATGAATCCTCTGTGTTGACCCTCCTCTTTGTAGACTGGACACTGGTTCAAGTCCATTTGATGGGGTTTCCATGGCCTCCTTGATCAAGAGAATAGGTGACTCACTGCAGTTACAGGACATTTTGAGAGATGCTCATAGTCCCCTGGAACTTAGTCAATCTAGAAGGGCAAGGAGCAAAAACTTGTCCCTCTGACCAGATTAGTATAGGCCTCAAAGTATGCCTGTTAAACGTCCAAGAAGGTTGGTTCCACCAGTCTGGTACTTTTAATTACCATGTGTTATGTTATGTAGATAAAGCTTGGGCAAAACCAAATGTTCGCAAATAAACCTTGCCTACACATATATTATATTGCTTGATCTAGTTGTATGTATAATTTGTCAGTAGGTTGTTGGACTAATGTGGTTCCCTTTGGTTTTTTAAAACCAGCTAGGCATTATTTATCTTTCGTATTGCCTAACCCTTCCACCATGGTTTCCCCATTTTTCCCATTTCTCCCTTAATAATACCCTTCTCCTATGGTACCACCACTCTTGAGATCCTTCTTTCCCTTTATCCCCTAGGTTCCTTGTATAACCCTACCTCCTCCCTCCCCTTAAAATCCCTATCTTTATCCATATCTCCCTTATTAAGGCCTGTTTCCTACTGTTCTTCTCTTTCAGGTTCTTTCTTTTCCTTTACCTCCCTGTTTCTTTTCTGTTATTCTGGTCCCTGTAGTTATGTCTGGATACATACTCACTTCTCAGGATTTGGTGCTAGGATCCACATATGAGGGAGAATATATGTCATTTTGGGTTTTTTTTTTTCTGAGTCTGTGTTACTTCACTTAAGTATAATAGTTTCTAGTTCCATCCATTTACCTGCAAATTTCATGATTTAATCTTTCTTTACTGTTGAGTAAAATTCCATAGTATAAATGAACCACATTTTCATTATGCACTCGTCAGTTGAGGGACAGTTAGGTTGCTTCCATCTTTTAGCTATTGTGAAAAGAGCAGCAACAAACATGGATGTACAAGTGTCTCTGCAATAGGATGATTTCTTTGGGTATATGCCAAGGACTGGTATAACTGGGTCAAATGGTAAGTTCATTTTTGGTTTTTTAAGAGTCATCCACACTGCTTTCCATAGGGGTTGAACAAGTTATCCACTAGCAATGGATAAGGGTTCCCCTTTCCCCACATCCTCTCCAACATTTGTTATCATTTGTTCTCTTGATCTTAGCCAGTGTGACTGGGGTAAGATGAAATCTTAAAGTGGTTTTAATTTGCATTTCCCTAATTACTAGTGATGTTGAACACCTTTTAAGATGCTTCTTAGCCACCTTTATTTCTTCTTTTGAGAACTCTCTGTTCAGTTCCTTAGCCCATCTTTTAATTGATTTACTTCCTTTCTTGATTCTTTGTTTTTTGAGTTCTTTATATATTCTGTATGTTAAACCTCTGTCAGATGTGTCACTGGTGAAGCTTTTTCTCCCATTCTGTGGGTTTCTCTTCACTTCCTTGATTGCTTCTTTTGATGTACAGAAGCTTTTTGGTTTAATGAAGTCCCATTTGCTGACTCTTGACCTTGCTTCCTGAGCAATTGATGTCCAGTTTAGAAAATCCTTTCCTACACACCTATATCTTGTAAGTTATTGTCAATATTTTCTTCTAACAGTTTCAGTTTCAGGCTTCACATTGAGGTCTTTGATCCATTTGGTGTTGACTTTTGTGCAAGGTGAAATATAGGGGTTTATTTTCACTCTTTAAAGATGGAGATCCAGTTTTGCCAGCACCATTTGCTGAGCATACTCTTTCCTCCAGTGAATGTTCTTGGCCTCTTTGTCAAATATCAGGTGGCTGAAATTGTATGCACTCATATTTGGGTCTTCGATTTTGTTCCATTGATCTCTGGGTCTATTTTTGTGTCAGTACCATGTTGTTTTTAATGACTATAGCTCTGTAATACAGTTTAAAATCTGGTGTAGTAATCCCCCCAGCATTGCTCTTAGTGCTCAGGTTGCTTTGGCTTTCCGAGGTCTTTTTTGATTCCATATGAATCTTAGGATTTTTTTTCAATTCTGTGAAAAATGTCATGGGGATTTTGATTGGCATTGCATTGAATCTATAAATGGCTTTTAGTAGGATGGTCATTTTCACAATATTAATTCTTCTAATCCATGAGCATGGGAGGTCCTTCCATCTTCTGATGTCTTCCCCAATCTCTTTCTTTAAAGATTTAAATTTTTCACTGTAGAGGTCTTTCATGTCTCTGGTCAGGTTTATTCTGAGACATTTTATTTTATTTTTCTGTAGCTATTCTGAAATGGATAGCTTTCAAAATGTTCTAACACTTTTGAAATAGTAACTATTCCAAAGTAACTATTCCAAACTATTACTCTTTCTCTGATTGCTTGATATTGGTATATAGAAAGGCTACAGACTTTTGTAGATTAATTTTGTAACCTGCCACTTTACTGAACGTGTTAATAATTTCTAGGAGTTTTCTGGTGAAATTTTTGGCATCGCTTAGATATAATATCATATCATCTGCAAAAAGCAAAAAGTTGATCTCTTCTTTTCCAATTATTACTTCTTTTATTTCCTTCTCTTGTCTTATTGCTGCTCTTGCAAGAGTTTCAATAACTATGTTAAAGTGGAGATAGTGGACAGCCTTGTCTGGTTCCTGATTTCAATGGGAATGCTTCCAGTCTTTCTCCACTTAGAATGCTGTTGGCTGTGGGTTTGTTATATATGGCCTTAATTATGTTGAGGTATGTTCCCTCCAGTCCAATTCCCTCTAGGACTTTGAACATAAATACATGTTGAATTTTGTCAAAGGCCTTCTCTGCATCTATTGAGATGACCATGTGCTTCTTGTCTTTGAGCCCATTTATATGATTTATGACATTTATTGACTTATGTACATTGAACCATCCCTGCATCTCTGGGATAAAGCCTACTTGATCGTGGTGGATGATGTTTTTGATATGTGTCTGTATGCAGTTCATAAGTATCTTGTTGAGAAATTTTGTGTCTATGTTCGTTTAAGGATATGGGTCTATAGTTTTCTTTTTTGGTCATATCTTTACCTGGCTTTGGTATTAGAGTGATGCTGGCTTCATAGAAGGAATTTGGAAGTTCTTCCTCCATTTCTCTCTTTTTGAATAAATTAAGTTGTGTTGGATATAGATCTTAAGTGTCTGGTAAAATTCTGCTGTAGACCCATCTGGTTCTGGGCTTTTTTTAGCTGGGAGGTTTTGTATTGCTGTTTCAATTTCCTTATGCATTATGGGTCTGTTTAAGCTGTTAATCTCTTCTTGGTTTAGTTTTGGTGGTTCTCATGCTTTTAGATACTCATCCATTTCTTTTCTTTTTTTTGGTCTTTTTGAGATAGGGTCTCCCTGTAGCCCTAGCTGTCCTGGAACTCACTATGTAGACCAGGCTGGCCTTGAACTCACAGAGATCCACCTGCCTCTGCCTCCCGAGTGCTGAGATTAAAGGCGTGCGCCACCACACCCAGCTCATCCATTTCTTTTAAGTTTTCAAATTTAGTAGCATATAGTTTTTTTTTTGTTTTTTTGTTTTTTTTTTGTCTTTTTGAGACAGGGTCTCCCTGTAGCCCCAGCTGCCCTGGACCTCACTTTGTATACCAGGCTGGCCTTCAACTCACAAAGATCTGCCTGCCTCTGCCTCCTAAGTGCTGGGATTAAAGGTGTGTACCACCACACCTGGCTAGCATATAGGTTTTTAAAGTAGCTTATAGAATTTTAAAGTATTCCTTATAATGTTCTGGATCTTTTAATGTCTGTTGTGATGTTTCCCCTTTCATCTCTGATTTTGTTGATTTGGAGTTGCTCTTTCTTCCTTTTGGTTAACTGGGCTAGCAGTCTGTCAATCTTGTTTATCTTTTCAAAGAACCAGCTCTTGGATTTGTTGATTCTTTGTATTGTTTTCTCTATTTTTATTTCATTAATTTCTGCTTTGATTTTTGTTATTTCTTCTTGTCTGATGAATTTGGGTTTCATTTTTTGTTGCTTTTCAAGTGTCTTGAGTTGCAATGTTAAGTAATTTATTTGTGTTCTTTCTGATTTTTTAATGTAGACACTTAGAGCTATAAACTTCCCTCTAAGGACAGCTTTCAGCGTGTCCCAGAGGTTTTGTTGTGTTGTATTGTCCTTTTCATTTAATTCCAGTAATACTTTTATTTCTTTCTTAATTTCTCCTTTGACCCATTCATCATTCAGGAGTGTGTTGTTTAATCTCCATGTGTTCTTGTAGTTATTAGTGTTTCTTCCAGTGTTGATTTTAAGCTTTACTGCATGGTGGTCTGATAGAATGCATGGAATTATTTCAATCTTTTTGTATTTTTTGAGGTTTGCCCCAGTATATGGTCGATTTTGTAGAAGATTCCATGGGGTGCTGAATGGAAAGTATATTCTTTGGTGCTTGGGTGCAATATTCGGTAGATGTCTGTTAGGTCCTTTTGATATATGGTATTGTTTAATTCAGATATCTCTGTTAATTGTATGTCCTGTTGACTTATCTAATGGAGACAATGGGGTATTGAAGTTCCCTACTATTAATGAATTGGGATTAATCTGTGTTTTAAAGTTCTTTAGTATTGTTTTTATGAATTTGGGTGCACCAGAGTTTGGTGAATATATGTTAAGGATTGTAGTATCTTCTTGGTCATTTGTTCCTTTGATCAGAATGAAGTCACCCTCTTAATCTCCTCTGATTAGTTTTAGTTTAAAGTCCATTTTATCAGAAATTAGAATTGCAATGCCTTTTTATTAGTACCATTTGCTTGGTATATTTTTTTCCATCCTTTCACCTTAAGGTACTGCCTCTACTTGAAAGTGCAATGAGTTTCTTGCAGACAACAAAAAGATGGGTTTTCTTTCTTAATCCATTCAACTAATCTGTGTCTTTGACTGGGTAGTTCAGTCCATTGATATTTAAAGTTATTAATGAAAGATGTGTATTAAATCCTGTCATTTTTATTTCTGTTCACATTCTTGATATAGCTGTGCGTTTCCACAGTTATACCTTCAGTGAGTTTCTTTCTGTTACCCCTTGTGTATAGTCATTCCTTTCTTTAGCTCTTTGTATTGCTTCAAAAACTCTCAGAAGGGGTGGTTTTTGTGGACATGAATTCTTTCAGCCTATTTATGTCATGGAAGATTTTTCTTTCCCCTTCGACTATAATAGATATTTTGGCTGGATAAAGTAATCTGTGTTGGCATCTGTGGTCATTTAGAACTGGGAGTACTTTGGTTCCAGCTCTTCTGGCTTTCATAGTGTGCACTGAAAAGTCAGCTGTAATACTAATACGTTTTCCTTTATATGTGACTTCTTGTTTCTCTTTTGCAGCTTTCAGTATTGTCTCTTTGTTCTCTATGTTTAGTGTTTTTACTATGATGTGCCATGGAGAGTTTCTTTTCTGATCCTGTCTGTTTGGTGTTCTATATGCTTCTTGTATTTTTATGGGCATGTCTTTCTTTAATTTGGGGAAATTTTCTTCTACAATCCTGTTGAAGATCTGGTCCATACCATTATCTTGAGATTCTTCTCCTTCCTATATGCCTATGATTTGTAAGTTTGGTCTTTTTATGGTGTCACACAATTCCTGCATGTTCCATTCTTGTGTTTTCTTAAATTTTTCATAATCTTTGCTTGAGTGGTCTAATTAACCTACTTTATCTTCCTACCTTGATATTCTGATTTCCATTTCATTCATCCTATTGGTGAGGCTTTCTCCTGTCGTTTCTAATTGGCTTACTGAGTGTTTCACTTCCTCCTTCATTTCAGCCTGAGCATTCTTCAATATTTCTAACTCTTTTCTGAATTCATTTAGAAGTTTATCCTTATCTTCCTTCAGCTCTATGATTACCTTGTTTGTGTGTTCTTTAAATTCACTGAATTCTTTTTTCATATTCATCATTGTTCTTTTGAGTTCCATGTTCTCTAGGGGGTTCTCACTGTACTTCTTTACAGGACTGTAGGTACTTGGTGGGGATATATTATTTGGGTTTTTCATGTTATTATTTTTTCTCTGTGACTTTGTCACATGGGTTTCTTTTATAGTTTCTCATTCTTGTGTGAGACTTAAGCCTTCCTTTGTTGAGGCTAGGTCTGCTTCTTTTTGTAAACTTTATGTGCCTTTGTGGTTTACTTGTTGAGCATGAAATGCTGATTGGTCTAGGCTTCAGGTTCTCTCTTTTGATTTTACATTGGAATGGTCAAATTGCTTTCGTTTCAGGAGTTTCCATAGAGACCCAAGTCAGGTGAGGATCAGATGCTCTCAGGCTTTCTCCTAAGGTCTGAATCCCTCCAGGAAAGATGCTGTTCTCAGGAATTTGGAGGCTGGGCTGCCCTGGGAGCAGGGCCCAAGAATGATGCTGGTCTCAGGAAGCTGGTGGCTGTGCCACCCAGGGATGCAAAGGGAGGTGGGGTCTGGAAGAGGCCCCAAGGGCTCCTGGGGACTACTGGGAGGAATTGTGTTTGTCTGGATGCAAAGGATCAGAAAGCAGTGGGGATTCTGGGCCAAAAGGTCAGTCCAGGGGTCTGGGGTGCCAAGACAAGAAATGGGCCAGTACCCAGGCTAGGAGGGGATCTGGGAGGGTGAATGAGGCTGGGGGAGTCACGGTTCAGTGGGGACCCTCAGGACCCACCCAGGAAAGATGCTAGCACCAGGAAGCTGGTGGCCGAGCCACCCAGTGAAGCAAAAGTAGGTGGGGGTGGTACCAGGCCCAGAGGTCTCCTGGGGACTGCAGGGAGGAATTGCGTTGGTCTGGATGCAAAGGATCAGGAAGCAGTGGGGACTCTGGGGTGAGAGGTCAGCCCAGGTGTCTGGGCTGTCAAGAAAAGAAATGGGCCAGTACCCAGGCTAGGAGGAGGGACTACGCAGGGGAGCTGGGATGATGAATGAGGCTGGGGGAGTCAAGGCTCAGACTGGGTGCCCCACAGGTCCCACCCAGGAAAGATGCTAGCACCAGGAACCTGGTGGCTGAGATCCAGGAAAGCAAAGGTCTCAACATTATTTTTTAATGACTGACTCTTAGCATATCCATTATCTACTTTAATCAATATCTTATTTTTGGACATTCTGGTTGACTCAATTTTCATTATCATAGCTATAACTACTATCTTTAGCTTTAATATGTAATTAAAAAATCAGCATTTGCCTAGCATACCTAAGGTCCTGGATTTGATCTCTAGTTCTCCAGTAAACCCCTCTACCCTCACAATTACATATTATAAGTTCCTTAAAATAATTTACAGTGCTGGAGTGAAGATATTTTAAGACTTTTAAGACTTTGCAGATTGTTCTCCCAAATGCTTGTGTCAACTTATATTCCTAAAAGCATTATATGAAAATGCTCATCTTCCCACACTTTCACCAATAGTGGATAGTATTATTTTTGTATTTACTAACTAAAAACCACACAGTATCATACCATGTATGCATTTTAAAATTACTATTGAGGGTGAATATTTTTCACTTGTGGTTTTTCTTTTATTATTTTTATTTTTATTTTTTTGATCTTTTTGAGACAAGGTTCCCCTGTAGCCCCACCTGGCCTGGAACTCACTATGTAGACTGGACTGGCCTCAATCTCACAGAGATCTGCCTGCCTCTGGCGTTCAAGTGCTAGAACTTCATGCATGTGCCACCAATACCTGACCTTTTACTTTTTTTAAGATCATTTTTTGAAGTGCATTTTTTGGTTGGTTGTTTAATAGATTGTCCAGTTCAAATGAGTTTTTTAAGAAAAATTATTTTATTTATGCGTATGTATGTGTGTCTGCATGTACGTATGTGCTCATGTGCATGTGGGTGCCTGTGGAGGCCAGAAGAGGGCATTCCTGGAACTGGAGTCACCACAGGCAGTTACTCAGATCCTCTTCAAGAGCAGCAATTGCTCTTAACTGCTGAGTCGTCTTTTCAGACCCTGGAATCACTGGTTTAATTAAAACTCAGACCAATGAAGCCTAACTAGTTGCATTTCACCAGAAGAGAATGAAAGGTTTACAACAGTGCAGTTTAACTCTGAGGGCAGCATGGCCTGACTTCATTGAATAGATCTCTGCTGGACTGAACACAGTCTGAAACTTGTGCTCTGTGAAGATCAGCAGTCAGCCATGGAATATAAAATACTGGCTGACATGATGACTCTCCTAGGCCAAGTGATTGGCTTAGAAAGTTACTTGAAATTCTTTGCATTCTTCCGGTGGTAAGATCAGCACTTCAGGCTTGTTGCTAGGAATGAATTTGGAGAATTCACTTCCAAACAATCATTTCTAGGGTGGCTGCCCGAGTTCTATTACCTGTCTTTTCAAGAAGGACAGTTTTATATATCTTTTTGAATTTAGATTTCTGGGTTTCAGGCAGGTAACTGGGTAGTAGTATGGCAAAAACCTCTCCCCCAAATGACAGGAGTGTAGGGAAACTTCAGGTGGCTTGAGATTTGTAGCCTCTCAGGTCTATTCCCTGTTTACTGTGGGAAAACAGTTCACCTGGCTTGTCAGTCTCATATGTCCACCTTGGTAAACAACAGGGAGAAATTTTTCACCCTTCTAAGATGAATTTAAAAGATGCTCCTTCCTGGAAAATGTCCTGAAGGTTTGAATGACTGTCAGCTACAAAGGGTTCATCACTCTCTCCAGAGCAGAAGGACATATAATCCTGAGAAGTAAACAGGAAGAAATCATCAGAATGAAAGGTTTTCTGGTCAGGGGAAGCATAAAGAACACAAATTGACTGACGAAGGCATAGGGGTTCAGGTTTCCCGAGAATCTTCCCCTTCTATCGAACTTTGGCTTCAGGCTAGTCAGTATGTGAGGAGCTGTGATAGACATAGCAGTGTTCCTACACTCACCTGCTCTTCAGGTCAACCCCTCCCCTTGTCTCTATCTCTACCAGCATGAGATTCCCCTAAGACTTTCATTGATCAGACTTCCCAACCTTTCTTGGATGTTCCCTGTTCAGGGAGAAGTTGGAGGATCACTTGAACAGGAAGATGGCTTCCCATCTCAGGTTAATAATGTAATCTCAGATCTTCCGGAGGTCAGAGGCAATCCAGCTGAGGAGGACTGAATTCACAGCTTTCTAAGGGGGACATAAATCATTGTGGCATCGTGATTCATTTGACATTTTAAGGCTGAGTCAATTCTCTTTGTCTTTGGCCCACAGCTGTGTGATGGAGGGTAAAGCTGCTGGTTGATTTGTCATTTGTTCTAAAAGGTGGTAAAGGATGTGACAGGGACTCTAGACCTGGCAAGTGATTAAGGAAGATGGAGGCGTGATACTCTTCCCGGAGCAGTTTATAATGTGGCAGGTGATTAGGCCAAAGATGAAGTGTAGCAGCAGAAATCAAACCACTAAAACTGTTGACTCACAACTTTTGCATACTTATTAGGAGGCAGTTAGTGTATTTGCATGTGTTTTCTTGATTGTGGAGGATACCTGGCAACAGATTGAACATGGGTCCTACTTCTCTAGTGAAAGACATGTCAAAGGGTTGTCGTTGCTACCTTAAGTTCTGCTGGGCCTGGGAGAGAAGGCAGAGAAAGGAGTTCATGAAGTGTTTAGGGGTTCGAGTTGCCAATGTTCAAAGCATCTTCTCACCATGGGTCCACCAGTATGGCCTGGAGCAGAGCATCCACCAGAATAGAATGTGAGCCACAAAGGGAAGCCGAGTCTGTGTGTGAAAAGTTTTCTTGTAGCTATATTAAATAAAGAAAAAAGAAACAAGTCTAAGTTATTTTAAACATATATTTCATCAAAAACATATATCAAAATTATCATTTCAATATAGAAGAAAAAAAGTATTCTTTTTTTTTGAGACAGGGTCTTATGAAGCCTAGGCTGCCTTGAACTTGCTATGGGGTCTTAAACTCCAGACCCTCCGGCCCTTTACTTCCCAAGTGCTAAGATCACAGGCATGTAGCAACATGCCCAGTTAATACATAAATTATTTAAGATATTCGACTTTCATTTTTTCCTCTAAGTCTTCTAAATCTGCACAGTTTAGATGAGCGTCATTTCAAATGGTCAACACTACATATGGGCAGTGGCTACCGACCAACTCGGAAGGCACAGATCAAGAGGGCATCTAGCATGTTCATTTGCATCTCTAAAAACAGTCATTTGAAATTCATTCAACAAAGGTTTAAAACTGTCAAACTATAGCAGTCCCTTTTACGTGTCAGAGACGCATCATAACACTCTGCTTGAGACTGTAATACCTAACCCTATCTACAAGCACTGTGATACTGCAGCACTAACTGATAACGTCTATAGCTACTAGCAACTAACAAGTGGGTGTACTATACTGCATGGATACAGCAAGTGATTATTCATATCCTGTGTAACAGCCTGTGTAGGACAGAGCAGGACCCTATGAGCTTTCATTTAGGCTACTCAGGATGGCTTGTAATTTAAAACTTAAGAACTGTTTGTTTCTGGAACTTTCCACTTGGTATTTTCATACTGAAGTTGAATCATAGTTAATTTGGAAAGTGTGGGGCTTATATATCCTTACTATGGGTAAAGGAAGGGTGGGGAGCTGCTTTGGACATATAGGCTAAATCCCAGAACTTATATTTTACTGAGAAAGAGGGAAAAACATTATAAGCAAGGGCCAAAGAGTGATAATGACACAAAAAAACGAAGCACTGTAGAAAACTGCAGTGGGTACAGGGCTGTACTGCAGATAGATTCGTCATGATACCCATTTCTGAAAAGGCGACTCTTGGGGTTGCTATACACAAAGGAAATCAAATGCTGATGATTTTGCCATAAAACAAATCAAGAAAATCTTCAAAGACTGGCACAATGTGGAGGGGGAGTAATGGGGGCAACTGGAGGGCAGACTAACCTTCGTGATTTCCAGGAAGCACGCATGTGCAAGGCAGGAGGAGGTAACTTTCAGGATGATTGTTGAGCCTCTTGCTTTTTAGAAGTTGCAATTCATTTGAGGGCTACCAGGAAACATTGAGAAGATGTGGTAGGATGGACATGAAGGTGCAGGCATGATCCTGGTTTGTATGTCTTAGAAAGAATGGGTCTATGGTAGCTTTGAGGATGTGCAGGAGGTCTCTGAGGAACAAAGAGAATGACTCCTCTGGGGATCATGACCCAGTGGGTGGGGTTTGCTTAAGTAAGTGTCTGAAAGGACCCTCTCTTCTTTCTGTTTGATATGCTCTCTGGGTCTCAGCATTTGCTAGCAGACTTGCTGGATGTTGTTCAATGGCCACACAGATCTTCATTTCCTTAAGGTACCCTTAAATGGTTGATCAACCAACAAGTTAGGAAAGCTCTCTTTAAAAGGACAGGGGTTGGGCTAGTGAGATGACTCAGCAGGAAAAGTCACACACTGTGCAAGCTTGCTGACCTGAATTTGAAGCCCAGGGCCCATGTAAAGGTGGAAGGAGAGAAGTGACGCTACCACAAAGTTGTCTTCTGATCTCAACACATGTGTTGTGGTACCAGTACTTGAACAAACACATAATAATGGATAATAACTTTTTAATAAAAAAGGAAAGGGGAGGGCTAGAGAGAGGACTCCAATGGTTAAGAGCACTGTCTGCTCTTGCGGAGGACCTGGGTTTAGTTCCTAGCACCCCTATGTGGCTAACAACTGTCCTTAATTGTATTTCCAGGGAATCTAATGCCCTCTTCTGGTCTCTGTGTGCATTGCATGCACATGGTACACTTTAAGCGTGGGCTAAGCACACATTAAATAAACAAATTAACAAAATCATTAATTAATAAAAGAAAAGGGTTTATTTGGCTTGGCTTTGTAGGGTCTGTGGGGAGACAGGGCAGTAGGCCTAAGGCTTTTGATGCTTCAGCTCTCTCTGCTAAGGCTGCTGTGGTCCTTAGTGCTTTACCACTTCACTGTATGGGGCGGTGCAAGGTATTATTAAATCAGTGGAGTTGGGTTTTAAGACATCATGTTAGTGTTTCAGGGCTGCTGAGATAATGACTACAAGCTCAGTGGCTTAAATTTCAACAGCGTGTCCCCTCACAGTGTTGGAGGGCAGAAGTCTGCCTTCAAGGTGTGAACAGTCCAATGTGCTCTCTCAAGGCTCCTGGGCATTGTCTATATCTTCAAGGTGTCCTTTGCCGTGTAGCCACCACACTCCAGTCTCTGTCCCCCTCTTCACACGACCTTCTCTTGTTTGTGTCTTCTCCCTCGATCCTACTCCCTACTCCCGTAAGAACAGTGCTATTGGGTTTAGAACTCACCTGGATAATCCAAGATAATCGATTTCACCTCAAGCTTTTTAATTACATTTTTCAAGATTTCGCCTGGAAAGGCCACAAGATCTGGGCTGTGGACAGCTCTCCTGCAGCTGCCAGGCAATGGTTTCTTTCCCTGCTCTGAAGCTAGGCCCTAGACAGAGTTTTGCTGCTCTGGCTCCTGTTGATGGCTGAACAATTACAGACTTTCCCAGATCTGTGTAGAGCCAATCTTCAGTGCAGTGGGTGAAGAAGGGAAGGGAAGGTGGGTGGGGTGTGCGGGGTATAGAAACATCCTGTTATCTGGGTGAGCTTGGGGGCAAGGCAGGAGGAAAGAACAGAAGATGGGGTGAGCCCAGGCTTATTAAGGCGAGGAAGACTTTTAATTAAACATCTGAGGGGGCGGGGTATGGCCTGCTCCCTAGCAGATACACAGGTGTTCTCTCCTGGCTCTTGGTTGGGGGCTCCAACAATCTGAAAGAGATAGATGATCAAGAAAAACTGATGCATTGGAGGAGGGTGCCAGAAGAGGGGTGAGAAGCAGAAAAGAAGGTAGAAGGCGCGGCTGTGTTCTTTCTCTGGTTATCTGTGAGGATAAAAGGGGAAACGTCTGCTCTTCTTAAAATTGTTTTCTGTTTTGTTTTCTTTCTTTTTGCAAAAGGACAAAAGAGAGTCAGGAGCTAAGAGGTGGTGTGATCTGTCTGAGAGACTGGGTCCAAGGATGCTGTATACTTTTGGAAGATGAATCCAGCAAAAGGGAGGCTTTCTGATCTAGAGCCCTCCGCAGGTGAGTGTGTACAGTAACTCTCACCACAGACAAAAAGCAGATGTTGAGTGTATTTAATACAGTCTTGCCATTCACTTACAGTTATTTATTTCACAGCAGAAGGACTACTCGGGCACATGTCTAAGGTGATCTTATACCCAACTTCTTTCATCCCAGCTTGAAGGAGAAGTGTGTCTCACAGATTCAACCCCATTATGTACTTGCAAATGTCCTAGCTAGGGAAACTCCGACCACCTCCTTTCAGAGTCTCATCATCGTGAGCAGGCCTAACAGCACAGTGGACACAGTGTCTTGCAGTGAAGATAAGCATCACTGGGAAGCAAGCTGCTTCACAGAGACTGAGAGCCGCTCCATTCAAAGCCAAGTTCTCCGCTCCAGTGACCTGTTCGAGGAAGAGGTTTATCTATCAGAGGGAAGGACAGAATGTATCTTCCTGTAGGCCCAAGAGTTTCAGTTGGCTGAATCACATTGTCTGTTGAAGTGCAGATCCTTATGTATTTTCTCATTTAAATCTTTTCATTGAAATTTCAGGAGTTTTCAAGGAAACCTTTCATTCTTTTCAGAACCTCAGCATAGGTAAGGACCCAGTTTTAGCTCTACTGCTTTTTAAGATTATGTCAGAGAAAAGAAAGGAAATCTGCAAATCAGGACAAATAATGGCTTTTATTTTTTAACTGATGGACATGGCTATGTACATGTGGTCATGATTTGAGCATGTAAAATGTTTGAAATGAGAAAACATTAGCCAAGGAGGCAAGATGCACCTGGGATCAGATTCTAGACCTGCCTTCTGTTTGCACTGAACTGGAAAGAAAGGGCAGTGCTGGTGGCAGCCATGTTCCATGTTTATGTGCCAGGCTGTAGAATAGCCCAGGCTTTTCCTCAAAACACAGTCTCCAGGTAATGAAGGGGTTACGAGTGGCTACTGGAGACAGACTGTTGAGCTCAAACTCCAGCTTGGAAGAAGTGGGGTGGAACCCCGCCACCACCACGGTGTCAGGTGCATTATAATTCCCACAGGGTACTGCTGCCGATCAATCTCACTTTCTGTTTGTGACACTGGGAGAACTTTAAATTCTTCCCCAAAGTGAGAGGACAGGGGTTTTCCCACAAGTTCCTCTCTCTCTCCTTCTCCCCCCAACCCCCTGAGTTTCACCTGGCTTTGGGTTGTTTTGTTTTGAGCATCTGACCAGAGTGGGCAAGCAGGTTTATTAGTTGTTCAATGATCTTGGAGAAGATCACTTATTCTGGTTTCTAACTGTAACCCAACTTTGAACTGGCCTGTCCATCTCACAGGCTTCTCTAGAGACCGTAGTCCTAGTGGGATCGTGCCAGGTGTCCATCTGGAACACCTGGCTCATGTGTTCCTCACATGAGCTATCCGCTGAGCTCAGGTTTCCCGGCCTACAGAAACGACATGATCTTAACAAATTCACTGACTGTCCCCAAGTCTCTTCAGTAACGCAATGATGCCTAATTAGATAGAAACAGTTCTAACACTAAGGAAACTTTGGAATAATTTTGGGACTCTGTTAATCTATAGGATTGTGTTTTTTGTGGGGTCTCTGTCAGGCTCAGTGAGGAACTTGTCTTTGAAGTTCTCCCTTGCTGTTGAGCCTGGACTGGTCAGTTTGTCTGTGGGAGTGCAGTTCTGATGAGTTCTGAGGCTCTGTGTTGAATAGTTGCTGTTGTTGGTCACAGATGAACTACAGCCTTCATTTTTATTAAAATTATAAAGAGAGTGTTATAAGCCCACCAGTTCATGAGTAACTTGAGGAATGGTGGGCAGTCAGGCCATTTCATATTTTAAGCATGAATTAATTTGCACTTCTGAGTAGGATTGAACATTTCACAGGGAAAGAAACATTTTATATCTGGATGTGAACTCAAATAGGCTGAAAATGAGCATGATCTTATTGAACAAAAACACCTCATAATTTTGGGTTGTATTTTGTACAAGGAACAAGAACATGGGAAATAGTCCTGGATGTTTGTGTAGCCATGACCATCACCTAGACCAGATATGGATATAGTCCTAATTCTATGCAATGCTATGAAAGAAGACTCTAGAAAAAAATGCTTTTCAGACTGTGCTTTGCTTCTGTGACATACACAGCCATCAAGTACAGGGTTAGCTATGAGCTGTTGTTTTATTTGATGTTACTCTAGAACTCTGTTTCAAACTTCTTCTTGACAAATTTGAAAGCAAAAATCATTGTTATTATGTGTTGCCTTTGTTTCCTAAGGTGAGCAGATTCTGCAACTAGCATCTTTGGTTTGTGGATTCATGGGCAAAGAATTTTGTGTTTGTAGGTGGTACTTGAAAGAAAGGGTGAGATTGAGGGGCCCACAGTTGGACTTTGGAGATGAGAGGCTAGAAATGTGGGAGAAAAGGTTACAAGGAAAGAGAGACCCCTAGATGGAAAACTGGAGAGAAATCAAATATTCAAAGGGGATTCAAAGACTTGACTGTGGTGGATCTGATATAAAGCGCTCCTGAAATTCCCATGAGGTCTTTGTAATTTACACTATTGCTGAGATGGAAGTGGGTTCTTTCTGAACTGTGGAAAGGTTTGCTGAGTCTTACATTAAGGTGGGCAGAGAAGCCAATGTGGGAATTACAGGCAGTCACTGTGGACATACCTGACACTTGGGCTGGAGGATCTTGTCTAATGTGTCCATGAATACATATACAAACAGAGCTCTGCAGACTCTTATGGTATGGGGTGCATTTGTTACACTATCCATACCCATTTAGTGCACATACCCACCCACAACTACACAGCTCCCTACAGTCACATGTTTTCTGTGCTCACTTAATTTCTGGGCTTTGTCCTGTAGTTTAAAAACTATGAAGTATAAATACTTTGTTTTGCCCTACCCCCAACTTTCCTCACTTCTTTTTTGAGACAGGGTCTTTCTGTGTATCCCTCTCTGGTCTGGCACTTGCTATGTAGATCAGGCTGGCTTTGAATTCGCAGAGATCCACCTGTCTCTGCCTCCTGAGTGCTGGGATTATAGATATGTACCACACCCAAGGTTTCACTTATTTTTTAATATGGAAGACTATCTAATCTATCTATCAATCATCTATCTATCTATCTATCATCTATATCTATCTATTAATCATCTATCATCTATCTATCTATCTATCTATCTAATCTATTAATCATCTATCTATCATCTATCAATCGTCTATCTATCTATCTATCGTCATCACTTATCTATGTAATGCACTGAGTCAACTTAACGGTGTTCATACACCTGTGTTCAGGTCTCCCACTTGGGGTCAAATAACCTCTCTTTGACCGCGTCTGTGAAAAAAATTGATTCTTCCTCCACAGGCGTGCATTGATATCCTGTAGCTCTTCTCTATTTATCATCTATCATCTATCTACCTGTCTATCATCTATCTACCTATCTATCATCTATCTATCATCTATCATCTATCTATCTATGTCTATAATCTTTTGTTTTTGAGTCAGTTTTGCTAGGTAGCCTAGGCTGGCCTCAAATTTCTTATCTTCTTATTTCAGCCTCTCAAGTGTTGAGATTTCATGTATGTGCCACCTTGCCTGGCCATAATGTGTTTTTAGAAACAGGACATTGTCCAGTGTCCTGGCTGTGCATAGCAACTTGATATTCTTGTGTGTGTGTGTGTGTGTGTGTGTGTGTGTGTGTGTGTGCATGTGTTTGAGACATGGTCTCCCTGTAGCCCCAACTGGCCTGGACTTGCTATGGAGAATAGGCTGGCCTCAGTCTCACAGAGATCTGTCTGCTTCTGCCTCCTGAGTGCTACCTCCTGTGTGCCCCGTGCCTGGCTTGCAACTTGACATTTTTAAAGCCCACACATGTCTTATGCTGTGAGGGGTGTCCCACACTGAGATGCTGTCCATGTCATAGGCCTCCCAAGGCTGGAGCCTCCTGAACTATAAAGGAGAACTTGGGCACCTGGATCAGAGAAAAGCTATTTTTGCTCTGCCTCTGCTGAGCCAGATCCTATCTCAGATTGCATTAAAAGAACTGCCTTCTTCCTTTTTCCTCTGTTGCTAAGAAATAGCTTTTCCTCTCAGATTGATTTTCTTTCCTTGAAGAAGTCCCAACCTACACACCACTTGGTAGTAATTTAAAATGTGCCAAAGAGCCGTAGGCCCTATTAGAAGCACAAAGCGACCCGCTAAGAGTCATTAAGGGTCGCTGGGGTTTGTCTTTTAACTAAACTTGAAGTGCTATTTTAGAACAAAGGACGCTTTTCCTCCTTGGCAAACACAGATCTACTGCTCAGTTTCACCAATTATGGGCTGCACTCCCTGCTGCCCTGAAGCCTGCTGATCAGTCTTTTATTAGTCTTGCTATGTCTTGCCCAGGGCTCCTGGTTCAACGCAGGCGTTGCTGGGGTGAGGTGGGAGGGGGAAGGCATGCTTTCAGAGAAGCCTATCAAGAATCAGACTGGGCTGCTTACCTGCTGTGGAACAGAATGCATTAAGTGACAGCCCCTCCAGATCTGTCCTCTGTGTGTGTGTGTATGTGTGTGTGTGTGTGTGTGTGTGTGTGTGCGCGTGCGCACGCGTGCGTGTGTGTTTATATGTAGTGTTTCGTAGTGGATGGGCAGAAAGCTGGGCTGCAGAACCAGAGGGGAACAGCTGACCAGAGTACAGATGCTGTACCCACCATGACTCTCAGTGTCCGGTTCCTGCCTAGGTTCTCCCAGAATGTTCGGACCCATACTTTGGGACATTGTTAGCTCACACAGCTTTAGAAATCAGAGTGGGCTTAGTTTTGTTACAAATCTGATTTACAAAATTCTGTTGTTGCTCAGAGGGCTTGCCAGATGGGAGCTGGGTTTAGGGGAGCAACATCTTGGCAGAAGCACATGTTTCTGTAGTGGGCATTGCTTAGTGCCACCTCAGTGCTGGGACATTGGTAAGACTTTTTCTGATGTCCTCAGTCCAGTGGGCTCCAGACTGCCCCGTGTGTCCTCTCAACCAGTTTACAGCACCCTCCCCTGATCTCCGTGTGCTGCCAGTAGTAGAGACAGTCTGTCATCATCACCTGGCATCCAGTACACAAGAAGTCAGTACTGAAGCTCTGTGTATATGTGTTGAAGAAGGGGAGGCAACTCGAACATTCCATTTGCTGAGTGAAGATGCTAAGGCTAATTCTCCTACTAAGTCATTGAACAAGTTTCTTCAAATGTTCATATACATTCTAATGTTTGTTTATTTTCCCCCTCTCTCGTACTTGGCCCTGTTCATCTTTCAGGATTCCATATTGGCCCAGAACCCTGGGAACTCTGGAATTCTCCCTCCCAATCCCTACTCTAGCTATAAGGGCTTTGTGTGCACCCAGGGATAAACACCAGCTTCCTTCAACAGGGGACATCAGAATCCTAGAAGTAGAGAGAGAGAGAGGCTGGCTGTGCTAGCCCTCAGCCTGGAGTGAGCTATTTGGGAGTGATGCTTGGCCTGCACATGTCAGCTGTGGGTTCGAAAATACCTTTAGAGGGACTGCAGAGATGGCTCAGTAGGTAAAGGTGCTTGCTGCTCAAGCACGAGGACCTGGGTTTGGAGATTCCAGAACCCATGTAAAAGCCAGACATGGCAGTGTGTATCTGTAACTCCAGCTGCTTGTGGAGATAGGCAGATCCCTGTAACTCACTGGCCAACCAGTGTAGAGGAACTGGTGAGCTTCAGGTGCAGTGAGAGACTGTGTCTCAAAAAATAAGGTGGAGAGTGATAAAAGAAGACCCCCAAAGTTTACCTCTGACTTACACACACACACACACACACACACACACAAACTTGTAAACATCTATGTATCCTACAGTGTTGAAATATAGAAAACACCTAAAGCAGGCTTGAAATTGTGGAAAGTCCTGATATATTTCAGTAATTTTCTAAAGCTAAGTTTAAAAACTCATAATAAAATTAAAGCCTTTCTTTTCAGCATTCCAAACATTATGGTGTCACATATTGACTAACTTCAGCTGACGCAAGAAAAGAATGAAAAAAAGAAGTGGTGGCGGGTGAGTCATTGGCTCTCATCCGCTCGGCAGAGGCAATTATGCAGGGCACAAAGCATCTGCATGAACAGCTCTGCGTGGAGGGAGTGAAAGTCTAGAAACAAAGAACAGGGCACTTTGGTGTGGGGTTTGAGCTGTGTGGCCAGCGGCCCTGCGTAGGATGGTAATCACGAGCTTGGCTGATAGAGACCTGTGTCCTTTGAAGTTTCTTTTTCTCTTAAAGTGATTTCAATTAAAGAACAGTTCTTCTTTTTAACAGTGTCCAGGGAAAAGCCAGGCTCTAAGATTTTGAAACCTTGATGAACGGGAACTAGGAAAATGGTTTAAAAGCTGCTAGACACTTTTGTGAAAGCAATAATTTCCTTTTGATGGAGTTGTGGTTGCTTTCTGAAGCCTTGAATGCACCTTGGGTCAAACCTGTGTCAAGGCAGGTAGCCACTGTTTGAGGACTGACTGGGGATGCAGTTTGACTGCAGCTGTCTTGCACCAAGACAAGATGACCTGCTTGGTACTGTGTATCTTGGGATGTGGCTGAGGCAGATCTAGGTTTTTCTATGTGGCTTTCTGTCACAGGGATCTGTAAAGATTTGAATATAGCTTGTCTCCACCATAAGTTGTATTTGGTTTGTTTTCTCATAGCAGCAGTGTTGGGAGGTGTGGCCTTGTTGGGGGTGAGTAGGTAGGTCTTTGGGGTAAAGTCCTCTCGAATAAGATTAGTGCCAACCCAAGAAGGTGAGCATTTTGGAGGGCCTGGGCTGGCCACCTCAAGAGTAAGTTGCTAAGCAGCAAGTTTGTGTTTATCATGTTCTCTCTTTTCCTGTGATCTCTCTTCATTTTCCACAGTGAGGTTTGCATTAGAAGTCCAGCAGCTTCCAGCACCAGGCTCTTTGTACTTTCAGAATTGGGGGCCAAGTTGACCTTATTTCTTTTTTAAAATGATATTTATTTATTTAATGTGTGTTTTGCCTGCATGTAAGTGCACCTATGTCATGCAATGCCCATGGAGACCAGAAGAGGGCATCAGAGCTCCTGGAACTGGAAGGTGGTTAGGTGCTATGTGAGTGCTAGGAACTGAATCCAGATCATCTGTAAAAGCAGTCAGTGCTCTTAATGGTGAGCCATCATCTCTCCAGTGCCCCCCCCAACCTCATTTCTTTATAACTCACTCAGACTCGGGTTTTATGTTATACAGCAAAAGAATATGGAGAAAGTCACAGCAA
Organism: Nannospalax galili; assembly: GCF_000622305.1. Classification (NCBI taxonomy): domain Eukaryota; kingdom Metazoa; phylum Chordata; class Mammalia; order Rodentia; family Spalacidae; genus Nannospalax; species Nannospalax galili. The sequence goes on from NW_008337446.1 coordinate 519,944, forward strand.
AAGGGGAAGAAGGTATAAAACACCCTTATCTCTGTCGAAGGTCATAGCAGGAAGGGATCCAGAGAAGGCTGGTCTGGCACTTTGGTTGCAGTTGCTTTCCAGTGTCTATATTATCTTCTCTTTCCTTCAATACTGTCAATCAAGTCTTATGTAAAATAGCCTATTACTGGTCTTACTGACCCCTCTAGGGAGTGAAGAGAAGGTCTCTGTGTATCCTGGACCATGAGTGAAGGAAGAGGAAGGACCAGCAGGCAGGGTGAGCTAACTTGTGGCAGAAAGCTGCTATCCATAGCTGCAAAGGAGGTCTAGCACTGGTTTGCTGGCCTTGAACACAAGTGACATCAAAACCAAACTGCAGAATATAGGAGAATTCTTTGTGGTGATGGAGAGTGTCCCAGAAACACTTGGGAAGGGGGAAGTTGTGTGGAACTCTGGACACTGTGCAGGGAGATGGGATGGATATTCAGAATGGGCTGATGTATGGTGCTCACAGCTCATGAAGCTTCAGGATGAGGGTTCTTCCCAGGGCTTCTTCACTGACTGTGACCACCCCAAGGCTCGGGGAGCAGGCTTGCATATCAAGACCATCATTCTCATTCCTGTCCTCAGTTCTTGAACTTATTCTGAGTTTAAAAGGCACAAGCTTAGTTTAGGATCTGGTCTGGTCTGCTGTGGTGTGCTGAGGTATCCTAGATCTGTTTTCTGGGCTTGTTTGGTTTAACTATAGCCATGCCCTTTCTGGTCATTATTCTCTAGACAATATGCTTTAACTTCTACCCTTCACCTTAAATTTCTGTTTCTTATTCTTTCTCTTTTGAAGTGACTAGTCCAGTCAGGGTGACTGGGTCTCTGAGACAACCTGACGAGCAAAGTTCCTAAACACAGTGATCCATTTCCAACCTCTGCCCAAACCACCACATCTAGGCAGGAAAGGTCTATTGTTACAGATGCGGTGTAAACACCTGATGTAAAACATTAATGACAAAAATAGCTCACATATCTCAAACAGCTTTATGCTGGGTCCAGGGCTAGGCAGTTTAGAAAGTAAAGCCTCACTGTCATGAAGCCGCAATTTCACAGGGATGATAGCAAGCAAAATGTGGGTGAAATTTGAATGTTTTGCGTAAGCTCACATAGGTCATGGGTATGGAGCTGGGACTCAGGCTAGGGTCCCAGACATTCTTAAGTATGGCTGAATTCCATACTTAAGAATGTCTGCAGAGGCCGGGCGCGGTGGCACACGCTTTTAATCCCAGCACTCAGGAGGCAGAGGCAGGCGGATCTCTGTGAATTCAAGGCCAGCCTGGTCTACATAGTGAGTTCCAGGACAGCTGGGGCTACAGGGAGATAAAATGAAATAAATAAATAAATAAATAAATAAATAAATAAATAAATACCTGCAGAATCTTGTGTCATGCCCGGTGACAAATTACACATAGAGGGTACAAGTGTTGCCTGTACATCTGAGAGTTGGAGAAGAGTGTGAGAGATTCTACACCTGCCTGGGAAATAGGCAGGCGACGGCAGCACTACCATTAAAAAAAGACAACAGGAAGAGAAGAGAACTTGCTAAACACAGGACTGAGTCAACCTCTCTATTTGTGCCACATTAAGATATAATTACAGACTGATCCACACCTTGTAGGCACAGGATGTGACCAAGTTATAATGTGACATAAGGTTACAAGATTGACTATTTTTGCTTATTGATTTACTATCAATTTGTTCCGTACCTTCTTCTAATGCAGAAGGCCAGGACTCCATCTTGAGTCTCAGTGGCCCCTTTGCATTCTGTCATGGCCTGTTCTCCTTACCTACCTGCATGCCATGTCCAAAATAAGGTCTTCTTCCCATGGTAGCTGGTAAGAAAGAGGGATTCAGACGTTCGGGATCATGGTCAAGTTCCTTAGAGGCTGAAAAGTAAGGAACATTCCAGACCAGATACCTCAACGTCCACCCACAAGCCTAGGCCTCCTGGGGTACTCACGAATTCAAGGACTGAGGGAGGACTCAGCTCCCATGTCACTTTTCATTTGCACAGAGTAGGTGGGAGATGAATGTTAAATTTCTACCACATGGGATGATTAAATTACTCTAGAATATGCTTGTTAAGAAACACTAATATTTAGTATCTGAATACTTACTGCAGGAGCCCCAGGGAAGAAACTAAGGTGCGACCAGTGCTGCAGTGATTGGATTAGTGCCTTGGAATCCTGTTAGTTTATTTAACAGTAGAGATTTTTAGGGTGCGCAGGACTGGAAGAATGAAATATGAAAAACAATCCCAGAATGGAAGTGACCCATTTTGATTCTCTCTCTCTCTCTCTCTCTCTCTCTCTCTCTCTCTCTCGTTAATTTGGGGAAAACACATTGGTAATGCCTGATACGTGAAGCTACTGAGATCAGCACTGCAGTATTTGCTACTCACCAGCTGATTCAGCTCCACCCCTTGATGGCCCCACTGAGCCCTCCTTGATGTTCTCTCATGAGCCTCAGTAACTAAAGAATTAAACAACTGGCATCTTCAGATGCCAGAGTTGGATGGGGTGAGATACGAGGTCATCTTAATATGCCTATGATTTTGGGGATGTCGAATGAGGCTCAATTTTACTCCCTAGGGTAGCAGGGACTTCTGCTAGAGAGGACTGCGAGAAGAGGCTGTTGAAGTGCTGATCAAGTGATCCATTCACACAAAGAATGAAAGCTAGCCTAGTGCTACTATACCAGTAGAATAGTTAATTTATCAGTCAGAAAATTCACAGGACCAGGACACTCATATGTGAAAGGTTGACAGACGAAATGGATCTGTGGGTGAGCGCTGTCTCCTTACCAAAGCTGGAGGCTTCTTTGGCCCCAGTCACTTGCACACGACTCTCCTCTGTGCTGGTCATTGTCACTGACAGAACTGGGACTGCGACCTGGGACCTTGCTCCCTTGCTATGTGGGCACTCTACTGTTGAGCTACGTTCACAGCTCCTCCCTTTTGTGGCTCTGCATTTGAAGGAATTGATGATATACCATGTAAAATATCTCATTCTTTTGATGCTTTCAAGCTGAAATCACTAGAGGAATTCACTCTAACTTCAGAAAGCGCCTTGTCCTGCCATTCCTTCACAAATCCACTGCTCGTGGCTGAACAGCATACGGGCCTCATGCTTTGATCACTACTCCAGGCCCCACCCTTCTTTCTCTTACAAAGATATCCATGTATAGGTGAATTTAGTAAAACATTTGTGCTTTTCTCTTATTAATCAGCTTTTGTACTGAGTTCTGTGATCTAGCCAAAGAGCCTGTGAGAGCTAGGAGGGGAAGGGGGAGCCTCTGGTTCCCTTACGACATCTAATTTCAGTAAACTGTCTTCCACCCCCAGCTTTGCCACCACGCTCACTGTGAAGCCCCCTTGGCCCCTCTGACAACTACTGAGATTCTCGCAGAGACTGCCTTGTGTCGTGTTTTTATTGGAGTGTTCTAATTTAGTTCACGATCTCCCCTAAGCCCTTCTTGCACTCTGGGCTACTTCAGGGCAGCACTGAATTTTACTGTGTCTATTTGGCATGGGAGGGTCTTTCTTAAACACATGAGCCTCTGCTAGACATTTGTTCAACAAATCATGAAAATGACTGAATTTCTACTTCTGCCTGTGACCTGTGAAAAAAACAACAGAATCCGTTTCCACTGAGTGGGAGTTGGAAGAGAATGAACCATGTAGTAGAAACCAACTAGTTCAAATAAAAGATGGGTTCACACCTGCTCTGGGGCCTTAGAGTAAAGTGTCAGTGCAGCGGAACTCATGCTAGCATTATTTTAAGAGGTGCTTGGGTCAATTTACCTGGGCTCAAGTCGCCACTTTGTCTTTGTCAGCATCTGCCTGCATATCTTTTGAGTATGGTTTTGTAGACTCATTGCAGCAACACCTGATATTAGTTTGAAACTCCTCTCCTAAAGCTTTAGGCTTCTGGGTTAAACATCACCTGAAAACCAAATCGAGGTGAGGCAGAGCTAAATACTTTGGAATTTTCAGTGAGGGAGAAACACAGAGAGCCAGAATTTTCAGTTGGCAGAGATTATAAATACTCTAAATGTCATTTCCCCAAACCAATGCTGTCAGGATCCAGCTAAAGAATTCAAAAATAATCCCTGCTTCCTGCTTTGCTTTGTTCACATTCACAAAGGAGGGGAAGGAGGTGAGATGCGCCATCCCATAGGGGTTTATGTTGTCAGCCCAAATGCTGCAAGAGAATGGAGCCCTGCTGTGTTAGGCAGGGCTTGCTAGAGGAACAGGACAGGGAGAACACACATGTATTGGAAAAAGCACTCACTAGATCAGCTTACATGATAGGAGCTGGGTAGTCCAACAATGACCAGCTGAGTTTCGGAGAGGCCGAGAACTCTGTCATTGCTCAGTTCACGAAGCTGTATGCCTCTGCAGTCCCAGTCTAATGCTGAAGGCCTGGAAGATTCCTGGCAAGTCGATGGACTTCAGTCCACATTGGAAAGCCCAAGAAGCTGGAGTCTGACGCCGGCAAAGGCTGGGAACTGCACCCGGAGCAGCAGCAGCACAGGACAGCAACAAGGACAGGCACACCCCTGGGGAGACCTGGAGGCAGGCCAGCTAGACTACTTTTTTTCTATGGAAGCCACCTGTTGGGTGTATTACCCATTCTAAAGGGGAGTCGTCTCCCTTCAGTTAATCATTTCTGGAAATACCATCACAGACCCACTCAGAAAAGCATTTTAGTTGATTCTAGATCCCTTCAAGCTTGCAAATCATGATTAACCATCATACTTTCAAGGACCTATTTAGTCCCTAAATTTCATGCTTACAGATCTAATCCCTTCAGGTAAATGGAACTGGAAGCAGCCTCCAAGTTTTGAGGACTGGGGTAGTAAGCTCCGGGTACCCACCTCTAATATCTCATTGGCTTTTTGTTCAAGGTTCTGGTATCTCAGTCTCGCCTTGATTATGGAGTCAAGTCTGAAGCATTTGGCAGCCCCACCCTAATGCCCTTGCTGAGTCCTTTCCATTCCTCTTGTCCTAGAAATCTAGACCTGACCCTATCTCTCCCTCCTATGCCAAGAGTTCTGATTCAAAGAGGATGGACTCCCTTGGTGCCAAGCTGTTGCTGCCCTTCTGGCCATGAGTAATGCATTGCCCAGAATCTTCTACCACAGGGACATCTGATAAGCACCTGAAGGCTATCTAAACTGTCACATTACTTTGACTTCTGTAATTGGGTTTAGGGTTAATTTTCTCAGGTTTGAGACACCACGTTGAATCAGAACTTATACAAACCTATGCGGTTCTTTCTTTGCTGCTTTTGCCACTAGCAGCTCTCAAGGTCATGTTTGAGTGTGTAATTTTCAGAGCCAAGGGAAATCAGGGTTTGAATGAAATCTTGATTGTGTACTTGTCTTAGTGAGCTAGACTCTACCCACTACCATGTTCTTGTTGCCTTCCTCTTTCCCTCTCTCCTTTCCTTCTTTTTATTTTTCTTTTCTGGTTAGCATTTTGCTCAAGTTGCAAAGGAGAGACAGAAATCTGCTGTTCTGCTCTAAAATTGCCCAGACATGACATCAGAACCAAACTTGCCAGTCTTTCCTTAGTAAAGCTCAATTCTTACATTTTTTTTTTCAAGGTCACAAAATGATCTATCTGAACCCAAGAATGGCTGAAAAGCCTGTAGACTGGAGGAAAACAGGAGATGGGTTTCTACCATGTCCCCAGTACTGGGCATGATTTGTCCAATAAGAGAGCACCTCCGTGGATGACGTGGCTGCGTGGCTGGAAAGACAGCAGACAAGTGGGGCCGCACAATTTAGGAGACTGAATTTGGTTTTGTTTGCGTTGTTTGCAAAAAAAATGACGCTGTGTGGGAAACAGAGACATTATCTATGGAGAATGCGAAGGTGATTTACGTTGCTTCCTCCCGTCAATTGCATTCTGGGAGTGCTGAGTGCAAGTGCCTTCCACTGAGCTACAGTCATAGTACTGCCAGTCTCTATTGAAATGGCTCTCTGGAGTCATTTCAAAGCCCACAATGACAAGATGTAATTCACACTGTGCTGCCTTTTGTGGGAGTCTAAATAAAAGGGTGTGTGTGTGTGTGTGTGTGTGTACATGCGCACGGAGCATTTCAGGGTTGTATTTTTTAATTTACTTTTATCTGATGTGTATGAGTGTTTTGTTTGCACGTACGCAAGTGCACGAAGAGGTATTGGATCTCCTGGAACTGGAATTAAAAATAGGTGTTAACTGCCATGTGGGTGCTAGGAGTTGAACTCCAGTCCTCTTTAAGAGCAAGCAGTGCTCTTAACAGCTGAGCCCTCTCTCCAGTCCCCATGGTTTTATTTTTATTTTTTAAGTTTGACCAAGGAGAGGACAGGTACATTTCTCCTTCCTCCAAAATTATGAAAGTAACAGACATAAGTGAAAACGATAAAATGAGACTTCCTAGCTTCGCAGAACAAACTCGAACCATGTGAACCACAGTTTTCTCATCTGAAAAATGACAGCATTAAACTCCATCATTTCCAACTTCAATTTCCACCTCCCTAAACTCTCAGATTTTCCAGTTGTAGGTTTTACTTATTTTCCCCTCGGGAAAGTGACTGCTGAATGAGAAAAGGGAGTTCATCCAGAGGCTTCCTTTGGACACTTCTTCCTTTGGAGGAAAGCTGCAGATGGCTTTGGTTTCCAGCTGACCTACTTCCTCCATGTGATATAGAGACATGATCAGAGGACAGGGTGCCATGTCAGGAGTGTGGGTTTGGCAGAGGATCCACCCCTGGGAGCAGCCAGGAAGTAGAAGGTGGAATCATAGAGGAGTCCATGTCAGGGTGCTGAGGAACTGAAGTCAGGGTGCAGGAATCAGTGGAATCAAGTGCCTGCAAAATATGCTGGAGGCAGGAGAATCAGCTCAGCTGACCGCAGTCAGGAGATCCTTTGAGTGGGAAGGCTAATGGGGCAGCAAGGACAGGCTGAGGCAGTAAATGACTTGGCAGTGATGCTGATAAGGGAGGCAGTGTGCTGATCTGTGTGACTGTGCCATTTCTGTGTGACATAACCCACTCTCACCAGGAGGAAGTCTGCTCTGTGGGTTGGCGAAAGGTTTATGGAAAGCAGCCAACTGTGGAGTAGAGGGGGAGGAGATCCCTTCTCTTGGCCCAGCTGATTTTGACCAAGGGAAGAAGGTTCTCTGATGTCTTGGGATTGATCCTGAGCTGCCTAGTTCAGTGATCCATGAGCTGGTGGTGTTTGTCTCTCAGCCACCTCTGTTTTCAAACAAACCTATCACATCCCCTTCTCTATCCAGGATATTTGCAATCTTTATAGGTCCCAGGAATTCTAACTTTTGAGTTCTGTCCAAGATACTATAAGTCATAATTTGACTATGAAATTAACTATGCGTTTACAACAGACCATGATTTCTCAGTCATCAGCTGGCAGACTTAGGAATTCCTGTGCAGTGAGAAAATCTAATATACAAATTGTTTTCAGATTTCATAAAATTTTATGGATTATAAACCTAACAATGGGGGAAGTTGACATACTGTTCCTTTACTTAGTATTTATCAAGTTGTTTTCTGTATGTGCCTGGGGACAAACTTTAATGTGTAGAGCTTACCAGTGCCCTCAACCAAAGCTCGCCAGGAACAGACCTCAAACAAATTGGGCTTATTATTTGCTGCACCAGAGGAAACCCTGGGGTACCCCTGTGGAGGATTTTAGAAAGAACTATGACAGGATGTGGGCTTGAGTTTGGTCATTTGGGGAAGTGAGACTTTGTTCTGAATTGGATGATGGGAAGTAACAACTGTGTATCTTCAGAAGGAGAGCACACTCATGGAGACTTTTTAATCAGTCAAGCAGCTGCAATCATTTATATGAGCCAGAACATAGAACAGGGATTATTTAGTATGTTTCAGTTTGGACTAGGTTCAGGTCTTGTCTATGTTTTGACATGATCACAGAGTGGTCTCCTTTCTGCCTTGATCCAATACGGCTGCATAATCGTGTTCTGTGAAACTGTGCGTGTTTGGCAGTGTCTCACGACAGTAGCGGGGCCCTTGCATGTAGGACTGCTTTTCTCTTTTCTAAGCTAAGTATTTTCTCTTTTTTAGATCCCAAGTATCTTGTGAGAAGTTTCTAGGTGGAAGCACTGTGATTATAGACCAAGCAACTTAGTCTCAGCACAGGCTCTCTGACAGAAGGCCTTCCTGTCAGAGCTGTTCTTTGCTTGAGCCTTCTATGAGGCTTTCCACCAGTGAGGAGGGAGGCAGAAGAGGCAGTAGACTGGAGATGTCTTCCTCTGGTTCTCCAGGAGGGTGCAAGAAGAAATAAGCTATTTTCTGTGTGCTGGGCGAGAACGGGAGGCATGGCTGAGGCCTGGCACATCCGGGGGAGGAGGAGGTAGTTTAACAAAAGATGGGATAAAACAAAGCTCTTTATAACACCAGAGCAGATGTTTTCCTGTGTTACTATGTAATGTACATTATATGGTAAATTATCATGTGTTGTTTGAGCTCACTGAGCTGGCTTTGGAAGTGGGGTTGCTTCCAATCCATTTCAGGCTCAAAAATGTTCATCTCAAAATGCTCACTAAGTTCCCTTGTCTGAGGATGGGCTTGCCCTACCTAACTCTATGACAAGGAGGGAAGAGAGCAGCAAAACAGCCCAACAGTAAAAGCATTGTGCCCTTGAGAACAGCTAGAAGGGAAACCATGTCTACTAGACGTTACTTTTGTTCATCTCATCATATAAAAAATGCCTGCAGTGAGTGGGAAAGAGAAGCTGGGAGTTCAGCTGTGCGAAGTTCATCTGAACAGAGAAAGCTCGATTAGGAACTCCACATGATTGTCTCAACTTCCCCAGTAAGTTTCTGCTGGATGTTTGTAAGCCCCTGATTTGATGATGTCACCTTCATGCTGTTACTTGTTCTTTTACACGGAAACCTCACCAGAGGGGACACTCTGCTCTGTCTGGGACTCTCTACATTGGGAACTCCAGCTGACTGCCTCAAAAGGCTTCCCCAGGTCATTTTTGCCCATTTGATGATTCATTCTCTCTCTCTCTCTCTCTCTCTCTCTCTCTCTCTCTCTCTCTCTCTCTCTCTCTCTCTCTCCTTTTACTTTGATTTTCTGTATAATAAACTCACTCATTCAAAACTGAAAATATGGCTATTGTAGGTCATTCTCCAGATCATAGAGAAGACTGGTTTTGGTTTTGAAAGAGGAAAGTCTGACATGTTGTCCTTAACAGAGACAAGGCAGAACATTGTCAAAAGCATGATCTTCAGGTTACAGTTTTCATATTCCTTCTTTCTTTTTCATTGTGTGTGTGTGCACACATGCACGTTTGTGAGTGCATGTGTATGTATGTGTGCACATGTGTGCACATGTGTACACATGTATATGAAAGCCAGAGGACAGCCTTGGGTGTTGTTCATTAGGCTGGCTTGCCGGCAAGCTCCAGAGACCTGCCTGTCTTCACCGCCCCAATTCTGAGATTATAAGCGTGTGCCACCATACCTGGCTTACTTTCTAGGTTTTGGAGATCAAATTCCAGTCTTCTTGCTTGCAAAGCAGGCACTTTACTGACTAAGCTAGTTCCCTGCTCCATTTTTCTTTGTTAGCACCCCTACAAATTGTGTTGTTTACACTTTTCTTGTACTTATTTATTTGGAAATATTTTAAACCTCCAGAATAATTGAAAAGATAAACTCAATGTTCTCTTCACCTTGATTTCTCCCAAGGTAACATTTTTACCCCTAAATACTTCAACCGGTATCTCCTATGAACAAGACTATAGCCTCTTACATAAGCACAGTGCTACATATGTGGCTATGGATGTGAATGTGTGTGTGTGTGTGTTCTCACGCATGTGCAATAAAGGCCTTTCCTCTGAGAAGGTTCAGAGTAAGCTGTTAACGTGATGTCCTATCATTCCTGAATATTTTGGTATAGGTTACCTACAAAGACATTCTCTGCAGAACCGTACTTCAGCCAGCACCATGAGGAAATTAACAGGGGCACATAGATATAAACACCATGCGATAGTAATATCTTGTTTATGTTCTGTCAGTTGTCCCTATTATGTACTATGCAGCAAAGGGATCTCACCCTAACCTTGAGTTGCCTCGTTAGATTCCTTCAGTCATGAATTTTCTCAGTCCTTCCTTGGCATTCATGACCTTGACACTGGAAATTACTTAGGGGTTGTTTCGTTTTGTTTTTCTTTTTTTTGGTCTTTTTGTAGACTGCCCTTGTTGGTCTTGTCTGACCCTTCCTCACAGTGAGGTTCAGGTAAAGTGTTTTGGCAGGAACATCACAGGAATGATGTGGCACTCTCCTTGGATGCTGGGGAGATCATTTCAGTTTATCTCATGGAGAACATTTACTTTGATCATTTGATTGCGTTGGTGTTTGCAGGCTTCCCTAATTAATTAGTGCTGAGGGTTGAGTCTGGGCTGTGTGCTTGCCACTATGCTAAGCAAGTGCTCTACCATTGAACTCTAACTCCGGCTCAGTTTCTCCAATTTATTTGCTTGTTCATTTTTTAAAAAGATCTTATTCATTTTTATTTTATGTGTATAATTGTTTTGCCTGTATGTATACCATGAGCATGCCTGGTGCCCATAGAGTCCAAAAGAGGGCATTAGAGCACCATGAACTGGAGTAACAGTTGTGAGCTGTCATGTGGGTGCTGGGGACAGACCCCAGGTCCTCTACAAGAGTAGCAAGTGCTCTTAACTGCTGAGCCATCCCTTCAGCCTCACCTCTCAAATTTAGATGTACTCTTTCCCTACATTTTTTCCTTTTTGTGGAGATTTAATAAAATTTTCACTCCTTCCCATCCTCTCTCCCTCCTTCCATTCCTTTCTCTCTCTCTTCTTCCTTTCCTTCTTTCCTTCAAGTGTAGACTCAAGAATTCCTATTTTACATAATGGGATAGAATTCATCACCATTGTCACTTATGTGACATTCACATGTCTCAATATTTGGATAGTTGTTGTATAGGACTCTCCTCTGACAGATGCTCTCTCCCCCACTTGCCATCTTCCCACGCTTGGCTGTGCCAGGTTGCCCAAGGTTGCTTGTCCAAGATTGTCACAGCTGGGCTTGTTGACCATTCAGAACCCTGTGTGGAAGGGAGGGTCAGGGAAAGTCACGGAACCCTCTCCTGGAGTCCAGCCCTACCTCCCCCTTCCAATCAACTTGAGTTGAGCAATTTGGCCCTAATTGCATGTGGCCTGGGGAGAGACTAAGGGTACGTAGACTGGGGAAGACTGGGGGTGGGTCTTTCTCACCATTTTGTGCAGCTATAGGAAAGTCATTATCCTTGCTTGGGGGAAGACATTCTGGTGCAGTCTTACAGGGGAGAACACCGAGATTCCTGTAAGTAAACCCTCATCTATTGCTCTGTAAGTAAGCCCAATAAACTCACTGGTTTTCCAGAGTGCAGTTTGATGAAATTGTACCTCAGCTTGTCATTGGGACCAAGGGCAGAGAAAGCAGTCATTGTTTACATTCCCCTTCCCAGGAATTTTAGCAACACTAGTGGGTGATGCTTAAACTCATTTCTGAATTTGAGTCCTTCCTTTTCTTTCGCAGAACAGGGCGTTTATACATTCCAGATATACATACACACCTGATTTGGAATTTGTCATTTTCCCTAAGGATCTCTTGTTTCTTTTTAGGGAGAGTGGCATTTACAATCTGAACTCTACATACTCTGTATGCTGAATAGTCTTGGTGGGTAACTGTTTCTAGTTTTTTTCAGGCAACAGAGCTGGAAATACAAGCATTTGTGCGCCCGTGCGCACACACTCACACACACACACATACACACATTTCATATCTATCAGCTCTATCCATCATCTATCTATCTATCTATCTACCTATCATCTATGTATCTATCTATGATCTATCTTTCTATGTATCATCTATGATTTATCTATCATCTATCATCTATCTATCATCTATATCTATCTATGATTTATCTATCTTTCTATGTATCATCTATCTATCATCAATCTATCTATCATCTATGATTTATCTTTCTATCATCTATCTATCATCTATCTATCATCTATCATCTATCATCCATCTTTCTATCTATCTATCTATCATCATCTATCTATCTAATCTATGTATCATCTATGTCTGTCTATCTATCATCAATCTATCTGTCTAATCTATCATCTCTATCTATCTATCTATCAATCATCATCTGTCTATCATCTATCTATCTATCAATCAATCTATCTGTTTATCATCTATCTATCTATCTATCTATCTATCTATCTATCTATCTATCATCTATCTTCTATCATCTATCTTCTATCATCTATCATCTATCTCATCCACTCATTTTCATCTACTGTACCTAATTCAATCTAACCCACAGAGATTTCTCTCTTCCAATAATTGTCTTCTTCTGTCTGTATAAAACACGAATTTTGTTTTCCTGACTAAATGACCTTTTTTTTAGTAAGTCTCCATTGAAAGCAATCTGCAACTCTGCAATTGCCTCTTCTCTCTGTGGAAATGCCTTCTCCACCTGGATTAGGCTCCAGTGCCTTATGTGGGGCTGCTCTTGCATTAGGAGTCTCTGATGCTTGGATTTCAACAAACTACTTTCTTTTTGGTATGGCTGCCCTCACTCTGTGTAGACTGATGCCCTTCACTGACTCCCTCCTGCCTCAGATCTCTCACCTTGCAGATATTGCTAGAGTTTTGATGTGTCTCCCAAAGGCCTATGTGTTAAAGGCTTGGTAGCCAGCCTATGTGTGAGAAGTAAATGAAGCCTTAGGAGGTGAGGCCCAGAGGAAGTTAGGTCACTGAGGTATGCCCTTGAAGGGGATATTGGGACCCTGGTCCTCTCCTGTCTTACTCTTTGTATCCCAGCCACCATGAGGGGAACAGTCTTGCCTGCTACATGCTCTGTTATGACATACTATATTGCCACAAGCCCAGAGCAATGGGACCAGGTGAGCAGGGACTGAAACCTCTCAAATCATGGGCCAAAATAAAACTTTTCCTTTACTAAGATGATTATTCCAGGTATTTTGTTATAGTGATTGAATGTTGAACAACACAGATACCCTGAACTGAACTACCCTCTTCTTCTCATTAGGCCCCTGTGTGGGCTTTTCTCATCCTTTGTGAGGACCTCTCTCAAAATCAGTCAGATAAATTTCTTTTTGCACTAGTCAGTGCAATGAGTCATAACTGGCCAAAGTGAGGGGTGAATATGATGAAAATACATTGTATGCACGTGTGAAATTCTCAAAAATAAATAAAAATACTATATATAAAAATAAAAGCCATTCCCCCACGTAAAGCAAATACAGCGAGTCAGATGTTAATCACATCTAATTAATGAAGGAATGGATTCTGTTTCTCACAGAAACTACTAGAATAATGTTTGACCAACTAACCTATGTGGCATCTTATGACCCAAGCCAAGTTGACAGATAACCTTCACATTCTGCTACCCCTCCCCCTGTTCCCCTAGAGATGTGAGTCTAAAGGTGAACCGGTGACTTCCTACTTCCTCTCCAGATATAGCCTTGCTTCCTGGTTATTCAAGGGATAGGAAATCCTCGCTCTCCTTTGAGTCTCTAGAAACTCATGCTGGGCCCTTTTGTGTTTGTGGCAGGACACAGAAACAGAAGTACTCTCCTTAGCACTATCATTCCAGCTATTTGCTGGGAGGAGAGGCAAATAGTGTGTGCGTAGAGAAGGATAAAGCCTCCAAACTGTAGGCCTCCCTGCTTCTGTCTGCCCGCCCCGTGGCCTGTATCTCACTAAGTTCCAAGCAGATCGTGATAGTAGTGAGGTAGGCATTTGGAAGCCTGTCAGCATCCTTCAGGAGCCTTTGGCTGGAGAAGTCTCCCTGCTTCCCTCGGGGGTTCAAAGTGGTGAGCAACTTGGCGGTTTCCTTCTCTGCAGGGAGAAGACTGAACATCTCAAAGCAGGCAGGCAGCTAGGGCAGTGAACAGCATATTATCTACAATAAGATCACTCCTTTGAAAGTCCATTCTTTGAGTCTCTGACCAGGTCTTTACATTTTCCTTGTCAGTCACACATAGAATCTTATCTACAGTATTCAAAGAAGATTAAAACATAATTGCTCTTTGCTCTCTCCCAGTACAAGCCAGTCTGTATCACCGGATTTAAGTAGTTCTCACTGGGTTGAAAGCTAAGCATTCCCTTTTTCTCCCCCCCTTGCACCCTCTTTTCTCCTCCCTGATTTCTATTTTTTCTTCTCATTGCTCTTTCTTCGTTCCCTACTCCTTATCCAAAAGGCATTTCTTTATTTTTTTTTCTTTTTTCTTTTTCTCATGTAGCCCCAGCTGGCCTTGAAGTCACTATGGAGACTAGGCTGGCCTCAGTCTCACAGAGATCTGTCTCTACCTCCTGAGTGGTGAGATTAAATGTGTGGGCCACCATGCCTGGCACCAAAAGGCATTTCTTAAGCTCTATGCAGATAGCTGCAGGTGTAAGATGGAGGCCACTCAGTTACTTGTAAGATGGTTACAGTATAGTGAGGGAAACAGAAGCAAACCTCTATAATGCACTGGGCTTCAAACCTATGACTCTCACTGCACAATGCTGGAGACACTGAGTCAGGAAGGCCAAGAAAGACCATGTTCTGCAGGTTCTTGAATGATAAGCTGGAGTTTTCTAGACAATCGCAGGACTGGAGGTGGGAAAAGTGTCCCATGGAGAGGACCTACATGATAACGGGAAAATTTTTTGCAGCATCTGAGGTCTGTTTGGTCGAGAAGAATTTTTATTGTCTTTCCCATATCCTCAGAACCTCCCCCGGCCCCACCCCATCATGTGATTCCTCCATCTGCCACTGTGGGTATCTGAGGCTGATGTCTTTGCCCCGTGAAGCAGCTTTTTGGTGCTTGGCAGTCTTGGTCCATGTGAGTGGCTGACCCTTTTCTAGCTCTTCGTCTTCAGCTCAGGGCTCGAGGTTGTGAATGATCCTCTGATGAAGTTATATGACCCAAAAAAGAGCTTCGGCGGGAGCTGGCTCCCTGTATGAGGTTTAAATAAAATACCCAGCAGTGATTCACCATTACTCAGAGGCTTCTTGGTAGTTCATACATTTAAAGTAACTCTATTTCTTTTGCTTCTGCACACACACACACACACACACACACACACACACACACACACACACACACTGGTGGTCAGGAGGGATCGAAACGTCAGGGTTGTGTGGGTTCATTTTTTTGCCTGGAGGGAAT
Source organism: Nannospalax galili (assembly GCF_000622305.1). NCBI lineage: Eukaryota > Metazoa > Chordata > Mammalia > Rodentia > Spalacidae > Nannospalax > Nannospalax galili. Next base: position 535,207 of record NW_008337446.1, read on the forward strand.
GCTTATGTTTCTGTGTATCTATGCAGAACAGGCCTGCTGACATCCCTTGGAGAAGTGGGAGTGTGAAGATGTGGCAGCCCTGCCAATAAGATGGGAGGAGGATGAAAATAGCAGGTGGAAATTGTGATTATGGCCAACAAAAATAGGAAGCTGTTGCTGGGTCATCTGCCTGGTACCCAGCACTGGCCTATTAGCTGTCATTAGCCCTTATCCAGGAAACAATTTGCATCCGCTGAAAACCTTATAACGTTGGATTTCTGCCCACAGACTCATCATCCTGCCTTTTTCTTGTGGATTAAAGAGAAAGTGGCCTGTAAATTACTTCTCTTTGTGGGCAGAAAGTGCTATCTTGTGGCCCTAGAGACAACGAGTTGGGTCAGCCTTCCTAGCAACAGTATGGCCAGAGGCTCATGTTATAATGGAGTAGAGGATGCTTCAAGACAGCATCCTGTTCCATCTCCTGCTGGGCAGACTCCAGTGCCTGCCCCACAAGCAGGAAGGTCAGAAAGTTTCTTCTGGAATTCAACAACCTCCAAAAGAAATCATTTCCAGGAACTTCATGAGTTTTTTGTTTGCTTGTTTGTTTGTTTTTAATGTTTCTTTTGTTTGCTCCCACCTTGAAGCTAGTTCTCAGTGCTTCCCTTACTGGTTATGATGGGGATCCAGCTTCAGGACATTAGCTCTCTGGCCTAGCAACTCAGCCTTTTGAAGCAGGCCCCAGTGCTGGGTGACCCTTTCCCAAATTCCCCTTGGCATCTCTTTGCTCCCAATGTCCTGTGGGCAGTGTGAATCTTCTTCCTTCTGCTCAGATAATTTCATATTGAATTTCATTTTCAAGAGTGACGTAGCACTGTAAGGAAAAATATGATCAGGGTGCCAGAATTGGACTTCTGTCCTTGCCTTTTTATTTTATGAGGTGATGGGGACTGAAGTCACGGTCACGTTCCTGGCCTGGGAAAACACACTACCACTGGGCTGTATCCCCAGGCCTCTTTTTACTTTTTGTTTTGAGATAAGGTCTCACTAAATTGCCCAGGCTGACCCTGTACTTACTCTGTAGCCCAGACTGGCCTTGAATTATAGTCTTCCTGTCTCAGCCTCTTGAGTTGGCGGGTTTACAAGACTATGCCACTAGGCCCAGTGGCATTGACCTCTTAGAGAATGCGCTTGGGGCTCACTTTCCTAACATCTCTGAGCTCTGGCCTCTGCTCTGCTCTCTTCTTCCTGTCCTCGTCTGCCTTCTTCCCACCTCCCCCTCTCTCCTCCCTGTTTGTCACTCCCCTCCCTTTTCCTTTCAATTTCCTTCTTAACAGAGTTATTACAAGGCTATAAAAATACTGTACTATGAAGAGTATTTGAAAACTTATGAATGGATTGTGAAAGACATTTAAATATTTCAACTTGACCTTCTTTGTTAAGGTTTAGAACTCAAGAATGTTCTCTCTTCTCTTCAGCCTATTTGACACAAGAAGCTCCATGTAACGATTTGAGACGGAGTCTTTATGATGACCTGCCTTCTTCTTCTATCCTGTTTCTGATCACTGTTTAAGGTCTGCTCTCAAATAATAAGGCCTTTATTTCACATTCTCCCTTCAAGCACCTTCCTCCTTCTTGATCAATACTCACCCATAACATTTCATTGCCCTTGACATATGTTTTAGTACCTGCTTGTATCTGCCTGTGCTATTCAGCAGTTTGGGCATTTTTGTGTCTGTCTCCAGTTAGAAAGCTCAGCTCCACATTTCACGTGTATGGTAGCACCTATGCCGTTAACTGAGTTTTCCTGTTTGGTATCTCTTTTCCTAGTTGCAGATATATGCCTTAAGGGAAAGCGTGGCTGGTCATTTTCATTTATAGAGCCCGGGTGCCTGGGGCATAGTAGATGTTGGCAGAATGTGGGGTGGGAACAAGTTCCATACAGGTGCTGTGTGAAATAGAGTTGTTATCTCGTTTGAACTTCTGATTATCTTGCATACACAGATGCCACACAGGCAGTTGCTGTCCTTAGAGCCCCTGTGGTGACTCCCCCTGCAGTGACTTTCCTATCTCCAGTCCTGGCCCTGTCCTCCTGCAATCAGATGATAGAGCTGGAATGTCTGTGGCCACCACTTCTAGGTGACCCTAATATTCATTGTTCTTTTCTTACTAGGCAATAGAACTCCTTTTTAGCTGGTCACATATTCTCCCGGTGGATGTCATGTGTCTAAGTTCTGAGGCATGGATATAATTTCCCTAAAGAGAAAGAGTGTGGCCTCCTCTTCTCCTTTTCCCTTTCCAGTGGAGGAGAGCTTCAAACCTCTGCTGTGGCTCAGCTATAAAACAGGCACCAAATGCCTGAGGCCTGGCGACATCAGGAAGTAGAGCCTCATTATCCCCAGCCTCAGTCTTCACATGCCAGTGCACTGGCACTGTTGTCTTGGAGTCAACTTTTTCTTACATAAAGAATGGGCCATAGGAATGGTTTAGTCTTTCTCTCTCTCTTTTTCAGATGAGGAAACCAAGATCCAAAAAGGCTAGCCTGCTTGCCCACGGTGTTGCTGGGATTTCTGAGTTTAGAAATTGGGGCCCAGGATCGAATTCTGACTTTGAGCAGCACATGGTCAGGCGTAAACCTCTGGGTTGCTTGGTTGTTCCTCCAGTGTAGGCAGGGAAAGAAGCAGCTCGGAGACTTTGCAAATTACTTTATAATGCCCAAGGCAGATATAAAGGGGACAACTTTGTTGTACAATCTCTTGGAACTTTCACAATGTGCAAACAGACTGGGGAGCCACCTGGGGGAAATCCAGGAACTAGCAGGGCCATAGATAGCACAGTTCCAAATGCCATATATTTTGATAGCATTGGCTTTGGAACCTGGCAGCTGGCAGTTTAGGAATACAGCACCTAGGAAAACATAACCTACATACAGGCCCAACAGGGTCCCAGAGACAAATGGAAGTTAGTATGTACTCGACTAGGTGAGATTTAAGTTTTGAAAGCAACTAATGAGAGAGATGACCTGAGCCAGAGTTTCTACTATTAGGGATAGAGGGAGGAGAATGAATGAGTAGAATGGTGAGGGGAGAAGGAGTCTGCTTATGCTGAGTCTGAGCACCAGTGGAAGGCTGGGGCTCACCAGCAGCCACCATCTCAGCCAGGGTTTGTCTCCTGCACTTGATGGTCTCCTCCTTATGCAATTGTAATAGAAGTTGTGTTTTCACCGGAGTATGTCTCCATTGGAGTTTCTTATAATTAGATTCCTTCATAAATCATGGATTCTGTACACAAATAGAGAGATGCCCCATCACAGAATTATGTAGAGATAGCAAGTTACATGGGTACAAAGCTAAAAATACTGAAAGTGGGCCCAAACTGCTGCTGAGATAAAGATGCAGTATGGTCTGAATAGGGAGCTATGGAATATTGAATAACTGGGGGACACCATTTGAGAGTCTCTTACCCCCGGAAGCTTCTCTATGGTTGTTGGCATGCCCTGAGACTGCATCTTGAGCCCACTGGGCCCTTCACTGTCTATATAAGGAGAACAATCTAGTTGCTTTGGCCCATACCAGGGCCTTGCGCATGATAACAAAGTGCTCTTAATTTTTGGTTTCAGGTGCCCAGGCAGGCCTTGAAATTGGGACCCCTCTGTCTTCACCTCCTAAGATTCCAGGTGTGTACTACCCCCCCTGGCTTCTGAGTGCCATATACTTTGATTGGCATCAGGATTAGAAACTGAGAATCTGGGAGGGTGGAAATGCAGTATCTTTTTTTTAAGGTGAAAAACTCAGGGTTACAGAAGTAACCTTTTCAAGTTCACAGAACAGCTAAGCAGAAACGAACGACAAGCCCTGACTCCCAGGTTGATTCTCACACTGTCCTAAAGCAAGTAAGGACGTATTCTCACCCCTGTCATCCAGTACACAGGTTGGGCTTCCTTTATCCTTTAAAAAAGAAAATACCTAGCCAAACATGGTGGTGCACACCTTTAATCCATCACTCAGGAGGTAGAGGCAGGTGGATCTCCATGAGTTCAAGACCAACCTGGTCTGCATTGTGCATTCCAGGCTAACCAGAGCTACATAGTGAGACTCTGTCTCCAAAAAAAAGGGTGAATATTTATGGTAATCTGGGTTGAGGTAGAAATGGAAATAAAAGGATAGAGTTCATTTACACATCTGGAGAGTACTGTCCTTAAAGGGTTTTGATTTAATATACTGGATGACTAAACCCTATAGAATTAAAGCCTAATTGTACTGGACCATGGTCTTGAGCAATGTGATGTGGTGAATAGACTCTTGACTGTATCTTGAAAGATAAAGATTTCTTTGATTGGGAAAAATGATGTGGGCTGATGTGAATGGGTGCATGCTCTCTCTAACACACCACTCATTTGTAAACCATGGATACTGTTTTATATCAAAGCAAATGGACTTTGGGAATGAGAACTGAGTAGCTTACACAAGAAGGTAAATGTGTATAGAGGAGACTGCATATTAACAAAGAAAAGGGTTTTAGACATATGGGACCATCTTTTGGGTAGTGCAAGGCTTAGATCTGATCCTCAGTACAGTAAAAAATACATAAAAAATAAGAAAGTAAACTGAGATCCAGGCATGGTGGTACATATCATTAATCCCAACACTTGGGAGGCAGAGGCAGGTGGATATTTGAGTTTAAGGCCAGCCTGGTCTACATAGTTAGACCCTGTCTCAAAAGAAATAGATAAATAAATAAACCCAGGGACCCTGTCATATTGGGCTGAGAATTGAAGCTGATTGGAAAAGAATGGACGAGGGAGGAGCTGGCCAAGGGCATGCTGAAGACAATGATCATCTCAACTAACTAGGGAAGCATTTTCCAATTAACCACTCAAGGAGGACTTGGACTAGGCATTGGTTAGCTTTGGAGCTTAGAATGGGAGAGTCTAACCTATGCAATTTCTGTCGACCTTTTCCCTCTACTACTGGATAAAAATGGAACTCTGTCTCTCTGGAGACCCGTTAGGTGGCCCATATATGGTATGTATCTCCTGTGTATGAATATTGGTTACCTAGGAAAAAGTGGGTGGTTTCTCTTAGGTAAGTGTCTGGGAGCCTGTTGTTATCACAGTAGCTTTTAAATTACCTGTGTCTTTGTTATAAAAAGTACATGATATAAATTTGCCATATTAACCATGTTTAAATGTATAATTCAGCACTTAAACATATTCAGGATGCTGCACAGCTCTTCACTCTCCTTCTTAAATATTTTTGTCATTTCTAATAGAGCCTCTATGCACATTAAACTAAAGCAATATAGTACCCCTTCCCCTAAGCCCCGGTGATCTTTAATCTACTTCCTGTCTCTGTAAATTTGCTTATTTGAGATATTTCATGTAAACAGAATCACATATTTGTCACTTTGTGTCTGGCATATTTCACTCAGAATGAGTGGAAATACCAATGTTAGGGTTCATTCATACTTGTACATGCATCAGAACTCATGTCTTTATAGATGAATAATAATTCACTGTGTGTATATATAGCATTTTATTTGTTGATGGACAGCTGGGTTGTTTCCATCTTTTGGCTAATGTGAACAGTGCTGCTATGAACGTTAGCACAGAGCATCTGTTTGAGTTCCTGCTTTCAACTCTTTTGAACACATACTGATGATCAGAATGCTGGATCATATGGTAAATTGGTGCTTAACTTTCTGGGGAAATGTTCACAGTGGCTGTACCATTTTATATTTCCATTGGAATGCACACAAATATAGTAGCTTCTTGATACTATTTATGTCCATATGAGAGAATATTTGGTTAGGAAAACTGAAGCCAGTCTACATGATCTGCATGAAAAGGGAGTTTAAACAGAATTAGGAGCTTACACAGATGTTAGAAGACTTAGGAGTGCGACGGTAAGAGAAACTGCTGCCAAGTGTGAATAAGTTGTTCCTGGAAGTCAAAGGAGTTGCCATTGTGGGTCTCAGCCTGAAGCCAGAAAGCAGCTGGCTCTGAAAAGCCTCCTTGGAATTCTTGAGACCCTTTAAAGACCTCTTACCACCAACTATCTTAGTCCGCAGTGACGAAGGACAGACTCAGGGAGCCTTGAAGAATTTCTCGTCTGCCCACACTGTCTTTGAAGACTGTTGGCTTCTACTTTGTGTAGGCTTCCAAATATCACACAAATTCCTCTCACTTGAAAACTATAAAGGGCCTGGAGAGATTGCTCAGTGGTTAAGAGCACTTGCTGCTTGTTCAGAGGACCTGGGTTTGGTTCCCAGCACCCACATGACACATAAAAACCACCCAAAGCCCCAGTTTCAGGGGCTCTAACACCCTGTTCTGGCCTCCATGGGCACATACACATAGTGCACATACATTTATGCAGGCCAACACTCCTACCCGTAAAATAAAATGTAAATAAATAAATATAAATAAAGGGGTCTCCTATAGATGGAAGAAGTGACAGACCCAGGTGACAACAGATGAACCAGCACCATTTATACCCCCCTTTCTTCTAGAAAAGACTCCAGGAAGCTTATCACAATGCATACAGTTTGGCCAGTTGACATATCTTCAAAGTCAAGCACAGGTAGACACAAAGGCAAGAGAGAAGAACGGAAATGGAGCCAACAGTAAGACCAAATCTGTCTGTAACAATCATCTGGCTTAATAGTGAGCCTTGCTGTGAGCTGTCAAGCCCAGAACGGCACTCTCCGCAAGCTATAGATTGCTTCTGAGATCAGAAATTTTTTCCTAAGGTATTAAGGTCAGATAAGAAATTCTCTCAGGGACAGAGAGTCTTACCCTGAGGAGATAAGTAGAGGTCGTAGCTTTGAATGGCTTTGGGGGATAGCAGTAGGCTGTACCTAGAAGGACATAATGGGAGTTCTAAGTGGGGTTAATTTGCCTTCCAATTCATTTGCTGAAGTCTCAGAATGTAGTTTGTTTGGGAGATTAGGTCTTTAAAGAGTGAATTAAATTAAAATTAGGCACTGTGTTATGGCAGCCCTTCCAAACTGAAATTCTAGAAAGAGTAGCTAGAATAGAGTCATTGTAGTAGGGAGGGCAGCAAAGGCTGCAGGGGCAGCAGCCATTTGACTTGGCTCTTGAAGGAGAGTGAGAAGGGCTTTCTTGTGTATGTGGTGTTTCCTATGTTTGTGGAGTGTGTGTGTGTGTGTGTGTGTGTGTGTGTGTGTGTTTGGTACATCTGTGGTGTCTGTGTGTGGTGGGAGCTGGTATGTAGTATATGTCTGATGTGCCTGTGTTTTGTGTACATAGGTGTGTATGTGCATGGTGTGTGTGGGTAGGGGTGACATGGGAAGATTTTTAGAACCTTGATCCCTTTATGAATCTGGGATTTGGCCTCCCAAAGCCAACTTAGATCAATCTGAAAGGATGAGCTCTGCAGAGCTGGGATCAGGGCAGGCCACAGGGCCAGGTTGGATGGGCAGATGGCTGCACACATCTCAGATAAACTATGTATACTGGCCCAACAAGAGTTTTCATAGGTGGCATTTCCAGTGCTGAATTTCCCAGAAGTTAGAACAACCTTTGCACAAATAATACAGGCAGCTGGAGGAGGAAGGAAACCTAGGGATCAAGATGAGTGACTGATGTGGCCCTACTGGGTCCTGAAGAGGGGAGCTTGGAAAGCTGGCCCTGCCACTGCAGCCGGCCCAGAGTGGGAAGATGCTGGTTAGGCCATCGGTACTGATTGAGCACTGGCATTGGCCTTGATGACATTTTAGGTCCCTGATGAGGTTTTGGGGATGGGAGCAGGGGCTGGGAGTTCCTGCCCTGCTGGATCCCCCAGCCTGCTGCAGGCACCACAGGATATCCTATATAGCACACAGCCATCAGAGACTGTCAGCAGAGTGATTAATGGCCACAGCAGCTGCTTACCTAGCAGGGAAAGCTGAATTCTTGCCCTCTGGGGTATGCCAGAATTTACTGAGGCTTGGAAAGAGAATTTGCCAGAAGGGGCTGCCCTTGCCCTCCTAAAGGAAGATGAAGCTAGAGAAGATTCAGCCTCCTTCCAGGTGGCTGGGGAAGTGTCTGCTTAGCTCTCGATTTTCGTGGAAATGGCTGCTGTGTTTCTGATTCTGGGCAATAACGTGGTGATTCCATTCTGGCTGGGCCAAAGGAGTGTGTGTGTGTGTGTGTGTGTGTGTGTGTGTTGTCTCACGTGTGATAAGGACAACAAATGTCAGTACGAGGTCAAGCCTCTCTGTTTCTAGGGGTCACACTCCAGACAGATGTTGTAAGCAGGAAATGCCTGCTCTGGCTGAATGAGATGGGTTAAGATCAGAAACGTACTTATTTCAAGCTTTATTTTAGCATTCGCTCTTGCCTTGCATGAAAAATAACCTCTGTCTTACAGCAGGGCTGGGAGTGGAAACAGCAGAGCTGGCAGGAGAAACTTAAAACATTCAGTCATGTTCCCCATTCAGGAACTTTCCTCTGCTCCTCAGGGAGTCAGGATTCCAGTCAGCCTCTCATGTGGAAACTGAGCAATGGAGAGAAACATCTGGTCAGGAGCTCACAGCCTAGCGGGGCAGCCAGACACAGAGCAGCTATGGGAGATGATGCCAGTCTGTGTTCTTCAAAACCCCAGGACTGACTGAGGCAGCAAACAAGCAGAGGTGTTTGGAATGCAGGTGCCCAGTCCCCCTTCTTCTGACCAGACTCTCGGAGCATCCCAGGAGTTCCCCACCTCATTTTATCTCATCTCTGGTCCCTCTAGCCAACTTTAACTATGACTAGGTGTCCATAATGAAGAGGCACTCACTTTATTTTGGGGGCACTCTTCTCCCCATTTCCCACCAAGGTCTTTGGCTTTGGTGTGTGGCTCTCTGTCTGCCATTCTTTCTTTTTAAAGATTTTTTTTTAAAAATTACTTTAAAAAAATAATTGTGTGTATTTTAAGGTACAGGGTGATGATTTCTTATGTGAATACAATGTGTAATGATCAAGTCAAGAGTAATTAAACAGCAAACACTTTAGAATGGGAGGTTGATAAAGACATGGTTGAGTTAGGTTTAGGTTGGCAATAGTGGTTTTTTCGGTGGGGGGTGGGGAGAGAAAACAAAGCCAAGTTCACCTGCATTCTCAAGTGTACACAGAGAAGCTGGTCCCTGACAGAGACTGGGTGACTTAACCTGAAGCATCCTCCCAGAGCATCTTCAGTACCAGGAGAAGTAACAGGTGCTTCTGATGCAGCTGTGACTTAGATGAGTTCTTACATTTGTCATGATGTGATGTGGGAGGCAGGTGAGGACAGCCCCATGGAGATGAGGGTGGCTTTTAGCCCAGCTCTGCCCCAACACCTGTACTGCTTGCTGCCTAGGGTAGACTGTACCATCTTTCTTGGAACCACTTGGTGAAGGGCACAGACAAAAGAAGACAGAAGAGTTGCCCTGCCAGAAGAGTCTGCCCTGAAGATAAAAGGGTTGGGCAGCATCTCAAAGTTTCTCCTAGCTCTGAGGAATTGGAGTCCATGAGTTATATGCATTTTTCTCTTTTTTTGAAATTTTTTTTTTGTCTTTTTGAGACAGGGTCTCCTTGTAGCTCCAGCTGTCCTGGAACTCATTATATAGACCAGGCTGGCCTGGAACTCACAAAGATCCACCTGCCTCTGCCCCCCAAGTGCTGGGATTAAAGGCGTGCGCCACCACGCCCTGCTTTTTTGAATTTCTGAAGTTTATTTTTATTCCATGTGTATGAATGCTTAGACTGCATTGTGTGCAATGCCCATGGAGACCAGAAGAGGGCATCAGCTCTCCTGAAACAGGAGTTAGGGATGGTTGTTAGCTGCCATGTGGGTGCTGGGAACTGAGCCCAGGTCTTCTGCAAGAACAGTCAGTGCTCTTAATCTCTGATCCATCTCTCCAGTCCCTCATCTTTCCTTTGAGCAGCAGACTCTTGTTTCATGTTGATTGGCTCCTGTGGGATGGCAAGGATTTTTCAGAACTATGGATGTATCTGCCCTTGCTATAAAAAATGGATGTCTGCTTTAGTCCTTTTGGGATGCTGTAACAGAATACTGTCAACTGAGTGCCTTAGAAACACTTCTAGAGGCAGGGAAATCCAAGATCAAAAGCCTACTTTTTTTAGAGCTCCACAGATAAACAAGGAAAGAGGCCCTTCTTGGACATCTTTTATAAGGGCACTGATCCCTTTTGTGAGGGCCCCACTCTCATGACCTCATCACTTCCTAATAATGTCTCCTTGAGGTTCAGGGTCTCAATATAGGAGTTTTGAAGAGAGACAAATAGACTGTGGCAGAGTCCAAAGATTTGACTAGTAAAAGGAATAGAGAACGGAGATGACAGAAGGGAAAGAGAGGCCAGAGGGGAGGAGAGGAGAGGAAAAGAAAAAGAAAGGAAGGGTGGGAGAAGGAGGAGGGGCAGAGTAAGAAAAAGCATCCATTGTCCCTAATGGGATTTGTCTGGATGGACAGTATGATTGATGGAGTCCGGGGCTGATCACTATTGGTCTCTTATTCAATCTCTATCAATTGCTGATTTTCTTGGATCTGAAAACTATTTGTAAATATGTGCTATGGATCCTGAGGAGACTCCAGGGACAGAACTCATTCCCAGCACCAGAGAAGTACCTTGAAGCATCACCACAGAGGGACAGTCTCAACAGCGGCCATAGTTCCAGCACGCAGCACTCATAAACAAAAGGCATCATCGTCAGCTCTTTACTGGGCATCACTTCACATTATCCTGACAGCAACTCTGCCGGGTAGGTACATTCATCCTGCTTTAAACCTGGCTTTGGCAGGTAATTTAACTGAAATCTCTTAGCTAATAAGTAGTGATGTGTGCATGCGTGTTTGTTTTAACTTCGGAGCCCAAGCTGGAATCTCTGATATGCTTCAGGCTCCCTGAACAAGAATCTTTGTCTCCCTGGCCCAAGCTTGATATAGCAAAAGTGCTCTCTGAATGAATGAATAATGAATTATGGAAGGCAGTGAGGTCAGTGATCGCGGGACTGGTAAGAAGATCTATATTCTGTCCTGGGAATCAAATTTCTTTAAAAGATTTCCAAGGCAAGCCCTAAAAAACAGAAAGGGTCTGTTTTTCAGCAATTCCTATGCATAGATGCAATTTTTTATTTTCAATTTTGCAACCACAAAGGGCTCTGAGTTTTCCATCGTGAATGAGCTCAGCTTCCTGATATCTTTAAGAGGAGCCAACCCTAAACCCCCTTGGACTATGGCAGCTATCTTCCTAGCCCACCCTCATTGTGATCTGCACTCCTGAGTTGTCCTCAAAGACATGTTAAGGAAATATGCTTGGGGAGGAAGGAGGTAATGGAGCCCTGGGTCCAATTCCACTCTTGGCACGACCCCAAGGACACTGTGCATATAGATAGAAATACGACTTCCAGTCAGCTTCCTGGGGTGCTGATTCCAAAAGAGCTGTCATTCTTGTGTGTTTACCACATACCTCTTTGTAATAGGCTCCTCTTTTCTAGAATTTTTATATTTTTCCTGACATTTTCTGCTCTGATAATTGACTACAAGAATAGTTCTATAACATAAGTCAACGGTGAAAAACAAATTACTCTTGCCCGCATCCTTTCATCCCCTTTTCATCTCTAACGATATTTTCTGTATGATGACTAACCCAGACTGATGTAATTTATCAATTGATCTTGACGATGTACATTAGAAACTGTGTTCCGCAGGCCCCAGCAGGCAGCCTTCCATGTGCCACATTGCCTTAGAAAACCCATTAGTGCAACAGAAATATCTGGAGCCCAGCCTTTGTGCTAAGAGCGTTAGACCTGCTGCTAATTACTTTATTAATCATAAGGTGAAACAACAGTGAGTATGTCATGGCCGCCGTAAAATAAGTGGTTTTATGGCAAATGTAGTTAAAAAGAAGTGACAGGTTGGATTTATAGTGCTCAGGGGTGAAAGAAAAAAATAGGAAGAAAGAGAAAAAAGAAATCATACATGCCAGCAATTTTCTGTCTTTGGTTAAATTCATTAAATGTATGCTACTAAAAACCATTTGTAACTAGCTCCCCAGTGGACTCATGTCTTAGAAGAATGTATTTGAAAATATAGAGGAAAGCTTAAATTGGCCTTTTTATTAAAAACAAACACAATGAGCCAACATTTCATCCCCAAAGGGAGAGAGGGAGGGAATGAGAGAGGGAGGGAAACAGGGAGAGAGAGAGGAAGGGAGTGATGTCAGAGCTGGGAGACCACACTCTTGTTTGTGATTCAGGCTGTGCCTGTTGGCGTTTGCCTTCTGTGAGGGCAGCAGGATCCAGTGGATACAGTCCAGACTGAAGTGGATACACTCACAGGCAGGGACACCACAGTGTGAAATACCAGGACTTAGGACGATGCTTATTACACACCCATTGTCATATGGAGATTCTGTTTTCCCTAGGTCAGTATCATCTAAGAGTAAATTAAAATAATCTACAAATCCTGTTTCTATGAGTACAGTTGAAGTTAGTTTAAAATTTTAAAAAATAAATATTTTTCCAAAATTTCATTTTCCATTACTGACAACTCAGCGTATGTGTGTGAATATGTGTGTGTATGTGAATGTGTGTATATATGTGTAAATGTGTGTGAAGGTATTTGTGAGTGTGTATGTGCATAAGTATATGAGTGTGTGAATGTTTGTAAATGTGAGTGTGTGTGCACACAAGTTTATGAATGTGTGAGTGTGTGCACAAGTTATGTGTGTGAATGTGTATACAAGTGTATGAGTGCATGTGTTTGTGAGTATATGTGAGTGTGTGTGTGTGTGTGTGTGTGTGTGTACTGCATTCCAGATGCTTCAAACATGAGCCTATCTACTAATGGCTGTCATTCAATTCTCAATTCAGTTTTCTATTGTCGATAGCTTTACCCCGTGTCTACAGGATAAACAAGACAGTAATCTATCTCTGAAGACGACTTTCTAAGTGGCAGATGTGGAATTCTGACTCAGAAGTGCTAGATTCCAAAACTCCTCTTTGCCTTGTATCAGGACATTTCCACTCCAACGTCAGAACAAAACTACTGAGTGCTGAGTGAGTGCTGAGTGCTGAGTGCTAGCTGATTTCACAAAATAGAAGATGAGTTTCTGTTGTCCTCATTTTGCAAGAATGTGTGAAAAGACAGCACACAGCTAAGATCTGAGAGGGAAATCAAATGCCAAAGGACTCCAGGGCTATTTATTTATCTCTTCTTTTCTTTTCCTTTCTTTCTTTTCTTTTCTTTTCTTTTCCTTCCTTCCTTCCTTCCTTTCCTTCCTTCCTTCCTTCGTTTCTTTCTTTCTTTCTTTCTTTCTTTCTTTCTTTCTTTCTTTCTTTCTTTCTTTCTTTCTTTCTTTCTTTCTTTCTTTCTTTCTTTTTGTCTTTTTGAGACAGGGTCTCCCGGTTATTTATCTATTTTCAAGAAGATTCCTATTGTACTTTTTAGGCTGACCTCAAACTCCTGGTGTGTTGGTTAGTTTTTATTGTCAACTTAACATAACTTAGAATCACCTGGGAAGAGGGACTCTCCCACAAAGGAATTTCCCAGATCTGCCAGGCCGCTCGTCATATCAGTGAAAGACTGTCTTATTAATGATTAACTTGGAAGGGCCCAGCCCACTGTGGGTCACCATCTCTTGGCAGGCGGGCCTGGGCTGTATCAGAAAGCTAGCTGAGCCTGAGCCTGTGTGCGAGCCAGTAAGCGGGTACCTCCATGGTTTCTGCTGGAGTTCCTGCCCTGACTTCCCTCAGTGGTGGATTGTGACCTGGAAGCATAAGCCAAATAAGCCTATTCTTCCCCAAGTTGCTTTTGGCTGTAGTGTTTTGTCACAGCAACAGAAAGCACAGAACACTCCGGCTCAAGTGACCGTTCTGCCTCAGCCTCCTGAGAAACTGGGAGTGTAGGGGCATGCCATCATACTTGGTTTAAAGCCGTGTCTGTATGGTCCCAGTTAATTTCTTTTACTAAATAATTGCCAGTCCTGGCAACTTAGAGAGATCCTGTCTCAAAAAGTAAAAAGGGAGGAGAAAGTGTTTTGGATATTGCTCAGTGGTGAAGCACTTGCCTAGCATCTGGCATGCCTGAGGCTGTGGGTTCAAGCCCAAGTACCAGAACAAATGCAAAAGAAGAAGTAACATGCACACCGTGTCTACAAAGAGAAATCATTGATCTGGAATTGCTTCAGTCACTGAAGGATGAGTTGAAGAGTTGATACTGTGTGGATAGGACCACCTAAGGATGGTGGTGAGGTTTGGTATACTCATCACAAAAGACAAGCAAAAGAAAACAAATTTAACTTTTAACCAGGAAAGAGTTAATGCAAACCTGAACTTGCTCTGTAGCCTAGGCTGTTCTGGAACTTGTGATTCTCTTGCCTCAACCTCCCAAGTAGCCTAGATGACAGACCTGCACCACCACGTTTGGCTACTTCTGGTCACATAAAATCGACATAGAAAACCAGATAAAAGCAACTTCTGCATAAAACGGACCATACTATCTTTTAAAAAAAGATTTATTTATTTATTATTTATTTGTGTGTGCGTGTGCGCGCATGTGTATGTGTGTGTGTGTGTGTGTGTGTGTGTGCGCGCGCGCGCGTGTAGTTTCCCTTGGAGGCTAAAGGACATCAGATCCCCTAGAGCTGGCATTACAGGTGGTTGTGAACAGCCTAGCATGTGTTCTGAAAACCAAACTCGGGTCCTCTGGAAGAGCAGCAAGTGCTCTTAACTGCTGCTCCAATCTGCATGCTGTCTTGTAACATCACAGCTGGGGCTGGATTTGCTTCAAATGGACAGAATGTGGAACTGAGGCAGGTCTGTGGGCAGATCAGGCACCTAACAGATGTTGGCTTTCTCATCCTCCCCTTGACAGGCCCGCTGGCCAGATCACAAGACCTGAAGGTTCCTACAAGAGGAGAGGGCAGAAGTTGTGACATGGATGGCTTTAGGAAGATCTGATAGCAGATCTTAGGGGCTGGGATTCTGGAGCGAGACTGTGAATGGGGATGTTCTTGAAGTAGATAATAGGCCTGGAGAGATGGCTCAGTGGTTAAGAGCACTGGCTGCTCTTACAGAGGACCAGGTTTCGTTTCCAGCACCCACATGGCAGCCAACAACTGTCCGTAACTCCAGGTCCAGGGGCTCTGACACCCTCTTTTGGCCTCCAGAAGCACTGCATGACATGGGTACATTTACATACATGCAGACAAACACTCATACACATTCAGTAAAAATAAATAAGTAAAAAGATGGTGAGACCATGTTCCTTTGCTCCTGTTGTTTTGTGTCCTGGCCAGGAGATAAGTGGTTTTTCTCTATCATGCACCCCAACTACAATGTGCTACCTTGTCCAAGATCATAAACTAAAACCTCTATGAGTATGATTCAAAATAAGTGATTTCTCTTTATAAGTTGATTATCAGCCATTTAGCATAGTCACAGAAAGCTAACAGAGGCTTTTAAATTCTTTTATGGGGCATGACAGGTGCCAGAGCCTAGTTTATGTTTGAGGCAGGTCCAGTAATATAATTCACAGGGTGCGGTGCAAAAGGAAATTGTAAGATCCCAGAATACTTACAATGTAAAACTCTTCCTCTAGCCATTAATGCTTTAAATTTACTCTTTAATGCTGTACTCTCTCAGGCATGATAAGCTTGTGAAGACCAGCCTGGGGGCCTCAATCGTCACTTGGCCCACCAGCTACTAGGACATCTTCCATCAACCACAGACCAATGTGCTGTGCCCAGGCAGGGTTGTTTATCAGTCTGCTTTTCTGTTGTTGCTATACCAAAATATCTGAGGCTTGGTACTTGATAAAACAGAAGTTTATTTAGCTTATGGTTTGGGGGGTTGTAAGTCCAAGATTGGGTAGGTCCCTGTGCTCAGCAGTGGGGAGGTAACCCTTGACTATGTTACAACATGGAGAAGGCCAACATAGCTGAAATGTGTTTGTGTGAGAGAGAGATCACAAAGAGAGACAGAAAGCCTACGAAGTGAGACCTAACTCACTTTCCAAGCCAGCATTAGTATCTTCAGAGCATGATGCCTGTAGTGACCTAATTAGGTCATTTGAACTCATGTAGGCAAGCTTTTGATGTTGTACATCATCTAAAAAGTTCATGCTCGAAAACCACACAATCGAGTTGCCAAAAAAACCCACAAAAACCACAACAAACCAAAATGATTATCCCAAATCCCTCAGGTTTGTGATTTTATGTTGGCTGCATTCATAGCTATCCCAGGCTGCACGTGATCCATGGGCCACGGGTTGGACATGCCTGTAAGGTTTCACTACCTCTTGACATCACCACATCCTGGACCAAGTCTCCAATAAATGAGTCCTTGGGGGACAAACTGCATTCGAGTGACAGCAGTCACGGAAGTCAGTCATGACTCATGGAGGACAGTCTCTCTAAATGGATTGCTACCTCCATGCTGGTGTGTGGGACCTGGATCGGGGTCAATGTTGAGATATCTGCTAAGGAACTCCAGTGCTGCTAGTGCAGGATGGGGCACCTGCCACCATGTCCTGCCCTCAGTGTCCCAGGATGGAGCATCTGACACTGTATCCTGACCTCAGTGTCCCAGCAGTCTTATGAGTCCACAGACTTTCACTGGGGATGGAGACTGATGGTAGATGATGGCCCCAAAGCCCACCCTGTGTCCAGTCTAACTGACCCCGCTGCTAACACTGCAGGGAGAGGGCAGTATGGATCACAGGGTGGAGTAGGGGGTTGCTGAGTGGGGGCAGGGATGCAGGACCAAGAAGTAGCAAGGGCTGCTTGATGGCAGGGAGTCAGGGGAGAGTAGAGTCCAGGCATGTGAAAGCAGAGGTGCCAGGGCCCAGGACATTGTTTTCGTTCCTGCTGGACCTTAGTCCCTCAGCAGAAATGGAAGGATGAAGCAAAGAATTTCAGGTTGTGACCTCAGAGAATGCTGTGCTAATCCCTGGAGTCTGGACAGTTCTGTTGTTCATACAACCCGCAGCTCATGTATGGAGGTCAGAGGACAACTTGAGGGTGTCAGTTCTTTCCTTCCACCACGTGAATCCCAGGGATGGAATTCAGTTGTCAGGCTTGGCGGCAGGTACCTTTATCCACTGAGCCATCTCAGAGCCCAGCAGCAGCGTGATCTCTTAATTCAGCACTGACTTGTGTCCTTGCTGGGTACTCTGTGTCCCACTCCCAATTTGGTGTGTCCTCCTAGCCCAGGTTTTTCCTTCTCTGTTCTCTCCTCTCTTGCCCTTCAGGTGTCAACATCTCTGATTCTTGGTCTCCTCTTCCCTACTGGAGCTAAGAGTCTTTGGTCCCACTGACACAGAGTTTTAAAATCTAATGTTGCAGGCTGATTCCAATACTTCCCAAGGAACTTGCCCCATTGTGGTCTGTCTGTCCTTTTTGTCCTGTGTTTTAATAGGGACCACCAGTGTTGCAAAAACCTCAGTCACTATACATGAAACTACTTTTAAGTTAAATTGAATTAAGTTGATTGTTTTTATTTTGTGTGTGCTAGGTATTGAACCCAAGGCTTCATGTATGCTAAGTAAGCCCTCTATCACCAAGCTATATCCATAACTCTAAAACTCGGGAAAATGAGGAGTTTGTGTCTTGATGATTTAATTACTGACCCCTGTACTTTGATTAATAGAGCAAGGAAAAAATAGGTTTGACTTACCATTTGATAGGAATCCAGTTTTCTGTCCAGTAAGCAGCAGTCTCCTTCCTGCGGCTGTGAAAGAAATCTACATTCTTAGTACCCGGACTCCAGACCCAGGAGGTATGGCCCCGAGTGTGTGCTTCAGGGAGGCTACACCCGGCAGAGCTGACTGTTGATCACAGGCTAGTCACTTCCCCTCTCTGGACTCCCATCTTCTTCTTCTTTTTTTTTTTCCTTCAAAAATTTTTAAGAAAATTTTTTAGAAGAAGCATTTCATTACAGCTTTAGCATACTCAATAACATTACCATTGAAATCTACTGGATGACTTTATATCTATACACAGGTGCCAAGGATTTGAGTGCAACCCATCTTCTATTTTTAAAATGGAGAGTAGACTAGCTCATGCCTCCCAAGGGCTCCTTTATCTGAAAAGAGTTAAGATTTTATGACTGAATCTACAAATCCAGCTTTCTCTGTGGCCTCCAGAGTAGAGGTGTCCCCAGGTTCCCAAGGGTTATTTCTTGGGGCAGCCTAGAACACATTTCTCAGGCCCTCAGGGAGAGGAGAGGCGTCTGCCCTGGGCGCCCTTCCTGGGCTCCCGGTGCAAGGATGTGGGGAACCCAAGAGCCGCCAGCACACTGTCTCTGCATGGCTGACCCACGCGGGTCAATAAGACTGCATCATGGGAATTCAGGGAGTGAGGACCCTCCCCAAGTCAGTCCCCCAACTCCCCGCCCCCAGCAGCCTTCCCAGGGAGGGCTGTGCTTCCTGGCCCATAGCCAATTTCATTATTGGAGCTGTCCAAAGAAACCAGCAGTTAATTATACACCAAAGAAGCTCCTTCACACGAGCCTCTCCTCCAGTCCTTTTCACCCTTTGAAAAGACGTAATCATCCATTACAGTCATCACCAGCTTGGTGACTTTTGTGCCTATAATTGGCACTTTCTTTTAGACAATGAAATGTAAAGGGAAATCTGCTGGCTGAGTGGCCAGAGGCCTAGCTCTAATGATACTTCATGTGTAACCAGAACAAGCTCATTGACTGTCCAATCAAGCTGCAGGGTTGGAGTAGCTCGGCTGAGTTCTACTCAGGCCCTCGCCATTCTGTAATTCTCTCCCTGAATGAACTTTCCCATCCCAGCAGTAGGCTGGGTCTCATGGGAGAGACTGAGAAGTGAGTATTTGCTCCATTCAGGGGCCCCCAGAGCTGGAGAGAACATGAAAACCGGGAGGTAGATCCTTGTGCAGCACTTCAAGGGCTCCTGCTGTTTCCAGAGGGAAATTAAATTTGACAGGAGGACCGAGAGGGAAGAGCATAACTGGGAGCACGGAGTGATGAGACTGTCAAAGAACATGGGTCTCAAACAACTGCAGGAGAATTTTGGCATCATCAGCAAATGAGGGAACCACAAACACGTGGAATTATGATATGAGAGACCCCTTGGAAAATGTATGGATTAGAATGCATTTGGCTGCGCCACCCACAGTGCTCTAAGGACCTTGGGCAGACTTGTCTATTAGCAAGCAGGCACTGGTGTTGGTTTAGCAGTAAGGTGATGTCAAAGTTAGTGCTGCAATTTCTTGGCCTTTTGCTCCCGGTCACAAGATAGCTGTCATAGCTCTAATCATCATTTTTGGGGGGAAAGTGGATGGACAGGGCTGAAGCAGTTGAGTTTCTTCCTTTATAACACTCACATAAATACACACACATGCATGCAAAGTGACAGAACTTTCGAAGAAGCCTTTCATCCTATCCTTAAAGGGACGGGAACTGGATTTTTGTGACTTAAGGGTTATAGCTTGGCTTCCTATCTACTCTAGCGGGAGAGAGGGTGCCAATCATGCATGGAAGCTATTCCCAGTTTGCTATCTTTTGTACCCTGTACTACTCATATTTTGTATCGGTCTTGTGTGTTTTGACTTTTTTGGTAGCATACTGTGAACAACTTAAGAAACGTCTCACCTTTCGTTTTCTTCTTTAAAAATTTAAATCCCATTTATTATTGTGTGTGTATGGTATGTGTGTGTGTGTGTGTGTGTGTGTGTGTGTGTGTGTGTGGTGGGTGTACACATGCCACCCCATGTTTCTTTACCTAACCTTTGGGAGTCCTCTCTGAACTCAGGGCCTGTGCAGAAAGCCCTTTTAAAGTATTTTATTTTAAAAAATATTTTATTTATTATTTTTATTTTATGTGTATGGGTGTATTGGCTGCATGTAGGTAGGTGCACCTGTGTCATGCAATGCCCTCAGGAGGTCAGAAGAAGGCATCAGATCTCCTGGAACTGGAGTTACAGATGGCATCAGTCACCGTGTGAGTGTTGGGAACTGAACCTGGATCCTTTGCAAGAACAGCCAGTGCTCTTAACCGCTGAGCCATCTCACTGGCCTGAAACTTCCCCACCTTTGTATCTGAAGCAATTTCAGGGTACTGGCTTCACCGTGGCATTCATGGTCGTGCGTGTGACCTGAGTGAGTCTGGTTGGTGTCTGAGCTCTCTGCCTCTTCTGCTTTTCTCAAGTAGCCAAATGCTGATGCATTGGCCAGAATTTTGCTTTATTATTTGGCCTTAATCCAGCATATTTCACAGCAGTCATTAAAAAGATAGCCTTGGGTTTGCATTTATAAAGTTTTATTGTCTCAGTCCATTCATTATCCTCAGTTTGAAGCTTGGAGTCTTGAAGTGTGGTCCTAGCAATGTCACCGTACTTACCTATTGTATAAACCATAACAAATACGATGGTGACCTTCTGGTGACAGATTCAATTACTTTAGCATGCCATACTATCTCTATCAAAAGCTGTTTGTGGTAGGTTTTGCTCTTTCCTTCATGAGTACAGAAAATTTTTAGCATGGTCAAATTACTTTCCTTGCTTTATGTAAATTTTCTTTGTCTCAGTAGAGCTGGTCCCATTAAAGAACTGCTGCCTTCTGGATTCCTATTTGGGGACAAGATTACTTGTGTTCCCTCCAAGCCCTTCATTTGTTTCTCCCATTTTCTGTACAACTTCCAGTGGTAGAAAAGGGGTCACTTTACTGAGCATCACTGAGCACTGCCGTCTTCCCTATAAACTCTCATTTTGTAATCTGGGAGCAATGCTCATCCTTGCTGTGATTCTCACTGTTCTCTTCTGCTTGGTCTGGGAGCATGGTCGTCCTTGCTGAAGACTTGCAGTGAGATTGTCCTGGGTTGGAAATTAGCTCATGTCTGTGGTTTACTTAACCCAGTTTGGGGTCCTTTAAGTCCAGACATTTTTCTTTCACTGTCCTCAGCACTTGAATGTTGCAGACACACCCTCCCAAATACCAGACCTCTTTACAGCCTTATATTTTTCTCATTTCTCTGTGAATTTAATATTTTCTCCCACTTGCAGGCTGTGTCTTCCCTTGGATTTTCTCTATTGATTCAGTCCTGGCATGTGTGTTTAATGTCTGGTGCCTTACAGATCACCTACTGCATACAAAGAGCTTTCACACATTCTAATCTGCATATTAATTTCACTGTGATGCTGAACTGGTCCCTGCAGGATTGTGCCTCATTAAAGAACAGTGACATCCCATATGCTTTGTAAATCGATCATCCAAATATGGTGAACACCCAGCCAACACTCATGGTTCCATGCTGGAAGAGCCCAGCAAACATTGCACTGTTGGAGAATTCTGAAGTGAACATTCAACTGACCCTTGTGGATTTTATGTGTGTGTGCATGCTCCAGTATGTGCAGGCAAATGTGTGTGAATGGTATATGTTGCATACATGTGTATTCATCTGGAGCCAGAGGACAAGCTCAACTGTTTTTTTCTCAAGTGCCATCCATCTTGGGTTTTATTATTATTATCTACTTATTTTAATTTTTATTATGTTTATTTATTTGTGTTTATTTATTTGTATCTGTATGTGTATGTGTACATGATAGTGTACATGTGGAGGTCAGAGGACAACTTGCTGAGTTATTCTTTCTTTTCCCCATGTAGGTCCCAGGAATCAAACACAGGCTATCAGGTTTGGTAGCAAGCACCTTCACTGGCTGAACCAGAACACCTTGGGTTGTTTTAAGGCAAGGTCTCTCACTGGTCTGGGACTCACCAAGAAAGCTAAGCTGGTAGTCTGAGAGCCCCAGGGATCTTCCTGTCTCTGTCTCCCTATTGCTGGGATTGCAAACAGACTCCTCAATACCTGAATTTTTTTAAGGATGTAGGTTACAGGGATCAAACTCAGGTCTTCATGCTTATAAGGCAAGTACTAAGCTATCATCCAAGCCATTTTTCTTTCTTTTTTTTTTTTTTTTTGAGATAGGGTTTTGATATGGAGCTGAGGTTGGCCTGGAACTTTCTGTTCAAGAATTTACTATGTAGTTCAAGCTGGCCTTGAGCTCTCTAGCTTCTTGCCTCAGCCTCCCAAGGACTGAGATTACACCTGGTTTATGTTTTGCCTTCTTCTTTCCTCCTCCTGCTTTAAGACAGGGTCTCACTATGTATCCCAGGCTAGCCTGAAACTCCCTACATATCCCAGGCCAGCCTTAAACTCTGATCCTCCTGCCTTTGCTTTCTGAGTGTTGGGATTACAGGTATAGCCCACCACACTCAGCTGAGGTTTTGGTGTTTAGAAAGCAGATTTTTGAGGTTCAATCCACCATGCCGTTGGGTGCCTGAGGGTGGTTGTAATGGACCCGCCTTCTGCAGCTGATTGGGATTAGAGATGGTAGACCAACAAGGGACCCGCAGAGCCCTTCCCTGGCCTTTGCATAGATGCTGTCTCATTTGAGGCTGGTAGTTATTTCTGCCTAGCAAAGAAACCATCCTGACACAACCCCAGCAGGAGTTTCATACTCTATGAACTGATTTGGATTCAACCTGTTTCAGCAAGATCTGTTCTGTGTCTCTCAATGAACCAAGGAATTCCATTGTTCCATGCAAGGGGCTCGTTTGCCTGATGCCTGCAGTCAAACTGTCTCAGAGAGCACTGGAAGGGCAGAGTGGAAATCCCCACCTGCCTGTCTTCCCGTGCATGCCCTGAGTTTGCTGCCTGGAAGGGCTCTTGCATGGGGGCTCTGAGTGAGACTGTTCCCCTTTGCCACCCTGCTCACAGACCACAGAGGCCTTGCCTGATGGAACCATCTCATAACTCTGGATATCTCCTCCTGCAAAGAGCCCAAAGTCTGCATGCTTTAACTCCCAAGGGGCAGTGCCTTGTTTTGACAGTTGGAACTAGATGTCCACAGCTGCGTAAAATAGCACTCACTGGCCATTGAAAAGTATGCATGAAATCACTAGGACAGGCTATAAGGGTTCGCATAGACCCCATCCAGAGCTGCCTCTGCTTGCTCGCCTGCTTTATCTTTTCATTCATTCATTCCTTCTCTTTCTGTCTTTTTCTTTCTCTCTTCCTTCCTCTATCATTTCTTTTTTCTTTCCTTCCTTCTTCCCTCCCTCCCTCCTTCCCTCTCTCTCTCTCTTTTTGAATGCAGGGCCTTGTACATGCTAGGCAAATGCTGTACTGCTGAACTGCATACTCAACCCTTGGTTTTATGAGACAGGGTCTTCCTATATAGCCCAGGCTGACCTCACACTCAAGATCCTCCTGCTCATGGCTTCTAAGTGCTGGGAACCCAGGCTGTGCCATCACTCCAGCTTTCCCACAGCTTTTCTTCCTTTCTTTCTTCCTTTTTCTTTTCTTTCCAAGACTGGAGGAAAGGAACAGTCATGTATCTAACACACTTGGGTCTTCACTGGAACATTTGAAAATGGGCTCCTCCCTGTCATATAGGAGTCAGTGTATGCTGATCTTGCTTTCTTTAAAAATCATTCCATTTAATCTGCCTACATTTGAGATGTGGGGATATGGTCTCCACTTTCCAACAGTGGAGAAGGCTCCCACCATGGCCTCAGAGCTTACAGAGTTGGGGATAGAGCTGAATCTGCTGGAACATATCCCTCCTTTCCACTACCCAGAGCCATGGGTGGCCTAAGAAAGAAAGTGTTGAATTTAGTGCTTAGAGTGATTTATTTCATTTGTATATACCAATTTGTGTATGTAAATCGCTAGTCCATTGACAGAGGCATTTTATTGGGACAGTCTATGCCCCTCAAATACTGAAAAAAACGTGCACTATTCAAGCAAGCTTTGAGAGTTTATTCATAGCTCCCTAGATTCATCTGTCATTCTAACTTATTCCACCCTTTTTACTTCTGCCGCACTGGGAGTCAAACCCAGGGCCTCACACATGCCAGGCAGGTGCTCTACCATGGGGCCACACCCTTTTGGCCCTCGTTCCATTGCTTTATATGGCAGAGAGTTTCTATAGGTAGGCAGAAATAGAGTTACTTGGCCTAGCAAGTTCAGGTCCTGTAGCCCCATCCCCATCCCTCCATACCCCTTCCTCAGAGCACAGGCTTAAGAACAAAGCCCTGCAGTATTTTCTAAGTGGTGTAAGGAAGAGGGGATTGGATTAAGGCACTCAGGCTCCTGAGGGACATAGCTGCCTGGTGAGTGTGGGGAGGACTAGATGGCAGGTGCCTTCATCTTCAGGACCCTCTTCAGACTTGTTACTCTTTGGGAAGCTGGCTTTTTCTGACCCATTCACTCCACCTCCCTTCCCCATACTATAGCACATATGTAGATCGTATCTAGATCAAATTATACCTTTGACTCTCAGGGGCCATTAGTAGGTGCAAGTAGTGACTAATTAGGCACCAGCAGTGTGGTGAGTAATATTAGGCTACCATTTAGGGCAGACCATCTTAGTCTTTAGTTGCCTGCTTGGGATAATCTTCAGAGGGGTCAACCCCCATTTTCAACTATAACACCTCTAGCTTCATCCTCCATGTACACTAAGTGGGACCCGGGACGGCCATGTGGGTAGAAGGATCACTCTGGGTGCAGCCAAGTATGACTGTCACAGAAGGGTGGGCCAAATGTTATTCAGACAGGCTTGATGCTGCTTGATGGGGCTGAGTGAGGGGTGCCATATGGCCAAGCTGTCGTCATTAATAACAGCAGCTGTGTTCAGAATAAAAAGGTGTCTCTGTGTGCTGAGCAGTGGGGGAGGGGGGTTTGGAGCACGTCATGGAGTCCTTTGAGGAGTGGGGAAAGAGACAGAACTGTAGTCCAAAATGTGGCTTAACCATTCCTTCGTCACACTGGCCCTGCTTAGAGCAGAAGGTGGGGCCTTTATGGCCAAAGTCTAGCTGGTTTTCTTTCTCCTTTGAGATTGTGGCCACACTGTCACAGGATTAAAGACATGGGTTCAGTCCTCAGAAATTTTCACATGGTCATTGCTGAGTGACACAGAATGGAAGGTGGATTGTTATGAGGATATCCTCAGGCCTGAATTTGATAGATGAGCCAGCAAGGGTTGAACCACTGATGAAGAATGAATGCTTGACGTCAGAACGAGCTGCAGCCCATGTATTGCAGCGTGGGCACTTCATGAGTTTCTAGCCATACAGGGGAAATAGTACCTTGAGCTCTTCCACAATCCTTTGATCCGGTTGGCATTTGTATAAATGAACAGCCTTATATAGGAAAAAAGCAGATCTCTGGTCATCTGGCAAAGAAGGAGAGCTGTCATAAAAAGCCACGTGCAGCACGAACACTGTGTGTGTGAGGAGGCAGGGAGATTCTCGCCAGCCAGCCAGCTCCAGGCCCACCTGCATTGCCTTGGCAACGGTGGTGGGGTAGAATTTATAGGCTCATTCCTACGTGAGTGCCTTAGGTCTTTTAAAATACCTGCTGGCTTCTCTGGCCACCCACTGCCTCTCTGAATCACTACACAGAGGGGCTCTGGGCCGTTCTCCCTCCCACTCTGAGCCTTGACAAGGCTCAGGGAATACAGAGGGGTTTTGAGGCCTGGGGAGTAGCTTTTTGACATTTTGCTTTGGTTCCCAGATTGATGATTCTAGAGCCTAGATGGAAAATGTGACATTGAAGGTTATTGCTAAAATCCTCTTTGGTTACCTAAAAACAAGGCAGTGTGAAGGGCCTTCTGGACAGCCCTGAGAGGTCTAAGGGAATCAGCACATCAGCTCCTCCACTTCCACCTGTTTGTTTAATGGCACCACTTTGACGAAGGACTTCCTTCCCTGGTCTCCGGTCTCTCTAAATAGGAGCACTGGGACACCTGACCTCAGAGGGCCCTTCCAGTGCCAGCATTTTGTGCGCCCTGGTTTGGCTTCTCCTGGGCTATGCACAGCCTGTTTAAGAACACAGCACCTGTCCGGTTCGCACTGCCAGAGCTTGCAAAGCCAAGCCAAGCAAGCAGCATTGTCAGCGCCAGCCAACAGAGTCCAGAGCCAGGACTCAAGTGGAATTATGTGCCAAAACCCCAGATAAGCCGAACCAAGCGCTCAACTCCCAAATTACATTGAGAAAAGCCAAACTTAGAAACTAAGAACCAAATGTGTGTGCTTTAAAAATAAAGAAAGCCACTTTTTGAACTAGTTAGAACCAGAATCGGTTTTCTGTATTTTTGAAAACTAATTTGAACACCAAAATATCCTCTGGACTGAGTCAAATAGATATTCCTGACAGTTTCGGTCTCCAGTTAAAAACAGCCAAACAAGTAGGCAAGCATATAGATCAAAAAAAGCTCCCTGACATTTAAAATCAGACTTTCTTTGAGACTGAATCAGAAGAAGGAATTTTTAGTACCATTTAGTCAAGCAACCCTTCTATAACCAACTGGAAAATGCTGGTGATGTCCACTGTCCAAACGACCAGGGCTCTGTCACGGGTACTGCTCAGTCTCCGGTTGGGATTTCCCATTGACACTATGGCTCTTTCACACCTTCATAAAATTTTATCAGCACATATTATTGTACTAAGTGAGTTTCATTATAAAGTGCTCATGGATGCATGTCATGGACTGTGATCACATCTCCTCCTCACCCCTTCCTGTCCCTCCCTTCTGTGGGCCCTCTCTCCTTTCCCAAATAGTCTCCCTTCTCATGTCTGCTATTTTTTTAAAATGTAGATTCTGCATAGGAGAAAACATGTTATTTTTCTGAGTCTACTATATTTCACTTAAAATGAGTGCTTCCAATTTCCATTTTCCTACAAATGACATGGTTTTGTTTTCCTTTACAGTTACACATACTCGTGTGTGTGTGTGTGTGTGTGTGTGTGTGTGTGTGTATGTGTGTGTGTGTGTGTGTGTATGTGTGTGTGTGTGTGTGTGTATGTGTGTGTGTGTGTGTGTGTATGTGTGTGTGTGTGTGTGTGTGTGTGTGTGTATGTGTGTGTGTGTGATTTTCATTATCCATTCTGTTGGAGGCTGTTATGGAGGCTGACTCCATAACTTGGCTATTAGGACCAATGCCACAGTGAACACAGGAGATGGACCATCTCTACTGTGTGCTGATGTTGCTTCTGTTAGGTCCATACCCAGGAGTCTGATGATTTCATGTCCCTCTGCTCATACCGTTAGTTTTGGAGAGTTGAGATGACAGAGAATGACCAGGACTTTTGAAAGTACTTGTTTTGTCCAAAACTCAGATGACCTTTGCCTCGGAAACTAGTCTTGGTGGTTTGTCAGGCAGTGAGAGAGGACTGACCACGGTTACAGCACATGTGATCTGGATCTCATACTTGGTGCAGCATAGGATATTTCAGCCTTCTCCTCCTCGGTGATGACTTGGGGAGATAGTGGCCATGCCCTGGCAAGGAACCTGCTCAGAACTGGGGTGGCTGGGCTGCTTGTGTGTGCCTCTGAATGTCAGAAAGACTTGTGTCTAGAGTTTTCCTGAGAATTTCTTCTGTTTGTGATTTCCTTGGATCTTGCTCTTCTCTTTGATCTGTTCCCAGCATGGGGCAATTGACTTTGAAACTTGGTAAATTTTGTAACTGTGGGTGACATTGTTTGAAAGTGAAGATCTTTTATTTTCTATCTTGTCCCAGTGTCTGGCTTAGAAGTAGACATGCAATCTAATGAAAAATGGGTATAGTTTCTGAGCTTAGTTTCCAGAGTGACCCCTTTTCCCCAATAAGCAGCCCTGGACCAAGGCCCAATCTGAACCTTCTTCCACGGACTTCCCTGTGGACCTTTCCTCCTGACATCTACCGTTTCCTCAGCACAGCCCTTGCTCTAAACAGGTGTCTCAAGTCTTCTCCCTGACAATCCTGTGTCAGGAATGGGGTCTGACCTGTCTTTGCTGTGCCTCCAGACTGGCATGGTATGTAGCGGAGGGGCAGTGCTCTAGGTGAATGGGCCTCTCTTATTTGCAAGATGTTAACAGCCCTGTGGTAACAGCCCTGTGGTTCATAAGAATAGCTCTAAACTCCAGTGTACCATCATATATAAGTGACTTTTTAACTTAGTTTTTCTTCTCTCAAAGTTATACATGAACATAGTTTTAAAAGTTAGAGTAAGGATGAGGGAGATGGCTCAGTGAGTAAGAGTGTTTTCTGTGTGAACATGAGGACCTGAGTTTGAATCCCCAGCACCCATGTAAAAAGCCAGGCATTGCTGTTTATGCCTGTAACCTCAGCATTGAGGGTGGAGACAACAGCAAGCTTCCAGTTCATTGAGAGGCCCTGTCTCAAAAAGAGTGGAAAATGATCAAGGTACCAATGTCCCTCTTTGGCTTCCACTTGTTCATGGATGGATGTGAACACCTGTATCCTCGTGTGCAACACACATATACACACACAAAGTCAGAGTATCTTCTAAGGCTTGTTAAGAAAAACACCACTTCTCATTCCCCTGAAGGCTCCCAATTCTAAGAGGCAGCAGTTTTATCAAACGTTGGGTATTAAACCTCCAGATCCCTAAATAATGTGCTCATATTGCTACTTATCATGACTTCTTAGCCTATAAAGTGAGGATATAGTTTTCTTTCCCTTTTTTTCTTCCTAGACATGCATATACACACAAGCATACACATTCACCATCCACTCCAACACACACACACACACACACACACACACATACACATATACACATGCGCACACATAAACATCCACACACACATACACACAGTTCCTTGACATCCCATTCTTGCAATTTGGTTATATTGTTCATTTGTGATTTTTAAAAGATTATTCTGCTCATACCGTTAGTTTTGGAGAGTTGAGATGACAGGGAATGACCAGGACTTTTGAAAGTACTTGTTTTGTCCAAAACTCAGATGACCTTTGCCTCGGAAACTAGTCTTGGTGGTTTGTCAGGCAGTGAGAGAGGACTGACCACGGTTACAGCACATGTGATCTGGATCTCATACTTGGTGCAGCATAGGATATTTCAGCTTTCTCCTCCTCGGTGATGACTTGGGGAGATAGTGGCCATGCCCTGGCAAGGAACCTGCTCAGAACTGGGGTGGCTGGGCTGCTTGTGTGTGCCTCTGAATGTCAGAAAGACTTGTGTCTAGAGTTTTCCTGAGAATTTCTTCTGTTTGTGATTTCCTTGGATCTTGCTCTTCTCTTTGATCTGTTCCCAGCATGGGGCAATTGACTTTGAAACTTGGTAAATTTTGTAACTGTGGGTGACATTGTTTGAAAGTGAAGATCTTTTATTTTCTATCTTGTCCCAGTGTCTAGCTTAGAAGTAGACATGCAATCTAATGAAAAATGGGTATAGTTTCTGAGCTTAGTTTCCAGAGTGACCCCTTTTCCCCAATAAGCAGCCCTGGACCAAGGCCCAATCTGAACCTTCTTCCACGGACTTCCCTGTGGACCTTTCCTCCTGACATCTACCGTTTCCTCAGCACAGCCCTTGCTCTAAACAGGTGTCTCAAGTCTTCTCCCTGACAATCCTGTGTCAGGAATGGGGTCTGACCTGTCTTTGCTGTGCCTCCAGACTGGCATGGTATGTAGCGGAGGGGCAGTGCTCTAGGTGAATGGGCCTCTCTTATTTGCAAGATGTTAACAGCCCTGTGGTAACAGCCCTGTGGTTCATAAGAATAGCTCTAAACTCCAGTGTACCATCATATATAAGTGACTTTTTAACTTAGTTTTTCTTCTCTCAAAGTTATACATGAACATAGTTTTAAAAGTTAGAGTAAGGATGAGGGAGATGGCTCAGTGAGTAAGAGTGTTTTCTGTGTGAACATGAGGACCTGAGTTTGAATCCCCAGCACCCATGTAAAAAGCCAGGCATTGCTGTTTATGCCTGTAACCTCAGCATTGAGGGTGGAGACAACAGCAAGCTTCCAGTTCATTGAGAGGCCCTGTCTCAAAAAGAGTGGAAAATGATCAAGGTACCAATGTCCCTCTTTGGCTTCCACTTGTTCATGGATGGATGTGAACACCTGTATCCTCGTGTGCAACACACATATACACACACAAAGTCAGAGTATCTTCTAAGGCTTGTTAAGAAAAACACCACTTCTCATTCCCCTGAAGGCTCCCAATTCTAAGAGGCAGCAGTTTTATCAAACGTTGGGTATTAAACCTCCAGATCCCTAAATAATGTGCTCATATTGCTACTTATCATGACTTCTTAGCCTATAAAGTGAGGATATAGTTTTCTTTCCCTTTTTTACTTCCTAGACATGCATATACACACAAGCATACACATTCACCATCCACTCCAACACACACACACACACACACACACACACATACACATATACACATGCGCACACATAAACATCCACACACACATACACACAGTTCCTTGACATCCCATTCTTGCAATTTGGTTATATTGTTCATTTGTGATTTTTAAAAGATTATATATATATATTAAAAATGTGTATATACCTGAGTATATTATGTGCACCATATGCATGCAGTGCCCTCTGAGGCACTGCATGTAACTGTTGTTACATGCGGTTATGAGCTACCTGATGTGGGTGCTAGAAACTGAACGCCAAAGAATAGCGTGGTGGTTTGAATGAGGATGTCCCTTATAGGCTCCAAGTATCTGAATACTTGGTCTTAGTTGGTGGTGCTGTTTGTGGAGGTCTAGGAGATGTGGCCTTGCTGGAGGAAGCATGTCACTGGGGGTGGGCTTTGAGAGTTCTTAAGCCTCTGCTTTCTGTGTCTGCTTGATGATGTGAGCTCTTAGATTTCTGTTCTGGCTGCTTCCTGCCACCATGCCTCACTACCATCACAGACTCTTATTTCTCTGGAACCATTAGTCCAATAAACTCTTTCTTTTATAAGTTGCCTTGGTCATGGTGTTTCACCACAGCAACAGAAAGTAACTAATTCAAGCAGTATATGCTCTTAACCACTGAGCAATCTTCTCTTTAGCCCTTTATTGTAATTTTGATAGATAAACTAGTTATTGTTTGCACTAAATGGATATGTTAGTGCTTTATACAAGGAAGCCATATAGCAGACTCTGATGCAGCCGGTGCTCCATATCCTCAGGTTCCACACCTATGGATTCAACTCCCTGCAGATGAAAACTATTCAGGAAAAATACTGCACCTGTACCTGAGCACATGCAGATGGTTCTTCCCTTGTTTTTATTCTCTGCACAATGCAGCATCGCAACTACTTACATTGTATTAAGTATACGTGCAATCTAGAAATAACTCACAGTATAGGGGAGGGTGTTAGTAGGCTTTATGCATCTGCTCCACCATTTTTACAGGGAATTTGCAAATCTGCAAGTCTGAGGGGGGTACTGGATCAGTCTACTGAGGTCACCAAGGCACCACAGCACTGTCTTAGCAGTACCGTGTTCCTGTTTCCCTGGAGTTAATAATCACCTTGAGTTTTACATGTATGTATGTCTCTGCACTCAACATTCTATGGCATATTATAAGTCAACCTCAGACTCTTCTCCTATTACAGGTTTCTTAAGACTTTCAAACACATTGAACAGTTTATTAATTTTGTCTTTTAAAAAGCTAAATCTCCTCTCATGGTTTCACTTTGTAAGACAGAGAATAAAAATTATTTTATATTTTTCCCCTAAGGGTTCCATGAGGCTGAACTAGTTTTAAACTTCTTAGATCTGGCTAGGAGTTGGTCTAACTTCATAAATTATTCTGCTTAATGTTAAAATTAATTTTTTTGTCCATCAGCCCCTACCAACTTTCCAGGGTAAGATTTATCTGCAAAAACACTTGTGGAAAAGAAGTGTAAGTAAAAAGCAGATGTGCCCCATTTCCCTCTCCTATCAGCCTGCAGTTACTTTATCTTTTTCTTCTAAGTAAGTCAGAGCTAACCTGAAAATTAAACTCTTTATATATCACCGTCAAGGGACCTACTACCATTGTTAAGGACTGTCATTCTGCACAGGGTCTGGTTCTAAAAGTGAAATAGCTTGTGCTTCTACTTTAACTGCTGTTTTTGGTCTACAACATATAAGATCACCCCCAGAACCATAGAAGTTAGTATCTTTCCCACAGTCCTCTACAAGCAAGGTTTAGAATTCCAGGAAACAGAGCAGTATCCTGGAGAAACTTAACCCAAAAGAATCCTGAAGACTGGAACCCAAATCATACACAGGAACAAACACAGAAAATATGCACCTCTAAGGTCCCCGTCTTTGATGCTGAGGTCTTTCTTATTCTCAAACAACCCAAGTCTATAAGGAACCAGGAACACACTTGTTTGCAATTAGCCAGATTGTGTTCTCAATAAGATAAGCAACTCAGATTTCAAGACCTGCTTCCGACTCCACTTTCACTCTGTTCGTAGTTCTTTTCCCTCCTTCTCTTTTCTTCCCCCTCCCCCTCTCTCTCTCTCACATACACACATGCACCCACACTCTGAATGGCTGAAGGGTCTTCAGAAGTACACACACACACACACACACAAACTCAGAGGGGTGGGACTCGGGGGAGGAGCAAGAGAAAATACTGCATGTTTTGGGCTTTTTAAAAAGTTTTTTAAAAATTTATTATTAGTTTATTTTATGTATATACATATGTATTATTATATTGTATTGTATTATATATTATTATATGTATATTTATTTATATGTATTATTTTACATATATGTATATTATATTTACGTATACATACCTGCATGTATGTAAGTGCAGCCACTTAGTGTGATACCAGTGGAGGTCAGAAGAGGGCTTCAGATTTCCTAGAACTGGACTTACAGATGGTTGTTAACTGTCATGTGGGTGCTGGGACTCAAAGCTCAATTTTCTGCAAGAGCAGCCAGTGTTCATAACCACTGAGCCATCTCTCCAGCCCCTGTTTTGGGCTTTTTGTCCTAGTGTTTAGTTGTGAGAATCAGAGCCTGGGATCTATATGTGGCTCTGATGGGACTCCAGCCTTCTGATAGAGCTCAGGACAGAACATTCAGAGAAAACTATTCAAGGACTTGAGTCAGAGAAGAATATCTAAGAACTTGTGAAATAAAAGCTTTCTGCCTCCTCCTAGGTACTTCCCAGCATAACTGACACAGAAGGGATTTGATGAGCCTATTGTCTACCCACTCATGCAATGCCATGGTTGGGTGGGGAGGAAAAAGATCATGAGCCCATTGGCAAAGAGTTCTTAATATGCTTTCTCCTTGGTGGACTGCGTCTGTGCTCATTTGCCAGTGTGAATGGCTGCTGGAGCTGGATTGAAAGGCCATGGGAGGGAAATGTCCCTGCTTCTGTTCACAGCAGCCCCTCTCAGGTGAGCCTCTTAGCATTCATGCAGTGTGAGAGGTCCTGACTGCATGTGCTGTGGGCTTTTATCGCCACAAAGCACTCAGGCTATTCAGGAGGCTTGATTGGAGAAAGGTGAGTGGTTGTCAAGGCAACCTCTCTTTGATTCATTCATAGAATGGAAGCTGGAATATTTAAGAAAGAGCCAGAAATAATGACTGCACTGGAGCAACCTACACTAATCCAGCTCAGGAAGCCTGGACAATTAGAACAAAGAAAACCAAAGCATGAATGTATACAACCAGGGAAGTCTGATGTCTGCGTTTTCTACATATATACACACAATACACACATCTCCATACCCTAGACCTCAGTGGTATCTCACTTCCTGCCCTTTCAATCTCAGGCTTCTCACACCTGCCTCTCCCTCAGGCATGTCCACCATATACCCTGCATAGGCAAAGGTACTGGAGGCTGAGCCGCATCTGCCCGGCTTCTGCCCAGGCAGCAGTGCATTTTCAGCACTGCTGGACTGAGTAAGCAGCTTTTATGGCAGCCACAAGCAGGATTCTTAAAACAAGGGATCTTGAAATGACTGTGCTCAACTTGTCATTGGGACAGTATCAAATTGCAGCTTTGCTATGACAGCTTTCAGAAAAACTCTATATAGGTTTCTTTGTGTACACTCCTGAATGTGTCAGCTGACTTTTATCAGATTTTAATGGCTTCTATTGAGTACAGTCCCAAATGTGTTCTGACCTATACCTCATTTGTGCATTTAGCCATTCATTCAAATTTTTGTTGCGTACCCTACACCAGGCTCAGTGTCACATGAAGCTTATGCTTGGGTATTACTTGTTGAACACAGTTCTGGTATGTGCTACCAGCACAGGTAGGAAGGATAAATGGGTTCCTGGGGAACTCTAAAGAACATATGTGAGGGAGACAGCTTCCCAAGCAACCCTTCACCCTGAGCGCTTGGCAGAAGTCACGCTCCCTTTTCTCCCATGAAATACCTACCTGGGTCTTCCCTCCTTTAAGCTTTCATCATGTCCATACAAGCCTGGTATGGATTGGTTTCGTTTTTGGCTGGGGCCTTCTCCCACAGGCAGAGCCTTTGTCAGCTAGGCACTGATCCTTGAAAGAGCTTCCTAGTGCCCCCTGGATGTCCTTGGAGTCCTGATCAACACATTGTCTTTAGACAGTGTTTCCCCAGGAACCTACAGCAGCTGAGATCTAAGCCCTCAGCTTAACTCTTAAAGTCTATCATGCATAAGTTTCCAATGAAAGCACAAGACTTCATTTCCTTCTTCCAGCTCCTGTTCCTAACAGATCCTTTCCCTCAGAATGTGGAAATGGACCCTGAATGAACCTCTCAGTTCTTGGTCACATGGTCCAGCCTTCTAATCACGAGCTCTTCCTTCTCCTTTGCCCATGTATCGTTGGCCCCGTGCCATCACCCCACTCCTACTCATCCCTTGAGAGCCCCACTAATTATCCTCCAGTATTTCTCCTTCTCCACAGCAATAGCACTTGAGCTGGGAATATAACTGCCAGAGCAAAGATGACATGTCCCAGTTTCTCTTGTAGGTAGGCTTAGTCATGTGAATACGTTTATTCATAAGAAAGTTTCACAATTTTAGGGTCATCTTCTAAAAGGGAAGAACAAGTTCTTTTCTTGTTGTTTTTCTTGTCCTGTGATTGGGGTATTGTCAAAGTGCGAGCTAGCTAAGGAGATGCATTTATACACAGATGGAAGACCACAAGGAGGGAAGGAGTCTTGGGCCCCAAAAGTACGAGGTTATACTTTTGACCCTAGAAGTTTATACCTAGACGCAGGAGAAATAACTTTCTGTTCCTAAGCTTTGTAAAATCGTATTTTTGTTGTGGTGATTGACCTACACATCTGCAGGAAGACTTCCTGGGTCTTCCCTCCTTTAAGCTTTCATCATGTCCATTCAAGCCTGGTATGGATTGGTTTCCCCTCTGTTATTTCATTACTCATTTTCTCTTATCAATCAGGCTTTACAGACCATATACTGTTCCTCAAGGTATAATTTTTAAGTCCCAGTAATATATTCTGGCACGATTGAAGAAACAGTGAGCTAGATGTTACAAGATCTGGGTTATAGTCCTTCCTGATATTGACCAACATATCTGGAGAACACTCCTTGTTTCCTGAGACTCCGTTCTCTTGACTACTTGAAGGGAATGCAATCTATATCTCTAATGAGACAGGAGATGTGAAAATATTTGGTCAGCTACAAAGGAATGTACATTGTTAAGACAGTATTGTTCCCCTTCGACATCCATGATCATGCTGTGCAAACTGTTGTAGCTCAAGGTGATTATGGTATTTGGAACAAGTTCTACTAATGATATCCACAGATTGCTGTCCACTGATTCCCATCGTCACTGGTCAAATGACCTGTTAGTAGATTACTAATTATTCAGATAAATTTTATGATAGGAATATATTTTAACTGTTGAAAAGTATAGTAACATGGAGCAAGTTGAGCTATCTCAACACCTGTCCTTGGATACGGGAACAATTAGTGATCCAGCACTGACTGTGGAAACTGCCTTTGAGAGTCACTGCCTTGATGTTGTGACACATCCAATATAGACACATGGATGTCTGGGGACTGGACTGTAGTTTTACAGGGAGCACAGACATCACCCTGTCTGGCTACCATTTATTAAGAACCTTACATTTTTTTTTTCCTTTACAGAAATAAGCAAACACCCACCTTAGTTACACCTATCCAAGGTTAAGAGGAGTATTTGCCTGCCAGGCTCTCTTCAGCACTTATCTCCAGTGAACTAGGATTTTTAATGGCCTTTCACAATAATTAGAAATTTAATTAAGATTTCTGCTTTGATCAGAGCTCTCTTCTCGTTACCTGTCTCTTGGCCTGTTTCTGAGCTATTCTGGGCTTCCCCTTTCCAACTATAAAGTACTATTTATGCTTAATTTAGTCTGTAAAGACTGCCTCCACTCGCTCTCCATTGAGCAGTGAGTTAAGTACAAAGTCCTTAGCCTGGTGTCAGGGCCTTCCACACACCAGCCCAGACTACACTTGTCATCTCTCAGCTCTTCTCACACTCAGCTTCATGAATTGGATTCTCAACAGGCTCTTGTTTTCTACAATTGTGATTTTGCTTATGCCTCC
Source organism: Nannospalax galili (assembly GCF_000622305.1). Taxonomy (NCBI): domain Eukaryota; kingdom Metazoa; phylum Chordata; class Mammalia; order Rodentia; family Spalacidae; genus Nannospalax; species Nannospalax galili. Next base: position 571,498 of record NW_008337446.1, read on the forward strand.
TTTTGCCTAAACATCTTGGGCCCACATCCTATCTCTATCCCTGTTGAAGCCCCCTCTACCAGGAAGACTTTCTTGGAGGCCCCCTTTCCATCTGACCTAGGCCTTATTCCCAATCATTAGAGCTATATTGGGTGTAAATTATTTTCAAATTTGCACAGAAATTGATATTTCAGTCTTATTTTGTATGACAGTCATACGGTCATCCTGTTCTCTGTCCATCTTTGGATTATAGACTTTAAGGATTTACAGTATTTTTATTTATGTGTATGTATATGTGTATTTGTGTGGGTTTGTGTTCGTGAGTACAGGTGCCCACGGAGGCCAGAAGAGGGCGTTGGATCCCCTGGAACTGGATTACAGTCAGCCTCCCAATATGTGTGCTAGGAACTGAACTCCAGCCCTCTGCAAGAGCAGCAAGGGCTCTTAACCACTGAGCATCTCTCCAGCCCCTGGATTGTAGACATTTTAAAGGAAGGAACTATCTTGCCCACTTTGGATCCTTCAGTTCTTAAACATCTCCACAATACCAGTACCATCTATTATCACCACCTACCATCACCATTTCTGAGTTCCTACTTTGATCCAAGCACTGTGTTGGATATTTTGAACTGTAACTTTCATATTTATCAGGCAAGATTAGGGAGTAGAATTACACACAGGTTAAGAGACTTTCCCGAATCTACAGCCAGGAAACACATGTTGGTTTGTGCTGTGCATTGGGTTGGGTTGGGCACACCACACTACACTTTGCAAAACCAGATGTTGTCATTACTCCTGACCATGCCTTTGAAGGTGTGAGCCAACATTGCCCATGGGAAATCATGACAGATATGTTCTGAACCTCTGACTAGGCATGAGAACTGACCCTCAGTGATAACCCATAACCTGTGAGGTTTTATCAGGTCTCCTAAGTTAGTGTCAGCTTGCCAGGCAGTCCCCTATCATTCTGGTGTTGAGACTTGCTTATCTACGCCAGCGTCTTATGTTCCTTGAGCTCTGTCCCTGTCACTGGTCATTTTCTCTAGGTTCTTCAGAAGCCGTTGAAGCTTCTTTAGCGATTTCTTTTTTGGAAGTTTGAGGCCTCTTTCTGGAGCTCCCTCACTTCTAGAATGACTTGCTGACCCTCTACCCTGGAACAGAAAGATGTCTACCATTCTGATCCATCATGTCCTGGTCACAGTGCCCCCAAAACCACCTCAAAGGTGGAGCAGACTGAGACTTTGTTTCTTCTCTCTCGTGTGCCATCTCAGGATTCAAATACGCTTTCCACCTAAATATGGGTAAGAAAGACTGGCGTTCTGCAGTATCATTTCCTGGCACTGTGGATGGACTTTGCATCACCACAGAGGTTGCCTCAAACTTCCATCTTGCGCCTTTTTTATCTTAAAAGAAATACTTATAATAGCAGCAGTGAATGGGAAGTCCTGAAAATGTAGGAAGGTACTTTTAAAAAGAATTGTCTATAACTCTGTATTCCAGAGACAATTGCTGTTAGCATTTTGAGGAATGGCATTCTCCCAGGCTTTGAATCTCATGTATATTCTAATTTTTGCATAATTGGGATTATGCTATGTCTGCAATCTTGTGCTCTGTCTTTTCCACTCATGATTATGCTGTCAGCGTGTTCTCATCTCATTGCAATAGTATGTGCAAAACCATGAAAGCATTGGGATCCATTTAACTGTCCTGTTATTGATTTCTCAGGCTTTTACATTTGTATCATTATGAATAAAGCTATAAAGAACTTTGAGGCACACAGTGCTTTGTCTCCATCACTGATTTCTTCTTTGGAAAGGACTTCTAAAAGGGAAATTACTGGACCAAATCAAAGATATTTGATTGTTTTCACAAAAGAATGAATCTCTACATACTTCTACCATGGCTGTCTTGGCAAAAGAGAATCTTTGTCAATTTAAATGTTAAAATACCTTAAGACAATTTGAAAGAAGAAAGAATAAGGTTCTGAAACATCAATTCCTAACCCTTTGATTACAAATAAGAGCCAGTTATATCCCTTTTTAAAAACTTCTAGGCTTATCTTTAAAAAAAATGTCATCTGTATATTTTTATGTTTTAAACAAAAATGTAATTTTTATTAAAATGAAATTACTCATATCCATCTTTATTTTGAGATTTGAATTAAATTTTAAAATATTTTTGTTCATTTATGAGTATCTGCCATCTGCCAGGCACGGTTCTACCTATTTGGGATTAGCATAGTGAATAAAATAAAGTCTCTGGCCTCTGGTGGAGCACAGGGAAGAGGATGGATATGGTGCTGAATGGAAAAGAAAATCAGGGAAGGGCTAGGTAGCACTAGGACTACCATTTAAAGCCAAATGGCTAGGTCAGTCCTTACTCAGATGAAGTCCTTGAAGATTTGAGGGAAAGGAACAAAGGAGTCCCCAGGAACTTGGAGGAAGTGTCCTTGGCAGGATGAACAGTGAGTGCAAAGTCCTGAAGTGGAAACACAGCAAGCATGCCCATGGAGGCCCAAAGAGGCTGCCACATTGGGGGCAGAGGAATAACCAGAGGAGTAGTTGAGGGTGATGCCAGAACAGTAAAGGGAACCAGAAAATTAGGTCTCTTTTAAATCACTCCGGGACTTTATCTTTATACTTCGACCAAGCTAGAAAGCCACTGGGAATTAATGTTATTAGTCATTCTGCATTTATGCTTAATGCTGTATTTAAAAGAATCTCCACATGTTAATGGTTTATGAGAATAAAGGAGGTTCTCTGAGCTGATGACTGGGTTCTTAGCCTCTTCACTGCCTCTTCCTTCCAAGACAGTGGCCAGGACAGATCCAAGGGACAAGAGCAAAAGCCAAACCAGAAAGCAAGTCTGAAACCCTCAGTCACAGTGAGTCTGCTCACATCTCACCAGCCAAAGCAAGTGACTTGACCAAGTCACTGATGGGGTGAAGATGCAATGCAAACTACCCCAGGCTTTTAAGCAGAGGAGTGTTCAATACAGCATGTCCAGAGTCCCCAGACTGACTGGTCAAGAGTCTTTTTTTTTCTTCAGATATGGTATCCTGAAATTTTTGCTTTAAAACTTTTAAAAGAGTTATTATAATCCCAAATTTCCAACTAGTGAAAAGTACTTTCCCACTTAAAACCACATTAAAAGATTAGAGGTCCCCACATCCAGTTTGGGTACTGGTCTCTTGTGTCTGTCTGAGGTGGAGGGAAGTATATCAGTTGGCATTGTGTTTGGCTGTAAGTGATAATAATAATAATAATAATAATAAAAGCTATTAGTAACTGAAGCAAATAAAAGGATTTAATTGTACCAGACAAAACATATCTGAAGACAGAAGTGGGGAGGTCACAATATCGCCAACATTCCAGCCTCTCTTCTCTATCTGTGCCTATTTGCAGCTGCTCATGGCTTACAGTTCTCATCCTAATAATCACTAGGTAGCTGTTTGACTCATTGCATCCTGTTCTGGGCAGTTTGAATGTAGGAAGAACAATAAGGCTCAAATGAGGCTTGCCAGTCACTGTTGCTTCTGAAGTATTCCCAGAATCCTTTGTCTCTAATTTATTAGAGATGAGTAGAAATTGTTAGTGGCTTTCGGTCACCGATTAACAGTGTTTACAACAGAAGAGTGGAGAGAGATGATCAAACAGTGCAGCAGGCATGGAAGAGCCGGTGCTGCGCCCACTCAGAGTGGTGAAGGTTGCTCAATCTCCCAGGGATCAGCTGGACAGCAGGGCTGGTGATCTGGCTTGAAATTTCTTACCCAATGAAAAGCATGGATGGGACTGGTCCTGCTACGTGCAACATAGTTAGGGCTTATCCAATCGCATAGTCCTTGGGAAGTCTTGCTAAGTTGGTTTCGTGTGAGTTTCTGCTCCCTGCCCCCCATCCCCACTTTTCACTGAGCTCAGATCACCCTAGAGTGAAATTCTTTACCTCCCTCTCTTGCCGTCTGGTCCCTCTGACTGCCCTCAACAAGGATCCTGTTAAGTTGGTTTGGCAAGACTCATACTCATCTTCAAAGTCTCCTATTGACAGTCTTCCAGCCCCAAACCCCCAGCTCCACTTATTGGCCATGATTCTCCAGCCACCTTTGTTATATTTGGAGTTGAGTTCCTCTACAACATCTCTCTCCTGTTGTGATAGTCTTTACTTAATCACAGTAATCCTGAATAAAGCCTTTCTTAGTGTTTTAACAAGTGCTACAAGTTTTTTTTTGTCTATTATAACTTTACAGTGCAATTTAATTCCAAATAAGGTTAGAGTCTCCCTGTTGATTTTATTTCAGAAAAAAATCAATATATTTACTAAATTATTTTTCTATATGAATTTTAGAATTGCTTTGAGGGCTGGCAAGATGGCTCAGTAGGTAAAGGCACTTCCCACCTTACCTGATGATTTGAGTTCAAGTCCTAGAACCCACATAGTAGAAGGAGAGAACTGACCCCTGTAAATTACCTTCTGACCCCACCAAGCACTTCAGGACATGACACACACACAATGCTAAATGTAAAAAATAAATAGAATGACTTTGATAAATTTTAAAAGGATATCTCTTGACACTTTAATTATGATTGGGGAAGAACTTTCATCTTCGTCTTATGTAATAGACCACTGGTTTATGGGTATTAAGGGTGAGTGATCTGGGGCTGTGGTGATGGCTCAGTTGGTGAAGTGCTCACTGTGTAATCATGAGGACCTGAGTTTGGATTCCTGACCCTCACATAAAAAAGCCAACCATAGTAGCACACATCTCTAATCCAGTGCTGGGGTGGCAGAGACAGGAGGATCCCTGGGGCTTACTGGCTCACCAGTCTAGCAGAATTGATGAGTGCTGGGTTCATGAGAGAATCTGTCTTAAAAATAAGGTGGGCTGGAGAGATGGTTCAGCAGTTAAGAGCACTGGCTGCTCTAGCAGAGGACCCAAGTTTGGTTCCCAGAACCCACATAGCAGCTAACAACCATCTGTTACTCCAGTTCCAGAGGATCCGATGCCCTCTTCTGACTTCCGTAGGCTTTGCACGACATGGGTACACTTACAATACATGCAGGCAATACACTCATATACATAAAATAAGAATAATAAATGCGATTTTTAAAAATTAAAAATCAAGTGGCAAGATGGGAAGATGGTTCGCTGGGTAAGAGCATTTGCTGTGAAAGCTTGAGGACCTGAGTTTAGATGAAACATTAAATGTTTTAAAAATGCTGTGTGACTGCACCCAGACCTGTAACCCTGGCTCCATGGGGGGCAGAGATAGAATTGCTGAGGCTTGTTGGCTGCCAGCCTAGCTCCAGGGAGTCAGAGACCCTGTCTCAAAGGAACAAGGCAGAGAGTGACAGAAAGGACATTTGAAGTTTTCCACCGGCCTGTGCACATGCAGTGAGCCTCATAAGCACATACACCCATACAAAACAGTCGCGTGCATATAACACTACGTGCATATAACACTAACACACACACACACACACACGCATGCACACACACACACCACAATAAGGTGGGAAGGGATTGAGGAAGACACCCAACATCAACCTCTGGTCTCCACATGCATATGCACACATGTGAGCACATACATATAGATATGAACATAGACAAGATGAGCAATTTTCTGGAAGGGTTGGAAACCTACGTCCTAACTCTTTTAGAATCATATGTGGGAACTTGTTCCTTTTTTAAAGTTTATTTTACTTTTTTTTTTGGTCTTTTTGAGTAGCCTACCTGGAACTCACTATGTAGACCAGACTGGCCTTGAACTCACAGAGATCTGCCAGCCTCTGCCTCCCAAGTGCTGGGATTAAAGGCATGTGTCACCACACCCAGCTTATTTTACTTATTTTTAATTAAATAATTAATCAGGTGTTTTCAAGACTTTCCACTGAACTTTTTATCTGACCTATTTTTTAAACATATTTTTATTGAATTTTTGTGTCTCTCATATACAATTAAATCATCTTTTACGCCCTTTCCCATCAGCACCCTCCCATAGCCCCCCACTGGATTTCATGCATTTTTCCATTTATGTTAAGGCCTAACGAGTCAAGTTAGTATCCCCTAACATCCTTCAGTGTCTGTTCATTCACTGGGGTCTAGTCAGAGTCTCTCCCTTAAAGAAGATCAGCTTTTTCTCACTCAACAGTAATCAGCTGTCTAATAGTTCTTCAGCCAAGATTGGGGCCTGCTACCCAGTTCCGAAGATCTGTTCTGGGTTTTTGTCTGCCTGTGTTTGCATGGACCTTGTACATGCTGATACCATTGCTGTAAGTTCATATGAGCAAGGTCCCAGGCGTCCATAAGACTTTGTATCCATGTGATCACAAGAGCAGTCAGTGCTCTTAACCACTGCCAAATCTCCAGGTCCTAAAATTTATTTTACTTTTAATTATGTGTATAAGTGTGTGTAGGAGGTAGGTAGGTTTGTGCATGTATGAGTATAGGTGCCTGTGAAGTTCAGAAGAGGGCATTTGATCCCCCAGAGCTGGAGTTACAGGTTGTGGTGAGTCTCCATGTGGATGGTGGGAATGGAACTCAGGTGCTCTGCAAGAGCAGTACCTACTGTGCCCTGCTGAGGCCCCTCTAGTCCTCGTCCTTTTCAATGCCTTCCCCCACACCCAGCCTTTTGCTTTTCACTACCAGTTCCCACACTCACAATGTGGGGAGGATGAGAAGAAGCCTAAACAAAGACTCCTTGTTGAAAAAGGCCACTGAGTACAAACAGGCAAGTGAAAA